>NC_141051.1:29501749-29544249 GCF_041138505.1 Cibotium barometz
GGAGACTTTGTAATGGTACAAGATTGATATGTAAGCAATTTCACTCAAAGGTGATAAAAGCAGAAATCATTATAGGTACCAACATTGGAGACAGGGTCTTTATTCCCAGGATAACTTTCATACCTACTATGCTGCAATTGCCTTTTGACATGAGAAGGATACAATTTCCTATAAGGTTAGCCTTTGTTATGTCAATAAATAAGTCCCAAGGACAAACATTGAGTGTATTGGGACTTTACTTGGCCACCCAAGTATTCACACATGGACAGTTGTACGTTGCTATGTCATGTGTTAGATCATCTGATGCAGTGAGAGTGTGTGTAAATCATCATATGGAACAGGAAAGCAGCATAGAAGGTTCAAGCGAAGTCTTCACAACCAATGTTGTCTACAAGGAGGTTTTCCAAATGGCATAAATCAAGATGTAAGTAATCTATGCCCAAAAGGTAGAGAACAAGCTATTGATATAGCAGCTTACAAACGTTGGAGACTACAATCATAGACATATCTGTATCAATGAAAAAAATGTTTTCAATGATGTGACACGTGTAATCTATGTTCTTTCTGTGTAATCTTTCACATTGATGCTTCTCTTTAGTAGTATTGAATTCATGTGTATAAATATGCTTGCATTTAGCTAAACATACCATGTAGATCCACAAAAGAGAGTGTCCCATCATTGCTCAAGCGGTGGTTCTAATTGTTGAGATGGCGAATGGGTGTTGGTGAGTTCCTATTTATTATTTTTAAACATTTGGATCAGCAAACGTTTATTTTTGACTTGCTTTTTTTGTGCCTAGTAAACCTTGACTCATAAAATAAATATTTTTTTAAAAGTGATATGATTATAAAACGGTCTCTTGGCTCATTTTCCAAAACACATATCCCAATTTGAATAGCAACAAAGATATCTCTTTTTTTGGATTTTTTTTCAAGATTGATTTTCTTTTTTGAGATAGAATTTCTTTTTTCGAGCAATGGAGCTCTTTCTTGAAAACACATGGGCTCTTTTTCTAAGGCGCTTTTTCTAAAGTAAGTGTCTTTTCAAAATAGTAAGTGTATTTTTTTCCAAAGTAAGTTCCTTTTCCAAAAAACACGAGGGCTTACTTCCTAAGGACATTCATTAACATTAAACTTTCCCAATTTTGAATTATAAACGGCTCATTTTTTGGACAACGAGGCAATGTTTTTGAACATCAACGCTACTTATCTCTTACCTCTTAGTTTTGGATTATCTAACCTATTTAAACCCTCCCAAATTTGGCTTTATGCCTTTTTTGCATTTTCTAGGTTCCCAACAATGGCACCATCAGTAATAGCGGCTCTATAGGCAACATCAGCACCATCGGCAACAAACACATCATCTCTAGCATCATTGGTAACATCTAAGAGCAACTACGTTCTATCACGTAATTTTTTCATTTTTCCACATCTACAACATAAATATTATATTTATTAGGATTTTAGGGAATTATAAGCCTTAAATTTCCACAAACCACTCAAGTTACCCACCGTGTGATAAGAGGGGCTGCAGAGGCTCCAACTGTATCCTCATTGCACAGGGGTACCCACATTGTAGTTTACTTATATTCTTTGTTTTGTTTCTCAAATGGCAAGAACAAAGAAGACATAAAGAAAAGTGGGGGTAGGAACAAGTCTTACTGCTAAGGCAACATGTAGCTTCAAACGAGAAATCTATAGGTCTTTTAAGGAAGCATGGAAGGGCTAGATGGTTCTCCCAAAAAGTGTTAATTCTTAGAGACATTAGAAATGTACAAAAGGCACTTATGAATAATATCTCAAAGCTTTCTTTCCAAAGATTATGCAGGAGAATATGTGAAAAACATCAGACCTTAAAAGCTTTCAGGTGGCAGAGAGAAGCTCTTAATTGTTTACAAGAAGCTTCAAAAGAGTATTAAATCAAGTTCTTCCAAGATAACTATGTATTAGTTACACATTCTCACAGGGTTATGCTCATGGATAAAGATATGCACTCTTCTTAAAGAGTGCAATATAGATTTGATAAATTAATTGATCATGTCCTATGGATAGAAAAAAAAAGTTTTGAAATACTAAATAACCCTCCAAGCAACAAAGTATATGATGGTAGGATAAAGATTGAAGAAGTAACCCATGATGTAAATACGAGGAAGGCAGTTAATTTAAAATTTGAAGAGTCAAAAACTTGCAAAAGAGAGGGCTTAAGAAACATAATTGAGAGTTATCAAATTGGATACAATGTGTGCATTATTTTTACCTATGGAGAGGGAATTTTGATTGCCCCACAACTGAAGACGTGGAAATTCTAAGATACAAGAGAAGGGAGATAAAATATGCGATCCTTGTTCTCTCTTTAAGGTATATAATAGGCGCGTCATGATAGTCCAGAACAATATTCAAAATGAATTTTTATGAAACTAACTTTATTTTTTTGTTAAAGTCTCTTTATGGCAGAGATGCTAGATGACATCCAAAGACAAGTTTGGATAGTGAATCCTACATTCTTAGCTTACATCAAAGATTCAAATAGAATAAAAGATGAATTGAGACATTGGTTCAATGGTATCCCCTTTGATACTATCCCCTTTGATGTCTCCTTATCAATGAAAGGTGCTCCCTCTCTCTATTTCTCTATGAGAAAGTACTTATTAATGAAAATATCCCTTATTGAGTATCTTTTATTTTAGAAGCCACATTGGAGCTTAATAGTAATTTTAATCGAATGAAAAAGTAGTGTATTTCATGAACTTGATTCTTGGTCTTTATGGAGATGCAAAATTGTAAGTATTTGTTTCAAGGTACCCCACCCTGTGAGAATGGAAACCCCAAAGCAAGTACACCCCATTCTATGGGCATCTTGATGTCTCTCATTTTTAATTTATAATATACAAATATGCAAAGCATATGGTTAGTATAATCAAGCATACGATGTTAGCAGAAGATTTGGACGGATCAAAGAAATACTTCAACAAGCCTATAAGTCTTTATTTTAATATTTTTAGCTAACTAACTGAGATTATTATGATACTAACTCTTTTGGCTTAGGAGGTCCCTTTTAGAACCGATGCTCACATGTGTGGCTGGAGAGTTATCAAGCAACGCAATAAAATTTATAGAGCATTATTTTTTTGATGAAACGAATGATGTGAAGCTAAGCAATCAGATGATGGTTTATCTTTCTTATTGGTATTCTATTTATAAAATGATGCCCTTAGTATTATTATTATTTTCTTTATTTATTTTTCTCTAGAATTTTACTCAAATGAGTGTGTGGCTAACTTGAGCATCAATGATTCAAAAAATGTCAGCTACTACCGCCAAAGCAGTGGACCAAGGAGAATATACAATAGATGCAAATAGAACACCAAAGAGAAAAAAAGGAATGTCCTCTACTTCTTTATCTTAAAAAAAGGTAGGGGTTAATCTCTGAAAAATCCCCACAGAAGACTCCTTGAAAAAAGGTAGGGGTTAATCTCTTTGTAAAATCCCCATAGAAGACCCCTAGAAAAAAGTCCCACCAAAAAAACCTTACAATAAAAACTCTACGTAAAGTTTTTTCATTATGGAGAAAATATTATTGTAAAAAAATTATGATAAATTTTTTTTGGTAGGAGTCTTTTTATCCTACGTGAGTATTTAGCTAGAGTAAATCATTTGAGTCAGCATATCTTCCCCATAGAAAGTTTGTAATCTTAGGACAATATTGTTGTTTTCATCTTTTTGGATCCCAAGATTGATATTTTTCCTAGCCATGTAATAATCTTTTTTGGGGAAAGAAAGGATATCTTTTCTTATTGTGTGATCATTGCCAAAGTATTAAATTAAGAAAAAAATCATAATAATTATGAGACGTGAATGCCAAGCTCATAATATTGTACCAAAAAATGGAGCCCTTTGATAGTGATATTAAAGAGGTGCTCTATAGATCTCAACCAAGACTCTCCTAAGGCAAAGGTAATAACCTCAAAGAGGCAGTGTTAAGCTCAGCATACTACTTTATGGATGAATATTTTGATATCGCAGGGTATAATGATAGTAGTAAGCTAGTTATTGTTTGCAGGCTAAAGATTATTGGTGTGGCCAGAACCAATTGCAGAAATGATCTTGAATCCAACCATCTTAATCAAGACCATCTGAGATGGGAAGACATGGAGAAATGATCTTGAATCCAACCATCTTAATCAAGACCATCTGAGATGGGAAGACATGGAGAACTACCTTCATTATAGATTTTTCCCCATGGATAATAAATTTAATCAATTCGGGATTCAAAAGTCAAAAAATTAGAGGAATTTAAAAGTATTTTCCTCGAACTTTCTTTACGTGAATGAGTTCTTAAAGCTTTCCCATGGTGAACCTATCGAGGCATATCACTAGTCTTATGCAAGCCTTGTTAGATATGCTCTAGTGATGGATGATGAATCTCTTCTCCATTGGTTTGTCAAAATATTAGAGCCCCCTTTGGATAGATTGGGGAGAAATGCAAAGCCCTTGTCTATAGCTAAAGCAGTCATGATGGCCGAGGATTTTGCCTAAGCCTTTCCCAAAGAGATGGCCCACTAGAAGCCTTTTTTGGCTCCCCCTTAAAGAAATATTCTTCAAATTTTGATATGCCCAAGTCTAAGAGAAATCAAGGTCAGGATTAGAACCAAGTTTTGAAAGCTAGTGGCCCTAGATGTCAGGACTCTTCCCCTCGAATGCAGTCAAATTTGCACTTTTATCTTAGAAAGGAGGGTAAGTGCTTTAGATGATGCTAGCAACCAAGACATTCCATTAAAGATTGTTCCAATTCTCTAGTTTGTTGTCACCTATCCATCTCCCTCTACTCTAGGGTCTCATTTCCCAAGGCCTATAGTCTCAACCCAGAGTAATCAAGGACCTCTCCCTTAAAATTGGAGAAATCAAAGGAGGCCAGTTCTAGTCAGTCATCGCTTCCAATTCCGTAACAATTCTTGGCCCAAGAAGGAGAAGAGACAAGTAGAATCCATGCCACAGTTCACCACCAAGGTCAATATGAACCAAAAGTTCTATGTGATTCAAGCCCCTACCAATTTCCAAGGTAAAGATTCTAAGCTATTGGTTGATTCAAGCATCACTTATTCTTTCATTTTGCCAAGATGTATGTGTAAGATAATAATTAACCATAAGCAGTGTAAACTAATGAAAGTGGAATTGGCAAGTGGAAAATTTCTTTTCACATGCTATGAAGAACCCAACTGAATGTAAGTTCAGTTCTTGCCTTGAACTTAGGTGTGCATGATGGAATCCTTAAAGTTCAGGATCTTGTCCTTAGGTGTGTATGATGGAATCCTTGGAATGGTTTAGCTCACGAAGAACCGAATGTAAGTTCAAGGTCTTACCCTTAGGTGTATGATGGAATCCTTGGAATGGTTTGGCTCACAAAGAACCAAGCTGATATTCATTATCACAAAGGAACCATCTCCTTTTCCCATCTCCTTTTTAGATCTCCACAAAATAAGATGTAAGGGATTGGAGTAATTACAACTTGTTAAGGCATTGAAGTTATTAAAGGGACTTAGGAAGAAGCAAGAAATTTATATTGTGAAGCTCAGTCCTATAAGCAAAGAGTTAAAGGAACCAGAATGGTTAAGTGAGTATGTTGATGTATTCCTTGAAGATTTAACTGAAATGCCCCTAACTCATGAGGTTGATCATGAGATATAATTGATTTCTGGAGCCCAACCAACTACAAAGAGAGCTTATAAGATGGCAATTTGAGAAGTGATACAAACACAAGAAGAAATTAAGGTAAATTTGGAGGAAGGATTGGTTTAGCCTAGTGTATCTCCATGGGATATGCCAATTCTTTTTTATAAGAAGAAGGATTGGACTCTCAGATTGTGCATTGATTTACACGGGTTGAATAAGATTATTACCAAGAATAATTATCTCATTCCTATGATAGATGAACTATTAGACCATTTTCATGGAGTCCAGATATTCACAAAGATTAATTTGAATTTCGGATATTATTATATGAAGAGTAGGATATTCACAAAGATTAATTTGAATATTGGATATTATTAGATCATGATTAAGGAGTCGGATATTCCTGAGATGGCTTTCAACACCCGGAATGGACATTATGAGTTGATAGTAATGCCATTTGTATTAATGAATACCCATGCTACCTTTAACCAATTGATACAAGAAATCTTCAAAGAGCATTTGGATAACTTCCTTTCAGTCTTCTTTGATGATATTATGGTTTACTCTATGAATGTTTCTTTGGTAATGAGAAGCATGTGTGTGAGGTCTTGGAAGATCTTAGAAAGCACAAACGTTTCACTCATGAATAGTAAGTGTACCTTATTTACCGATAAGATTGAATATTTAGGGTTCATAGTGTCGAAAGATGGTACATCATCAGTAGTAGCTGGTCCCATGAAGGAGCATAGTAGTAAATTGCTATTCTAGTATTATCCCAAGATTATCTAGTTGGCCTCAAAAAATGATTGGATTTCCAACTCTTTCAAAAAAAAGGAGATTTTTAGAGAGAGAAAGTGCCCACCCCTTGACTCAAAGATTAAGAGACCTCTAATTAAGAAAAGGTGTATCCTAAAAAAGCTAAGTGGAGGATGCATTAAAAAAAGGTTTGATTATGATCTTTTATTAGAAAATAAGGATTTTTAGAGAGAGAAAGTGCCCACCCCTTGACTCAAAGATTAAGAGACCTCTAATTAAGAAAAGATGTATCCTAAAAAAGCTAAGTGGAGGATACATTAAAAAAAGGTTTGATTGTGATCTTTTATTAGAAAATAAGGACATAGATAAGTAATGATTTTTGCAATGCGATTGCATAGCATTACATGCCTCTACATGTTACTACTCTTTGCATGTCCTTGCTTCTTCTTCTTCTTTTGCATTTGTATGACATTTCTTTCCCTTTATTTGTTACCATATTATAGTAGTGATGTGTGTGAACACACTTAGGACCGCCGGGGCACTTTTTCCCTCACTAGGAGGTTTTTTCCCCCGTGCATTGTATATACGCCCATTATCTTCTAGGGCTTGTTATCTTTCATTTTTGGCACTCATAATACACTACTGTGTTGTGCTCAAGCTTCCTCATCTTCTTGAAGTTGTGTGTGCATTCCTGCAACCCTAATTCCAACAATTGGTATCAGAGCAGGCTTCCTCCTCCCGGGCAGCATCACCGGCACCTGCCGCTTCATCTCCTCCGATTGCGACGAGGTTTCACGAGCGTCTGCAGGTTAGTATATGCCGTGGGCGAGCCCGTAGGGCTCGGTCGTTTCAGAATTTTGATCTGAAGTCATTTCGCCCTCCGTTTTTGCATTCCAAGTACTGCGCAAGCAAAATCGTCCTACTGTGCAGATTTTCTGTCAAGATTAAAATCTGCAGGACAGGTGCCCATTCGTCTGTTTTGGGCTGTGCTACATAGCACAGGTCGATTTTATACAGGTTTACCTCTTACAGACAGCATTTACATCTAGTAGTACAGTCATTGGCCATGGCTGACAACAATGATGTATTCCGCATGTTGGCTGCTGAGGATAAGTTGGATGGCACCAACTATCCATTGTGGGCATATATGATGCGACATGTATTGGTAGCAAAGGGGTTATGGAACATTGTGCAGGGTATTGATGCACGTCCTATTGTGGCTGGGAATGCTGCAAACACATCAGAAACAGGTACTGTAGATGATGGTGCAGGCACAAGTGCTGTAGCAGCTGTTCGAGAACCACCACTTTCAGCAGAGCAGATTCGTTGGGATGGTAGAGATGCGCAGGCTCATGCCTTGATTGCGCTGTCTGTCAAACGTACCATTATCCCACATATTCGCTCCTGCAGGACTTCTAAGGATGCTTGGGATGTACTTGCCACATTGTATCAGGCAAGAAATGAGGCTCGTGTTGCTTACCTCCGAAAACAGTTGGAGAGTGAGCATATGAACGAAGGTGATTCTATGGATAGCTTTTTGACAAAGATCAAGGATTTCAAAGAGCAGCTCATTTCTGCAGATGAAATCCTGTCAGACAGTTCACTTGTGCAGACTGTTTTGAATGGTCTACCAGATTCTTGTCAGGGTTTTGCTTCCACTCTTCGCTTGATGATGAAAGGCAATCCCAATGCCTTATCATTTGAGGAGTTAGTTTCTGTTTTGCTGCAAGAAGACCAGTCAAGGCAAAACAGGAATATTATGCGTGTCGCAGATCAAGCTTTCGTTGCTAGTCAGAGAAGCGGGAAAGGTAAAGCTGGCTTTTCTTCTAGTAAGCAGAAATCTGCAAATGCTGCGCAACCAAAGAAGGAAGACAAAGATGAGAAGAAGGGTGACAAACAGAAGACATTTTGCAAGTACTGTAAGGGAAATGATCATGTCATCAAAGCTTGTCCTAAGCTGGCTGCGAAAGAGGCTAAGAAGAAAGAGGCTGGTATGGCTGTTGCAGATGCCTCTCCTTCTAACAATGAATCTGCTAATGTTGTGCAAGATACAGAATGGGCATTCAATGCGCAGTGCAGTTATGACCCATCTTTGCATGACACATGTATGTCTGCAGTAGATTCAGATGTATGGTACTTTGACAGTGGTGCCACTAAGCATATCACCTCGCAGCGCAGTTTATTCACTTTCCTTGAGTCTGCTCCCACAGGGAATACTGTCACTTGTGCCAATAACTCCTCTTATCCCGTTGAAGGAGTTGGACAGATTGTGCTGAATGTTGCAAATTGCAACACCTTTACACTTTTTGATGCATTGTATGTGCCAGGGATCAAAAAGAATCTGCTGTCAATCTCCGCATTTGCCAAAACAGGTTTGGTTGTAAAATTTGTGGATGACAGATGTACTGTTCATGATCTCTCTTGTGGTGACATCATTGTAGCATCTGGTTCACTATGTCGAGGGCTGTATAAGCTCAATATGAATGGCAAATGTGTAGAGGATTCAGCATGTGCTATTATGGATACGCAGGCTATTTCAGATGCAAAACTGTGGCATGCACGTTTTGGTCATCTGAATTTTGCAAGTTTGCTGCGCCTGCAGAAATCTGAAATGGTGTCTTCTTTGCCTAAGCTTGAGGCACCTGTCAAGCATGTTTGTGAGGGCTGCATATTGGGTAAAATGCAGCGTGCTTCCTTTCCCAAAGATAGATCAGTGAGAGCTGAACGCAGATTGCAGCTTGTTCACAGTGATGTTTGTGGTCCCATGCAAACTCCATCATTTGGAAACTACCTTTACTTCGTGACTTTCATTGATGATTTTACCAGGCATGCATGGGTATATCCTTTGAAGGCAAAGTCCGAAGTGTTTTTGTGCTTCAAACAGTTTTTGGTTATGGCTGAAAATGTGTCAGAAAGTAAGATGGGCACCCTCCGTTCAGATCGAGGGGGGGAGTATATGTCTTCAGAATTTAATGCATTTCTGGCTGAGCGTGGGATAAAACACCAATGTACAGTGCCGTATACACCACAGCAAAATGGTGTGGCTGAGAGAAAAAACAGGTCTCTCATGGAAATGGCAAGATGTATGGTTAAGAGTCAAAGTCTACCACATGGTTTTTGGCTTGAGGCTGTCATGTGTGCCACTTATGTACTAAACAGGTGTCCCACCAAAGCATTACAGGTTGTCACTCCATATGAGGCTTGGCATAGCCGCAAGCCATCTGTTGGCCATTTACGTGTTTTTGGTTGCCTGGCATATGCATTAGTGCCTGTGCAACATCGCAGAAAATTGGATGACAAAGCTGTCAAATGTATTTTTGTTGGATATAGTGCTGAGAGCAAAGGCTATCGTTTGTATCATCCACAGACAAAGCGCATTTTGGTTAGCCGTGATGTTGTATTTGTGGAAGATGCAGTTCAGCCCTTGGTTTCATGTACTAAGGAGACAGATATCAGCTCACGTGATGTCTATGATACATTGTTGCCTCTTTTCAGTGGTGCACAGTCAAGTGCAATACCTCATGAGGCAGTTTTTCAGCCTATGCAGGTTTTAAATGATGGCACAGATCAGCCTATATCTGATGCAGATGTGCATGATGCACTTGAGGATGAGAGACAAGAGATTGAGGGCTCTAGGAATATGCCTAGATGGCTGGTGCAGACTTTGCGTGACAGCAAGTTGGATGCCCCTTTGTCTAGTCGCACTCGTTCTGGCTCTCATGGTGCCTCTTATGCGTCAGATTGTTATGCATTGGCTGTTTCTAGTATGTGCGATGAAAGTGAGCCTGTTTCATTTGATGAGGCACAAAGTTCAGAAAATTGGATGGCTGCTATGCAAGCAGAATACGATGCTATTATGAAGAATGGTACATGGTCTTTATGTGACTTGCCCCCTGGCAAGAAGGCCATTGGCACTAAGTGGGTATACAAATTGAAGCGTAAGCCTGATGGCACAGTGGATCGCCATAAGGCTAGGCTTGTTGCAAAAGGTTATGCTCAAGAGAAGGGCATTGATTTTGATGAGACTTTTGCTCCCACATGTCGTATGACCACTGTTCGTAGCATCTGTGCATTAGCAGCTCATAATGGTTGGAATGTACATCAGCTGGACATAAAGACTGCGTTCTTAAATGGAGATTTGCATGAGGAGGTGTATGTATCGCAGCCTCGTGGTTTTGTTCAAAGAGGGCAGGAAAACAAAGTGTGCAGGTTAAAAAAGGCTTTATATGGTTTAAAGCAAGCTCCACGAGCTTGGTATGAAAAAATACATGCATATTTGACTGCACATGGGTTTCAGAATAGTCCAACAGAAAGCACTTTGTATGTTAAACGTGTGGATGGTGTACATCTAATCATTGCTCTCTATGTCGATGACATGCTGCTCACAGGACCAAATGAGAGTCATATTGCTGATTTTAAGGCTGATTTGGATGCCTCTTTTGAGATGTCAGATTTGGGGCATTTGCATCATTATTTGGGGATACAATTTAAGCAGTGTGATGGAGGTATTGCTTTGTGTCAGACAAAGTATATTGAAACATTGTTGCGGAGATTTGGCCTTGAAGACTGCAAGCCTATTGCTACTCCAATGGAGACAGGTTTGAAGTTGAGTCTTCATGATGCTGGAGATCACTTTGATGTCACACTCTATCAGACAGCTGTTGGTTGCCTCATTTATGTATGCATTACGAGGCCAGACATTCAGTTTGCAGTCTCACAGGTGAGCAGATTTATGCATAGCCCAGGCATTAAGCATTGGCAGGCAGTGAAGCGTATCTTTCGCTATTTGAGTGGTACTCGGCATCTTGGGTTGTTTTATCCCAAGGGGGGATCATTGCCGCCAGATTTACATGCTTTTTCAGATTCTGACTGGGCTGGTTGTTATGACACACGCGTGTCCACGAGTGGTTTTTGCTTCATGCTTGGAAGCTCATGCATATCATGGTTGAGCAAGAAGCAGCCTACTGTGGCCACTTCTAGTTGTGAAGCTGAGTACAGGGCAGCTTTCACAGCTACGGTTGAGTGTGTGTGGCTCAGACGCCTTATGGCTGATTTGGGTGTTGGGCAGCCATCTGCCACCACCATCTTCACTGACAGTCAGAGCGCATTGGCAGTTGCGCGGAACCCAGTGTTCCATGCTCGTACGAAGCACATTGAGGTGCACTACCATTATGTCAGGGAGAGACTCTCTGCAGGAGAGATCAGTTTGGCTTATGTGCCAACACAGGATAACCTTGCAGACCTTTTCACAAAGGCTCTGCCTCGTGAGAAGTTCGAAGCTTTTCGCAAAGCTTTGGGCTTACTCCCTTTTGTGGATTCGTCCACATAGCTAGACACTTCCCTATACATGAGTGCTAGCTCTTGTTCACCGCATCACTCCAGGGGGGATTTGTTACCATATTATAGTAGTGATGTGTGTGAACACACTTAGGACCGCCGGGGCACTTTTTCCCTCACTAGGAGGTTTTTTCCCCCGTGCATTGTATATACGCCCATTATCTTCTAGGGCTTGTTATCTTTCATTTTTGGCACTCATAATACACTACTGTGTTGTGCTCAAGCTTCCTCATCTTCTTGAAGTTGTGTGTGCATTCCTGCAACCCTAATTCCAACATTATTATCATTTGTATGCCATTACATGGCATTGCATTTGCATGTTATTATATATGCATGTCATTGCATTACATTACATGGTACTATTTGCTCTTTATTATCCCTTAGATGCACTTTCATGACCGTTTCTGCTCTTTATTTATCTTTTTCATGCGAATGCATAGCCTTGCATGTCTTTTGATATTCTTTGCATACACTTGCATAGTGTTTCATGTCATTGCATACCTTTTCATGTGATTGCATGCACTTGAATACTCTTTGCAACGTAGTGTTGCATGCCCATGCAAGTGATTCTAGGCCGATTCAAGCCTTTTTACGTGATTACATGTCATGGGACCTCATGTACTTCTTGAAGAATTAATCAAACTCACTTATACATCAAGGATTGAACCATAGATTTGAATCAAATTGACAAGATTAAAGCATAGCATAGAACAAGAAAATAGAGTAAGCATCACCATCAACACACTATTAGGTGTGTGCAATCTCCCCCCTCATGCTTGTAGCTCCTCCTTCCACTATATGAGTATTTTAAGAATTGTATTCAAAATACAGCCCAAAGAGCTAATAATAGTTGTGCGTACAAAATATAGCCCAAGGAGCTAATAATAGTTGTGCATACAAAATAGGGCATGCTTTTCCACTTTTACAAAAATAACTCAAGCACTAGAGCTTATATCACACACTAAGTGTAAAATAACCAAAAGTCTTCTAACATATGTGCTAGTAATATAGCAATGACATTCACAAGTGTGTATAAATAATGTGTACAATCATTTGGCACGTGGCTAATAAAAATAACTCATATGAGTAATAATAATCTAACAAGATATAGACAAGATTCTCCATGTGTAACACACGCACTGCTCATCACATATCTCACAAATGTATTGTTTCAATTAATTGCTATCTCCACGATTAATCCCAATATAAAACGTTGATAGGCACAAACACAACATACACTCACCACTTGTTACACTTCGATGGGCGAATCATTTTACACATCATCTAGCATGTGGCATGTATTACCACTTGTTACACTTCAATTAGCATGGCACATCATAATTTGCATAAACCACTTGTTACGCTTCGATCATGTGCAATTGACTAGCATAGTCTCCTTGTTTCACTTCGACCACACATAATCGTCAAGCATGGCACTACTTGTTACACTTCAACAACATGCATCTGCCAAGCATGGTCTCAAGCTATAGTAGTAATACTACATAATTAGTATTTAATGTGGGATCACCCACAATACCAATTCACTAGCATAGCACACTTGCATTCGAGCATCCCCATTCAGCCTATAGAGGGTAACATCCCTCCTACATTGATAAGCAACGGCCTCAGTTACGTGTTTGCTTATTGCGCGAGCAAAGGAGATCAATGTCTTACAATATATAAATTCTAGTATCTCTCTAATTATGATAGATAGACAATGAATCAAGGAATCTTATGTGTAATAAATTCTAGTGTCCCATACCACCATAAATTATCCCACATAAATTTAGAGATAAGTATGCATTGGAATCCTTCACACCAGATTAAATCTTTGTGTCCCATACCACAAGACTAATACATAGTGAAAAATTAATAAAGCATAGTTCAAGATGGAAGAGCTAGTTCCTCCAAGAAGTTCTACTTTTGATGTATAAAAATTCTCCTTTAAATTTACAGAAAGTCTTAAATAAAATTTATTATAAAAAATAATAAAATGAAATGAGTATGCTACCTTAGGAGTCTGAATACTCGTCGTAGTAGGGGTATTCGTCTTTATCATCATCGATCATATTTATTCCAAGTGAAATATACTTTGACTTCCGTGGACAATTCGATGCAATATATATAATCTCGTTGCACCTATAACACATCTTTGAATCATCTTTATTATCTTGTTTTGTGAACCATCAACCTTGGTGTCTATACCTATGTTATTGCCATTGAGGGGTTTATCAAATGATTTTAGAAAGGTTTTAGGCTTTAAGAACTTTGATGTCGAGGTTTGGGGTGTCATTGCTTCCTTAGAAAAGCCATTTTTCTTCTCACAATTCAAGGGTAAGGAAATAGGTAAGCTAAGAGAGTGCGGTTAAAACATGTTCACTTCTAATCAAATTGTGGATTTAAAACCTACTGTAAACTTTCTTCTTTGATCCTTCGTACAAACTTTCTCAATTACTTGTATTTGTAATAAGGTTTGCCAAAATCTATCCACATAAGTGGATATTTTCTCTTTCTCGAGCTGTCTAAAGTTAGAGACCATCATTGTCTAACCGTGGCTTTCTGTTGTGAGGGTAAGAAATCTTTCTTGATGAGCTTTTGAAATCTCTTCCAAGATTTTGGTTTATGCTTGTTGGTTCTAATCATGTTCCACCATAATGTTGCATTGTCCACCAAATGGTTTGTAGCACACTCGATTTTGTCCTTCTCATAGAATTTCTCCCCCAAAAAATAATCATCAAGTTGACTAAGCCAAGTAAGTATTGTGCGAGCATCTTTCTTGCCATCAAAATTTTGAAAAGTAAAATATTTGCGATTAATTTTCTTTTCTTTCCTAGCTGAGCTCTAAGAGTAGCTTTGAATTCGGTCACCATCGGAGTCTGAAGATGCATCACTAGCACCACTATGCCTCTTCTTATGTAACCTATCCTCTAGCTCTATTCTCAACTCCTTCTCAATTAGAATCTAGTTTTGGAGTGACTGAATTTTCTCTTCAATAGTTGGGGGTAGAGGATTCATGATGAAATAGAGATGTGGAAAGATGAAGGATGTAGATTTTAAATGTAAAAACGAAAATTACTGAAATAATGATAGTACTTAGCTTTCACCTACAATTTGTAAAAAGTCGGAAGCTCGTACAAGTCATGCTCTGAGAAGAAAAACTCCACAAGTGCCAAGAGACCATCATGTAATATCAAAGTGGGCATGAACTTGCCATAAGAAGTGTGAGAGACTTGGCCCTTGAATTTTTCGATGGCTTGTAATGCAGGTTGCACAATTAACTAAAATCCTTCCACTTTGGTTGAGAGATTGGATGAAGATTGGAAAATCCTTTGGTATAAGAATAGTGCTACTTGGAAAGATAGAACTTGGAAAACTCTTTTAATGGTACGGAGACTGAAAAAATAAATGTTGGAGACTTTGAATATATATTGTAAAGGCTTAATAATTTAAGCTTTATAGTGTTGGTAGTAAAAGCTTATAAGCTTAAAAAAACAAAGAAAATAAAGCTTTAATATAAGCTTAGCTTTATAAAGCTAAGGCTTTAATAATAAAAGCCTGGCAAAGAGGAAATAAAGCGACCATCGGGAGAGAGAGAAAAAAGAAAACAGCACGACTAGTAGCAATGCTCAACAAAAAGGAAAGAAAGCAAAGGCATGGATAGCGCAAATTGGAGAGAAGAGAGAGAAATAAAAATAAATAAAAGAAGCGCCAAACAAATTTATGGAGAGACAAGAATAAAAGAAAATGTGTAATTCAATTATAGTCTATGGATGATAAAAAAATGCCTTGCGCCTCACATCCGTCCACTATAGAAAAATTTGATGATGAAGCTCCTTCAAAACTGAGAGCAGAGTTATAATCTCCATCCCTTGCTGATTCAATCCATATAGTTGGATTGCCAATTGGTGAAAACTGCTTTTTCAAGAAGAGGGTGGGTTTTGGCTTCTCATAAGTGGTAGCCTTTGATCTAGTTCTTCATCCTAGGGCTTAGAAAACTCCCATAAACCTTCCAAGATTTGTCCAAGAGTCCTTAAGCTTTTGTCTTCTTTAACCTCTTAATTTTTTCGAGCTTCTTCCTATTCTTCAAGTGCAAGTACCCATAGCTGTGATACCGCTGTCATGGGACCTCATGTACTTCTTGAAAAATTAATCAAACTCACTTATACATCAAGGATTGAACCCTAGAAAGCAAAAGGGATACATGATCCAATCCATTCTTGGATATTGCAGTATAATGCCTTAGAATGACTCTGCCCATGAATTGCTCTCTCAACTCTTCTGTGACCCTATTCAGTATTGTTCCTTTCCTTAGAGCATGAGTAGACTCGACATGCATAAAGCTATCTAGACAGGGATGCACCCTGCTCTACAATCTCAGTCGGGTAGACTAGACTCACCCAACTCCTCTATCCCGTTATCCCACTAATCCCCTTTTTTTCCATTACAATACCACGGGTACTACTCATTCATCACATGAAGTTGTCCTTCCTACACTTCTCCAGGCACATTGTGAGGTGTCTTTCTTTCCAACAAACACACTAACAAGAAAATGGAGTAAACATCAACATCAATACACCATTAGGTGCAATCTTCCCCCTCATACGTGCAGCTCCTCCTTTCAGAACATGAGTATTTTAAGAATTGTATTCAAAATATAGCCCAAGGATCCAATAATAGTTGTGCATACAAAATAGGGCTTGCTTTTTCACTTTTACAAAAATAACTCAAGCACTAGAGCTACTAATACTAATATAGCAACACCATGCACAAGCGTGCATAAGTAATATGTACAATCATTTGCAAGTGGCCAATAAAAATAACTCATATGTGATAATAATCCAACATGATATAGACAAGATCTTCCATGTGCGCCACACGCACTGCTCATTACGTATCTCATAACATAAACACATTAGTTGGCCCAATTAATTGCTATCTCCACAATTAATCCCAATATGAAACATTGATAGGCACAAACACGACATACACTCACCACGAATTACACTTTGATGAGAGTATCATTTTACACGTCATCTAGCATGGCGTGTATTACCACTTGTTACACTTCAATTAGCATGGCACATCATTTGCATTTATACCACTTGTTACGCTTCAATCATGTTCAGTTATCTAGCATAGTTCACTTGTTTCACTTCAACCACACATAATTGCAAGCATGGCACTACTTGTTACACTTCAACATACACGTGTCAAGCATGGTCTCAAGCTATACTAATAACACTAGGTAACTAGTATTTAATGTGGGGTCATCCACAATATCAATTCACTAGCATGGCACACTAGTGTCCGAGCATCCCCGTTCAGTTAAAGGGTGGATATTGCGTAACATTACGTGCCCTAGCACATGATTTCATAACTTTAGGCCCTTCTTACTCTTTGCACGCTTTTGCATGTCATTGCATGTGCTTATATGTCATTAAAGATTCATGAAACTTAAAATTTTAAAAATCCACTTTCCAATAATAATGAACAATGTACAATTGACAAGGTGAATCATATACACAATTATATGTATAAGATAATTTCATTCTTGTATATTGTTTCCTAAAACAATGAACAATGTAAAATTGATAAGGTGAATAATATAGACAATTATAGTTAAAAGATAAATTTTTCCCAGAAAAGATATTACATCAGCCTTACATATTGTTTCCTAAAAACAATAAACAATGAAGGTGAATAACATTAACAATTATAATTAAAAGGTTATTTTATTTCAAAAAAAACTATTACATCAACCTTACAGGCTGTTTCCTTAAAACAACATGACATAACTACATGTAAGCTGGCAGGAGAGGGTTATAAGGATCCCTAAACCCTCCCTAAACCTAAGTGCTTTTAAGGGCTACTATACTCTTCAGCTCCTCACAGATGGGCTCCTCCTTTTCTTCACCAATGTCAAGTACTAATGTGGCAGCTCCAATCTTCATGTTCTACACATATAGATCTTCTAAGTTGATGAGCTCATCCACTAGAAGCTTACCCCAAAGATTATAGGCCTCTATTGTAATTGTAAGATGGTCTTTCACATCTCTATCCAACTTCTTGCTGCACAAATCCTTGCACACAGCTTTGAGTGTATCCTTGAGAGTATTTGGGGCATTTGTTGAAGACATGATGAGTGAGGGTAAGGATAATGAGAGTCAGAGAAAGATGGAGAATAAGGAAGAGGGTGAGAATGAGAGTGGCTGAGGTAGAGAATGACTGTGAGAGAGGGAAGGAAAGAGAGACAATGAGGGATGGAGATAATTATAGTGGGATGAGGGAGAAAATTAGGGTAAGATAGAGGGAGAGTGTAATGGCGAGGAAGAGAATGATAGTGAGAGAGAGGGAGACAATGAGAGATGGGAGTAAGGATGAGAGTGAGAGCTAGGGGGGTCATATATATAGATAGAACATGCTAAAAGCAGAAAATGATTTGCATGAATAAATGTTAAAATTAGCAAAAGTAATTACATGGATAAATGCTATATTTAGAAAACGTAATTGCATGGACAATTTTCAAACTTAAATAAATGTGCCAAGATATTCCAACCATTGATAATATATAAAATGTTGATGTTAACATTAATATTAGAAAAAAGTTAATCTATAAAATGAAGATATTCCAACCATTGACATTAACAAAAAAAAATTTATTTGTCATTTCCATTTGAAGCATTACAATACAGCTATGTCAATTATCCTAAAAAGATATTAAAAAGTGAAAAGTATATAAATCTTCGTAGAGGAAGTTGATAGTGATATGATATCAATTATATATAAAATAATGATATTGGCATCAATATAGATATAAAAAAGTGAAAAGTATATAAACCTTCATAGTAGAGGAAGTTGATAGTGACATGATATCAAGGACATTATATATTAGCAATGTCATATTATTATGTGTGTGTGTGTGTGTGTGTGTGTGTGTGTGTGTGTGAGCTCAACGCTACGTACACATTCTCATGCAAATTTTACCAAAGCAAACATTCTAAAAAGTAGTCTTCTTATTAATATAATTGTCATTCAACTTAGATACTAAAGAGCTCCTTTTTCGATTGTTCGCCTACTACTGAACATTCTGATTAGGTCCTCCTTTTTTAGAGTGGATTGATGTATAAATATATTATGGTTCACATCTAACCCAATATAGGTGCTTACATGCACAACATGATTTACTTGCCCCAATATACAAATTATAGGTGCTTACATGCACAACATGATTTACTTGCCCCAGCCCTAATTTAAAAATCTAGACATATGCATGATAGATTCTTTCCCATAATCACCCTGTATTTTTCACTGCGTAGCAGTAGTGATTCCTCGGTCTCAATTACAAGCACTTCCATTTTTCTGGCCTAATAACCAAATGCTCGAAGATAGTAGTTGTATTCAAAATTATTGAATCTATCCTCTTTCGAAGCTTGGAAAACCACCATAGACCTCACATGACTGTAAACACCTCACTGTAAAAGGATGTTAAGGTTTTATCAGGGTAGCCAATATTAACCCCTCTCATGGGAGAGTTCTGGGCTTAGGTGTATAAAGTACAAAATAAGAGGTCTAATAGTAAAAGCAAGAAACAAACTAAAAAAGTTTATAGATTGTAGTATTGAGAACTTAGCAATTTACTACCAGGATATTATCCTGATTAGTTGATTACACTTGCATAAATAAGAGAAGAATGCTAATTTAGCAAAAGTCTTGAATAACTTACCACACCCAAGTGCTTTAATATATGCAACTCAAGTGTAAGCTCAGGTGTAAGAAGAAGGTTCACCACACTTCTATTGGTCTACGTGATCAAGTTAAGACTTGTGGACGTGGATGAGTTCATCCAACTAGTGTAAAAGTGTGAGAGTGGTGGAGGAAGGTCACCCCCCATGATCCAGAATTGGGGCAAAGGACCAATAATAATACTTAGCTTTTTAGTACAACTAAGTCTAGAAGAAATGCAAGATTTTATCAACCTAGCAGGGCAAGAGTTGATGTGATGTTAAAAAACTTTTGTAGGAAAATAATTTCAAGTTGTGATTAGTTTAGTTTCCTGCTTGCATGCCCACAATGCCAACAACGGCATTGGCAAAAAAGAAGAACTTAAAGATGGAGGCTCAGTGGTGGCAAAAGAAGTTGAACACATTGGTTTTCCCATTGAAGTAGCACGGAACAAGTCGCTCATCAAAGTGCTGGGTGGGTAGATGGAGATAACACGTTATTGCGTCATAGTAGTTGAGGTACAAAGTTCTATGTGGCATCACGGGAAATCCAAAACCTATGAATTGTTGAAACCACCAATATTCTACATTAGAACCGTACATTCGGACTTGTAGGCTAGCAGTCAAAGTTGTACTTGGAGTCTACTAGAGTTGTAATCAGTCAAGCATGGTAATTTTGTATGACACTTTTGTATTGTGATTCTAAAATGATACTAGATACTCCTGAAATTACATAGTGAGTTGCACCTCTTGGATGTATCAATACAAAGATATTTTATAGTAATATTGTGTTCATATGGTCTTTCGATTCACTTTGCTGATTACGTAGTTCCTTAATGTGTACTAGGCTAAATCTGTTTCTAAATGTTTTTTAGCGTACTAATGGCTATCTTGGCCGAATATGGAGTAAAAGTATTGCTAGGTGAATTAAATTGCTTGTCCTACTAGCCTATAGGGAAAGTGGAATTTATGATATTTTATAACTACATGGTGATCCTATATCCAAAATGCTTCCCTCTTTTGATGGGAATGGTAGGAAGGTGAAAGGCTAGGCAAGGAGTTCTTAGGACTACTGGAAGTCAATGCTTGTTGTTTTTATGGTTGGACTTTTATCAAGTGGACACTTTTGTACAATTAATGGAGTAATTTAAGGTTTGGATAGCAATTTCATATGACTATACATCTATCTATGTAAGCTAAAAGTTGGGTAATAAAAGAATGAAAGAACAAGCTACTCTTTGGATTGATTGGTGTCCTGTCCTCTATTAAAATGCGTATAGAATTCAAGCCAATTGCAATCCTTTGACAGAAAAATTTTTATGTACTTTATTTATTTATACCTTCAAAATGTATATACGCCAAGAATCAAGGGACAAAGGTTAATCTACAATGTAAGCATGAATACAACAAGCTCGTGCGAGTCATGTTGAGTTGTTTGAAAATCCAAGTATGCTCTTTGGGGAAAATTCACCAAGCATACATGGACATGCATAGTATGGGATGCATATGCCACTTGTGCTAAGTGTGTTGAAAGGGGAAAATTTGATACTGAGGCTCTGGTAAAAAGTTGGAAACATGGACGTGATCGGTTTTGGAACAAATTAAGTCGAGCTTGGATTAGATGGTTTTTGAACGAACAAAGAGTGATGGATATTGACATTATATTTTTGGGAATCCCTCGTTGTTTAGTGATGGGAAGGTGAACTTGTGTGTGTGTAGCTTTGTCCCAAGTCGATTATCATCAAGGACAACGGTTCTTGTTAAGGGAGTGAGATGACCCCAAATATGGCACCAAAATTATGTTTCGCATTAATCAAGGACAACGGTTCTTGTTAAGGGAGTGAGATGACCCCAAATATGGCACCAAAATTATGTTTCGCATTAATTAAATTGAAAGCAGGACCGTAGTGATGGTGGCAGGTTAATGAATTGTAAGGTTTGAATTAATATGGTCTCTTCTAGAGTGTTCGTGTTCTGGATGCTTCCGTTTCATGCTATGTATGAGAGGACGGAGCCAATGCGAAGCTCCTCTTTTTTCTAGGGTGGTGCTTTTGGGTGAGAGAGGACAGGAGGACACGGCAAGGGACAAACCTCTCTCTCTCTCTCGTTGTCTCTCTCTCTCTGTCCTGGTCTTTTGCCGCGCGAGTTGTCTCTCTCTCTCGCTCTCTCTCTCATGGTCTGCTGTGCGAGTTCCCTCTGCCGCGCGAGAACTCTGGTGGTCGAGGGCATTAATTCAGACCAAGGCGATGCTTGAACCTTAATACTAAGGTTCAGGCATTAATAAATTAATGAAGGCCTCGACTGAATATGTCACCTAGATCATAAGGCTTAGGGCTATATTTTTATGCGAAGAGCTTGGTTAGGCACATGGTCTCCTCAAAAGGTTGTGCAATATCCACAATGCCACCTTTGGAGATATGGTGTCCACTTTTAAATAATCCACTCAAAGGTGGGAAATGCCTGTGAAGGGTTTCAAACTAGGAAGACGCCCATTAGGACCGATACTAGAAGTGTGACGGTGGGTGGATTTCAGACTGAAGTCCAACTGTGAAATGGGAGCATATAGCGGCCGTCTTTTTGGTCTTCTTTCTTGTCTGTCCTCTTCCGCCATAGCCAGAAGGCTTGAGCTCAAGTACCAGCAATGGCGTCGCGACGCCTCTTGACGTCACTTGTGCGCTACGGCGCTCGATCTTCATCGCCATTTCGCGTCTCCGGTAGAGCTGCTGCCGCTGCGCGCCATCCCTTCTTCAATGCCGGAGCGCCCTCATTCGCCCCTTCCGGCAGCACCTTCCCTCGGCGCCTCTACGCCTCTGAAGCAGCGGCGGTCGCTGCGGCTGACGGATCGTCAAACTCCGTCGACGAGTTCACAGGTGCGGGCAGCGTCGGCTCTATCGCACAGGTGATCGGGGCCGTGGTGGATGTCAAGTTCGAGTACGGGCTGCCTCCCATCCTGACGTCGCTTGAGGTCCAGGACCACAACATCCGTCTCGTGCTTGAAGTCGCGCAGCATCTGGGAGAAAACACCGTGCGCACCATCGCCATGGATTCTACAGATGGTCTTGTACGTGGGCAGAAAGTGCTCAACACCGGTGCCCCTATCACTGTAAGTCGCTGCTGCCGTAATGTGCCGCTCCCGGAGTCACCGCATAATGCATCATCCTGTTTCCCCAGTTAATGCTGCTAGGGTTTCCTCTTTTTTGCCGTATAATGCAGGGTTCTGTTCTGCTTTAGTTTTTTGTTTGCCAAAATGTGGTTAGGGTTTCTGGATCATGCAAAATGCATCTTTTTGTTTTGCCGTCTTTTCTGGATTCATGAATGCCTTATTAGAGTTTACATTTATGGTTTGGTTATTCTATTGCGACAAGCCACCGCTAGGTCCTTTCTTTGTAACGTATACTGGATTCATGCGCAATGCATTTTACATTAGTTTAGTAAATAACAGTTATGCCCTTGGCACTGTAAGTCTTTGCTGCTGGACATTTGCTTGATATATTTCGAATCATTCATTTTCTCGAGCAGACAAAACTGTTGCCCCAGTCACTGAAAATTTTCCGCTTAAATCTACTTTTTAAAAAAAAAACATTCACCAGTTTCATGTAGAATTCCTTGTTTTATTTTGGCGTTATTGTAGATTTTTGCCGCAGGCATGTGGATATTGCAAAAGATTTACCAGATTTATTTAAGTAAATGCTCGTTTCCTGTTTTTGCGCCTATCTTGGCTTGCTTCTGCTGCCAGAGAGAGTCTGGAGCTTATTTTCCAGAATATCTGCTATTTATTCGAGATCTATTTCTTGTTTTTTATTTCTTTTCAATTTGTAACACTGATGCCTTCCATGCCTGAAAGTCGTTACTGCTGGGGTACACAGGATTTGTGCCAAGATATGGCTAGAAATGTATCTAGGATTTGTTATTCAGGATGTGGCTAGAATGTACCTAAGCATTTGTTTCCTGCTATTGTAGCGTTCTCTCTTTGTCCTGGCACTGAGGACTAATGACATGACATAACTTTGCACTATATTGAAAATCCTCTGTTAACAGCCTGTTCTATTTCTTCAGGATTTCTCTTTCCCTCAATCATATACTGCATGTTGAGCACCTTTTATACATTATCTTTCTTGTTAATTAATGCGAATTAATGAGGCTCTTTTTTCCCAACCTTCTCCTTTGCTTCTCAAACAAGTTTTGTTTTGAAAGGATGACATTTGAATATCTTTTAATAAGGCGATCTGTTTATACATGACTATTAATTTGCAACCCCATTGCCATCTGGTGGTGTCTGCTGCAAAGAGGTTGCAGGTTTTTATTTTCTTGTCTAAATGCATGCTTTTTCAGTGTACTGTATCATAGTAGCAATGCAATGTGTTTCATATCCTGGGAGCCATACAAAATGCTTTACCCCTATAATGTTATTTGGGACCCTTTCTGATGTGACCCCAAATGTACACTTCAAAAAGTACTCGCAAAGGTACCTGCACAGTGCTACCGGCTTATGCTCTCCTGGTCATGCTGATTTTTGCACAGAATTTGCCCACGAAGGGCCTGGTGCTGCGTGCACCCTGTTGTCAAGGTTGGTAGCTTCAATTTTGGCTGATTTGACCTAATATTTTAGAGAGATCAGATTTTGAAATACGGCTTTCTTACATTCCCCCCCTAGTTGATGCATTTTCTGGATGTTCCATGATCCTATATGGTTTGTTGAATGTATCAGGGCTAGTTTAGGGGTTTTTTTGGGGACCCGCCCTACCCCCCAGGGGCTCCCCCCCCCTCCCCCTTCATCCTTCTTCCTTTGTACGGAACGTTTATCATAACTTTTGGCGACCATGCACCGTATGTGTTTCGACTTCCAGAATGGGAGAATAATAGCATCAAAATTTCACAATACAAGATAAAATTTAATGCTTTTCTATACCGGTGCATCTTGCTGGCAGATCCCTGTAGGTAGGGCTACTCTCGGACGCATCATGAACGTGATTGGAGAGCCAATTGATGAACGCGGGGATATCAGTAAGAACTTTGTCAAAACAGCCAAGTTTTTATCTTGATATTTGAAATTGCATGTGCATTTAAAGTGAACGTGGCTCATCAGTTATCCTTTGAAATAGCTCACTTCTGGCTTTTCTCAAATGTTATTTGGATTTGTTTGGCAGAAACTGAGCACTTTTTGCCCATTCATCGGGAGGCTCCTGCTTTTATTGACCAGGGCACTGAGCAGGAGATTTTGGTGACTGGAATTAAGGTGAGCAGTCTTTTGTTTGCCACAACTTCTTTCTTCATTATTGCATGTTAAATTTTAAACTTATCACCTGGGCTCAGGAAAGCAAAGATGTTTGTATATGTAACTCAACATTTTCTGCAACAACAAATGATGAAGGTATCTCGTGATAGGTTGTTGATCTTCTGGCTCCTTATCAACGAGGTGGGAAAATTGGGCTTTTTGGAGGCGCTGGTGTAGGAAAGACTGTACTCATTATGGAACTGATCAACAACATTGCTAAAGCCCATGGTTTGCATTCCTAGAGTTCATTGTTTGAAATGGCAGAATGTGGGGCTTGGCACTTTTTCTTGCATGGCTAGGCCTAAATGCAACTTTTGGTTGGGGATGGCAGGTGGTTTCTCTGTGTTTGCTGGTGTAGGGGAACGAACACGTGAAGGTAATGACCTGTACAAAGAAATGATTGAAAGTGGAGTTATTAAGCTGGGCGAGAAACAGGTAGATTTTGGACCATTTTGGTTACTGTTGTCAGGCATTTGCTTTATAGTTTGACTCCATCTAGAAACATTGATTTATGCAGGCAGAGAGCAAATGTGCATTGGTATATGGCCAAATGAATGAGCCTCCAGGAGCACGTGCAAGAGTTGGGTTAACCGGTTTGACAGTTGCAGAGCACTTTCGAGATGCAGAGGGTCAAGATGTGCTGCTTTTTATTGACAACATTTTCAGGTTTACTCAGGTCTGTATATAGTCAGTGTCTAGACACAAATAGAATTCAGATCATGGTTTTAAGAAGCAGAAGTTATGATATGCCATGGTCTGGTGTACAGGCTAATTCTGAAGTGTCAGCCCTGTTGGGACGTATTCCATCTGCTGTGGGTTATCAGCCCACATTAGCAACGGATCTTGGTGGCTTACAAGAAAGGATTACCACCACCAAGAAGGGTTCAATCACTTCTGTGCAGGCCATTTATGTGCCTGCTGATGATCTTACTGACCCTGCCCCTGCCACTACATTTGCTCATTTAGATGCTACTACAGTGCTGTCTCGGCAGGTACGATACTTCGATGGAGCATCTAAGCTCACACATACTGTGCATTTCTGTTTACTCGAAAACTCTGGTGCTTAGTTAGGCTCTTTGTTTGTTTATGCAGATCTCTGAGCTTGGTATATACCCAGCTGTGGATCCACTAGACTCAACATCTCGCATGCTTTCTCCTCGTATATTGGGTGAAGAACATTATGATTGTGCTCGCGGTGTGCAAAAGGTTTTGCAAAGCTACAAGAATCTTCAAGATATCATAGCTATTTTGGGTATGGATGAACTTAGTGAAGACGACAAGTTGACAGTGGCACGGGCTAGGAAAATCCAACGGTTTTTAAGCCAGCCTTTCCATGTTGCTGAGGTCTTCACGGGCTCTCCTGGCAAATATGTTGATTTGAAAGATTGTATCGCTGGCTTTAAGGTAAACACTCTACAAATTTTGCAAAATTACAGCTGATATTGTGATTTATTATCATCATGGAATTGCTGTTAATTGCGTCTACAGAGATGAATGTGGGTTGCACTCCATGTCGTCCATATTTACGTACATGTACTTATGTTCAGATAAGCAAATGTAGTGTGTGTGTGTGTATACCTATATATTCACATGGATAGTTAAGAAGAAAGAAAAAAGCTTTTTACTTAACGTTTAACAGATCACAAGTCCTTCAATGTGCACACATCATGCGAATTGGCATGTAACAACAAAATACCAAAATTGACAATAACACACAACTGAGTGGTGTAATCAATCAAGTTTGTTTGAGGATACGGGGTAAAAGCAGATGTATACATGGCCAGTAGAGGCATACATGGCCAGTAGAGGCCTAAAATGTGTGTTGACAAGGGGTAACTGCTGGATTTTACCACATTCGCTGTTTATGGTCATGAGCAAAGCAACAAGTTGCTCCAAATCAAGGATACATTGTGAGGTGGTAGCATGGTGTTTCCTCATCATGGCTGCCTGCCTGATGGTAGGTTGACATGTAGTTTTGGGCTTGGGATGTATGGTGACCTTCATCCAAACTGCAAAGATATCCTTGCTCTGCCTTGGAGCCACTGCAAAAAAGTTTTGCATGTGAGGTTTTCTTGGTAGTCTTGGATCTGATTTGTTGTTCCAGTCTGTTCCGATTGAAGCACTTCATCAAGCTTATCAATTTCGGGTTGGTCCTCAATAACCAACTCAAGACCCACATATTTCTTGAGAAGGCTAACATGGAAAGCATTGTGTATAGGCCAGTGCTCAGGCAAAGCAAGCCTGAAAGCCACCTCATTAATCCGTTCCAACACTTGGAATGGTCCATAGTACCTGGGAGACAATTTGGGCACTTGCCTTCCTTGCAAGGTTGCTTCCGAAGGCGTGCCTTTTAAACTTGAGAAGCACCCAATCAGCCTCTTTGAAATCCACTTGTCTGCGATGTTTATTTGCAGCTTTCTTATGCTTTTCGTGAGTTCTTTGTATGGCTGTCCGTATACCTATGAGAAAGCTGTATCTAGATCTCTAACATACTCATCCGCAGCAAAGATTTCATCCTTCGTGTGAAGGATAGGTGGAAGCATCACCTTGCCATAAACAATCTCAAAGGGTGCTTTCTCAGTGGAGGTGTGCACCGTATTGTTATAAGCAAACTCCACAAGAGGCAAGTACTTCTCACAATTTGAATTTCTCTCAGCCACATAGTATTTGAGCAAATCAAGTATAGCTGAATTTGCAATTTCACTCTTCCCATCCGTCTAAGGATGATATCGATGAAAGATGAAGGTTTGGTATCCTTCTTGGCATGAGCTTATGAGGAACACTACTGGTTTGAGCATGTTCAACTTCATCTCTGACAAAAACCAAGTAAGAACAAGTAGACTTTTTCATTACTTTGCGAATTCGTATAAGGTTGACAATAGGTATGATGCTTCCTGGAGCACAAGCATCTATGACCACTCTCCTACCTCTATGCAAAAAGGTAATTTTCTTGGACTTGTAGTCCTTCTTCGGCTCCATACGAGCATGCCAAGGCATTCCCAACAATACATCACATCCCTTGAGTGGAGCAAGCAAAAAGCTCTCATGATCTAGATAGTCCGGGATATGAATGCGAAGTTTACCAATGATAGGAGTTACAGTAACCCCTTTACCAGCAAAAGCGGCATTCACATTAGGCCTCTGCGCCTTGTCCCCTGCATTCTTGTGATTCTTTGGACACTTAAGATACAAGTGGTCCTTACTGCCGCAAACAAAACATTTCCCATCTCGTACATAATCAAGCCTCTACTGTTTGGATAGCCCATAATCATTGAATTTACTCCCGGCTTCTTAAACGAGCCTTCCTTTGTGTCTGAGGAGCCTTTTTTGGTCACTTTTATAAGGCTGTCCCTCCTTTTTCTAGTCATAACCAGCCCTCTTCGGAAAATGGCCTGTTTTTGGGCAAAACGTGCAACCGTTCCGCCACAGTAGTTGAATGAATGAGCTTTTGAAGTGTCTGATTCGGGTACACCTCTAGGATGTCCTGCATTACAGAGTGCAAGCCAGCTTCAAACTTTCTTTTCTTCTCTTCTTCGACAAGAGACACGAAGGGGGTTACCTTTAGCAGCACCTTCCAAAATTTGCCCACATAAGTCTACACAGACTCTCCCTCTTCCTGCTTAAGCCAATCCCATTCCTTCTTCACATTCTTAGCAAAGTTTGGTGGCAAAAACTGTGCATAAAACTACCTCTTAAAATCAGTCCAAGAAAGAGTTGCAATGCCATCCAACAATTTGGCCATCCACCAATCACTGGCCGGATCTCTCAAGTGCATGCCCACATGTCACAACTTAGATTTCTCTGTGAAGTCTCCATCACAAAAGGCTATCTCAAATTGCCTAACAAATGAAAGAGCCTTCGTAGTATCCATCTTTCCATGGAAATTTTCAAACTTAATGTCCTTATCTCTCGATTTGAATTCTTCCTGCTGCGTGACCTGTCAGGGGAATCAAATCTATCTCTCCTACTCCGGGAATGAGAAGAACCTTCATGCTTGGAGTATTCTCGTTTTGAGAGACTTGACGAGAATGAAAGGAGGCATCATCAGACTCCTTAGAGTTTGCATGGGTGGCATGTTGAGACACATCCTTCTTCCTATCTCCTTTTTCTTGCAAATAAGACTTAGCCAATTCCTTGGGATTTGGATATCCCAGCTATGGCCTTGAAGACCTTGCCATTTGTATTGCTCTTTCTCTTCGACTGCAAGACCCTCTGTACAGTGGGATCTTCTTGGATGGCCCTCAGTGTTGTAGTCTCATCACGATATCGCCTAACTTGGTGTCTCAGAGTTTCCAACTCAGGCAATACATCAGTAAGTGGTGTGACAAGTGGTGTGTTGTACATCCCTGAGTACCACATCTTGCATCTGCCTGTCGGGTGTATTCATCACATGCTCATCATCACTCACATGTTCAGCCATGATTGCAGACCACAAATTTTTGCCACCACAGTAATCTTCTATGCCCGGAATGCCCTATCTGCTACCCTCAAAAAGAGGATTTACTATAGACTAGAGAACCGAAGCTTTGGTACCACTGTCACAAATACGGAAGCGTGTGCACAGAAAACCTTATCTCATACAGTACATCATGGCATAATACATAGCATTTGACAATACATAATCATACTTTGAAACCACTGAAGCAACAATACGAAAACTTGCACAAAACACAACACTAGGGGCTGAAGTTGGGCCAGCCCCCCCCCAAGGTATCTTTATTACCAACAGAGTGTTCCAGTACAAGAGAACGGTTGCCAAAGAGTAAACACTCTTCAGGCTGGCACTAGATACATCCAGAATATGATGAAAACAAATCAAACAATTGCCTGAGACAACAATCTCAGCCTTCCAAGAGTTCCTTGGGCACAACCATACTCTAGTACATGATCACACCCTCTAGTAGTAGTGCTGTCCTGAATAACCAGCCATGAAAACCTTGACTCTTGCCACCCGAAGGTTCCTCCCTTAGAGCCACAGGCTTCACGTAGGTTTAAATATTGTTTGCCTTTGAATTTGTCGCGAAGAACCTTGCTGAATTGGACCAAACGGCACTGTTTTCAGCCCACAAACATGCTGTCCATGTCACCCCAAGAGATAATATGGGTACCCAAAATCTCAGCCTTCCAAGAGTTCCTCGGGCATAGCCATACTCTAGTACATGATCACACCCTCTAGTAGTGCTGTCCCGAATAACCAGCCATGAAAACCTTGACTCTGGCCACCCGAAGGTTGCACCCTTAGAGCCACAAGCTTCACGTAGGTTTAGATATTGTTTGCCTTTGAATTTGTCGCAAAGAACCTTGCTGAATTGTAGCAAACAGCACTGTTTTCAGCCCACAAACATGCTGTCCAGGTCACCCCAAGAGATTATATGAGTGCCTTGTTATTTGCCTTGAACCTCGAGCCTTTGGAGCATCAAAACTCAGCCCTGAAACCTGCTGTACAGCAACAGTCGACCAGCTATGTAGAGGAGTCAAAAGTGGTTGCTTGCTTCAAGGGGGGGAGAGAGAGAGAGAGAGAAGAATTGCTTTTCTCTGTAGCAGCTATGGAGGCAAGCAACCAGCTATAAATCAGCCTTGGAAGGAGTCGACCAGCCCTTGGGAGTAGTTGTGCATGCCAAACTGACAGCTGTCTAAAGCCCTAGGGTGTTCCACCTCCAAAACAGCTGGAAAGGAGGCACCTAGCTGATTTTGGCCTCCCCCTCGTAGAATAGCAACTCATGGAGCTATTATTACTTGGTGGGTTGCCCACTTTGAGTAATGACCAAGTTTCATTAAAAACTGGCCCTCTTGATGTGAACACTTTATAAATTGACCGCCCAAACTTAAGTATACGTGAACACTTCATAATTTGTCCGCCCAAATTTAAGTATATGTGAACACCTGCACTCATAAACCTTAGTATAATAAAACATAAGTTGTAAATTGAGTTTGGGGTCACTTACCACCTGCGATACACATAAGAATAACATGTGTGCACACACGTGTCCACAGGGTTTCCAAGCGTCCTCGGAGCCCATGGACAATCACAAGCAGAAATACTAGGCATTGTCGAGGCAGCCATGACAAGTCATTCATGCATGTCAAAACACACACAAATGCTTTATGCATAATACTTTGGATTCCATCTCCCAACTTATTCATCTTGTACCGAACCTGTCTCGGGCACCGCCCATCTAGGTATAAAGAATGCTCACCAGGGTGTCTATCCTTCCATGAGACTTCATCAGTACGCCACGAACTCTCACCAGGGTATCCACCCTTCCATGAAGTCCTTCCACATATCAAATATCCATCCCGTATGCAATAGTTGGGGGCTGAAATGCCCTGCTGTAAATCATCCCATACAAGGCGAAAATCATCATCTGTATCATACGAATTTTGCACATCGGAAAGATCCTGATGATGGGCAACAGTGATAGCATGCACCTGTGGCCTTCTAGAAAGAGCTTCTTCCACTACATTCTTTTTACTAGGCTTGGTCTTAATGAGACCATCATACTTTGCGGCCACTCAATAATCCTGACCCAAACCTGTTGGCAGACCATGCAGTCCAACAAAAAACTCTTTATGAGTGGATTGTGAAAATTGAGTGGGAAGATTCTCTTTCCAACTGTGTAAGGATTCTTTTTCTTGCACTAAGTGTACTAAGTTATATACCCAGGCTTGGATTTGCATGCATTATTAGTCTTGGGCCATTATATACTGTCATCGGCCTGGACATTTCCCAATATGAAAGGGATTTGGTGGACTCCAGGATGTGTGAATATTTGGAAAGTACAAGCTTTGGGAATGGGGGATTATCCTAGAATACAAAGGACCACACTCCTAAAATTTACGAGAGTTGCTATTTTTGGCCCGACTCCGATGGAAATTCTGTTCGCGTCATTACATGTGCAAGATGCACTTTTAGCATTTGTGGATGTTTTGTCTAGCTTTTATGTCTCATGCAAAGTGATGATGATGGATATATGTTAAGGTTGTGGCCATATTTAAATGTTTTAATATGCATTGATGGTATCAACAAGTGTGTCAAAGACCCTAGTCTCCCGGGCACCCGTCGCGAGTCTCATTGGTATCAGACCATAGGCTTTCTTGGAAGCGGAGGCTTCCTTTTATCAATAAGGAAGAGAAAAGATGTCAAGTGGAGACCACACTTACCATCATTGCTGTTAAGCATGGCCAGTCACTTCATAGCCTATGAAGCAAGAGCACGAGCATGAGCATGAGCAGTAGAAAGCTTGTTGATCTAAGGATTTATGAATTCACAAAATTTTATCTTGGAAGTGTGGCTTTATGTGTACACGTTCAGCACTCTTTCCATATGGATATTGTGGATTATATTATCAAGCTTACAAGCAAGCTATATGGAGATATATCTTAGGATATCTTAAGGATATGGTGACGAGATATTTCTTTTGGCTTTATGACCAACCTGGCAGAGAAAAGCTAAGTATACTTTAAGTTTGCAAAGTTGGTGCTTTTGCTATTTACTATGAAGTATTTTTGATGTTCACTAACCCTTGTACAACCATGCAAGGAGAAAGGTTTTATTGTTTGCCTTGAGATGGTTTCAGGGAAACATTGTTTATGGCTCCTTTTAATGGGATGGATTATATCTATGGAGATTTCTTTCTTGGACGAGATTTATATAGATATTCGGCTTCACAAGCAATTTCTATGGACGAATCTGTCCGAGTTTATAGAGAAGAAATCTTTGGATATCTCTAATACCAATGAAACTCGGGTGCCCGGGGGACTAGGGTCTTCGACACACTTGTTGATACTATCAATGCATATTAAAACATTTAAATATGGCCACAGCCTTATCATATATCCATCATCATCACTTTGCATGAAACATAAAAGCTAGACAAAACATCCACAAATGCTGAAAGTGGATCTTGCACATGTGACACCATATAGAGGCCGGAATGGGCCGACTCCCCTCCCCCTCTTGGAGTATTTTATTACCCGAGGAGAATAATATCATGTACAAGCTTTGAGGGCCTTACTCTCCCCAGTGGTTGGTACAGCCGATACGGTGGTTAGTACAGTAGGTACAGCAAGTACAAATGTTGGTACAGCATGTACAATGACTATTACAACAAGTACAGTAAGTACAGAAGCTGGTACAGCCAGTACAATGGGTGGTACAATAGGTACAAAGGTTGGTACAACAAGTACAATGGGTAGAAATCATAGTAAATGATTAAATACTCTTGCCTTAAGTATTTCTTCGCGATGGAAGTCTCCAAAACAGTCCCCAACAGCCGGTATTCTTCATGGGCAGCCTTCAAGAGAGAGAGAAAGAGAGTAGCCATCATTAGGGCAGCCTGTAACGGTGGTAGAGGCTACTGTGCAGCAAGAGAGCCTCTATTAATGAAGAGAGAGGGCTCCAATTTATAGATTTGGGCCTCCCATGAGCTAAAATGGCAAGAGAAGGCTACGATGACAAGTGGAGAGCCACACAATAGCTGAAGTGACAAGTGTGAGGCCACTAGTCTCACTTTGATCCACTTTCTAACAAGTGTCAGGCCACTTGTCTCACTTTGGTCCACTTTCTTGCCACATGTCCCAATCTTAGAGATGGGTCCTTCCATAATCTTTACCTCTAAAAATATCCCAACTGGTAGACATTTTGTCATAGGCACTTTACCAATTCTTGGTATCTGCTCAATTCTAGATGTAATGATGCAAACAGAATTTCCATCGGAGTTGGGCCAAAAATAACAACTCTCCTAAATTTTAGGAGTGTGGTCCTTTGTATTCTAGGATAATCCCCCATTCCCAAAGCTTGTACTTTCCAAATATTCAGACATCCTGGAGTCTACCAGATCCCTTTCATACTGGGAAATGTCCAAGCTGGTGACATCCTTCCCAGCTTCTTAAAAGTTGCCGCAACTTTAAGCTTCAAGCCATATATTCAAGATATATAATGATGTCCCATCAAGTGGGCGAGACGAGACAGTCTCAAAAATCCAATATAATTGAAGAATCCATGTCCCAAAGAAATCGGTGAGACTAAATAAGTCTCCATAATACCAATATCAAAATCATGTTCCAAAATAAATGGGCGAGAATTTCATGAAGATATGCTAGACACAGGCACAAGAGCCGATTGTGTCTCAATCACGAATATCAATGAGATAATCATATGCCAATGAAAATCACAAACCAGCAAGGCAAACAATAAAACCTTTCTCCTTGCATGGTTGTACAAGGGTTAGTGAACATCAAAAAATACTTCATAGTAAATAGCAAAAGCACCAACTTTGCAAACTTAAAGTATACTTAGCTTTTCTCTGCCAGGTTGGTCATGAAGCCAAAAGAAATATCTCGTCACCATATCCTTAAGATATCCTAAGATATATCTCCATATAGGTTGCTTGTAAGCTTGATAATATAATCCACAATATCCATATGGAAAGAGTGCTGAACGTGTGCACATAAAGCCAACTCCACACTTCTAAGATAAAATTTTGTGAATTCATAAATCCTTAGATCACAAGCTGTCTCATGCTCATGCTCATGCTCATGCTTCATAGGCTATGGGCCATGCTTAACAGCAATGATGGTAAGTGTGGTCCCCACTTGAGATCTTTTCTCTTCCTTATTGATAAAAGGAAGCCTCCGCTTCCAAGAAAGCCTATGGTCTGATACCAATGAAAGGTGCCCGGGGGACTAGGGTCTTTGACACACTTGTTGATACCATCAATGCATATTAAAACATTTAAATATGGCCACAGCCTTAATATATATCCATCATCATCACTTTGCATGAAACAAAAAGCTAGACAAAACATCCACAAATGCTGAAAGTGGATCTTGCACATGTGACCATATAGAGGCCGGAATGGCCCCCCCCCCCCCAGTATTTTATTACCCAAGGAGAATAATATCATGTACAAGCTTTGAGGGCCTTACTCTCCCCACGGGAGATGCCTGATTATCCATATACAAATGCCATAACACAGCCCAACACGAGGCAACCAAGCTAGAACATAGGCTGTAGAAATGCCGAGCCAACAACATAATCCATATACCTCCGTGTGGGTACTGATTCTTCTCCAAAAACCACGGGGCTTCATGCAATAGAGTTGGTACAGCAAGTACAACTTTCCATTCAGCCGGTACAGTAGGTACAATGGTTGGTATAGCCGGGACAGTGGCTGGTACAGCCACTGTAGTGGTTGGTACAGCACGTACAACAAGTATAAATGTTGGTACAGCATGTACAGTGACTAGTACAATAGGTACAGTAAGTACAGAAGCTGGTACCGTCGGTACAATGGGTGGTACAGCAAGTATAATAAGTACAATGGCTGGTACAGCAGGTACAAAGGCTGGTACAAACAAGTACAATGGCTAGAAATCATAACAAATGATTAAATACCCTTGCCTTCAGTATTTCTTCGCATTAGAAGCCTCCAAAACAGTCCCCAACAGTCGGTATTCTTCATGGGCAGCCTTCAAGAGAGAGAGAGAGAGTAGCCATCATTAGGGTAGCCTGTAACGGTGGTAGAGGCTAGTGTGCAGCAAGAGAGCCTCTATTAATGAAGAGAGAGGGCTCCAATTTATAGATTTGGGCCTCCCATGAGCTAAAATGGCAAGAGAAGGCTACGATGACAAGTGGAGAGCCACACAATAGCTGAAGTGACAAGTGCGAGGCCACTTGTCTCACTTTGATTTACTTTCTAACAAGTGTAAGGCCACTTGTCTTACTTTGGTCCATTTTCTTGCCACATGTCCCAATCTAAGAGATGGGTCCTTTCATAATCTTTACCTCTAAAAATATCCCAACTGGTAGACATTCTGTCATAGGCACTTTGCCAATTCTTGGTATCTGCTCAATTCCAGATGTAATAACGTGAACAGAATTTCCATCGGAGTCGGGCCAAAAATAGCAACTCTCCTAAATTTTAGGAGTGTGGTCCTTTGTATTCTAGGATAAACCCCCATTCCCAAAGCTTGTACTTTCCAAATATTCAGACATCTTGGAGTCCAACAGACCCCTTTCATACTGGGAAATGTCTGGGAAATGTCCAGGTTGGTGACATATACAGTCCTGAGAACCACCTCTTTACCAAAGGCTTCTCCACAGTGGTTCCTTCAAGGCCCAGAAAAAGGGTCAAGATTGTGCTTGGCCTTAAGAGTGCAAGGGTCCATTGTTTCGTGAAAGTTCACTGAGGTGTGTGGGTCCATTGTTTTGTGAAAGTTCACTGAGGTGTGTTGCCCAAATCGACATGTAAAATGGTAGCTTCGTGGAGTTCGCTTGTCATACATGTTGAAAATGAATCTGTACTTTGGATCGTTAGTGGTTGAGTGGTTAAAGTGGTCAGTTCATTTGAAGTGCCAATCTGGAGAATGCTGTTTTGTTATGTGCAGGGTGTACTGGATGGCAAGTTCGACGACCTTCCTGAACAGGCCTTTTACATGGTTGGTGGTATTGAGGAAGTCGTACAGAAGGCAGAGAAACTTGCGAAGCTCTCCTGAGCAAGCTGTTATGCTGGAACAGGTTTGCTCTTTTTGCGTTGTGCTGTAAGCAGCAGCGCCAAGCTTTTCTACTTCCTATGAGGATGTCATGGGATGGAGTCTGTCTTGGCATGCACATGCCATTGATCTATACTTCAAGGCTTACAAATGACAGGCTTTTCCTGAAAAAAATAAGTTAAGCTATTTCTGGTAGTCAAATGCATTTTCTTGCCTCAGTTTTGGACTCACTTATCTTGGCTGTTCAGCATTCTGCTTGGCATGATAATAAATGCTGTTGCTTTGGTAGTGTCTTATGTTCTCTATTTTTCGGTTCTGTCCTGAACTAGAAAGTGCACGTGGTTGCCTGACAAGTTGGGATTGTGACTGCGCACCAGTGGATTGCAGTCAATCTGTATGTAGGCTTTGGTAGGGTCTGCATTTTGGACACTCACTCTTGAGATACTGCAAGTTAACGTCTTCAGTAAAAGAGGCCTGCATGTAAACACTCCTCGGTATGTGGCTATTTTTATAGATAGTTTGGTTGTGTATATGAGTCTCTGGGAATACCAAGGAAATGTTTACCTCCTCCCAGTGTAACTAATTATTGATGTGAAAAGCTCTATCAGACAGCATATGCTCTGCCTTAACAACCTTTGCGGGGTGTGGGTGGGGCTAGGATTTCATGCAGCACCTGCATTTTTTGTTTTCAGTAAAGGAATGACAAGATTGTTATAGCTGTAGTGAGGATCAAAGTGCTGTTCTTACTATTGATAATCTGCAAGGCTTTGTACATACGTAATTGTTAAATTTTAAGGCTTAGCATGCGTAGGTTATGCACTTGCCACGTTTTTTTTTTTTTTTTGGCTATGTAAGCAGACGTGAACACACACACACACACACACACACACTTAACTCTCTCTCTCTCTCTCTCTCTCTCTCTCTCTCTCTCTCTCGATTTCATATGACTAAATGTGATGGGTGATTTGTTAGCAGTGGAGGATCGTTTGAACAGGGGCATGTGGTATTTTTGAGGTTAGTATATTGGCAATTCATTTAGGGCTGAGACTGACTGCTCCCGCCAGGTCTTCTGTGATTGCCCAGCACTAATTTTGTCCTTTTGACGCCTTAACCAAGTAGGTACATCGTACACTCTGTCGTTTCTCAAATTTAGCTTGCTGGGTGAAACAAGTGTGTTGTGTTCATCGCTGTGTTCATGAAGAGACTTATTGCCATGGTGCATGCTAGGACCTGTGTTCTGGCTGATACGCTAGGTATTCTGAGCTTGTTTGGCTAATGGAGCCGTGTTAAGTGGAACAAGGTTTGCAGTAATGGTTATGCAAGTTTATGGTGTACAGGCGTAAGAAAGGCCAATGTTAAGTGGTGCACGTGGGAATGTGTTTGGGTTATCTTAATTAGTAAAGGTGGTTATGCAATTAAGATGTTTAAGCATAATGAAGGCCAATGTTCGGTAGCATGTAAGAATGCCTCTGTGAAGGTGGTTTTCGTTGTTTTCCTGTTGTGCGACACTTATTTAGAGGTTATTTCTCCATGTAATGAATTTCAACATTCGGCATGGTAGTAAGTTCCAGTTATACATTTTAGCCACAAAGCTGTCGTTGTGAGGTCGTACTCACATACTGTTTTAATGAAGAGTTATTTTCGCAATCTTGAGAGAGGACATTTCAAGAATTGCATAAATTTAATGTGGAATAATACGTCCAAGTCATGTGGAGGCTACATTGGTGCTATGTATATTTGCGTACTATGCCAATTTGATGATGAGCTTAATCCTTTTTGGTGGAGGATTTCCCCTTGATGAAAAAAATATAGATGGAGCCTCTAGGGTGCTTCACTTTGGAGTTGCAATTTCATGTGAAGGTGGTCTTTGGTCTCTCTTTTTATCTCATTTGCTTTTTGCACATGGAGACTACTCAATATGCAGCTTTAGTAATTTCATCCTTTTGGAGTCTTTATGCCATTACGTTTTTTCTCGATTTGAAAGCGTATTCATCATTCACATCCTTGTTATAGTATCCCAATTTTCTTTCTACCCTCTCAAAGCAGCTGTGCGCTTTATCCCGTCCTCTATCTTTTGTAATTCTGTATTAACCTTGTTATTTGTTAAAAAAAAAAAGAACTTACAGGTATCTAGAATAACATTTTTGTATGCAACCTTGTTCTTTCTCCTTGCTATACCTTTTGTCTAGTCCATAGTGGTTCATTGTTTGAATTTGTAGCTTAGAAGCGTGCACAACTAGTAAAAAACAATCAAATATCAGTAACACTTGCATAACCAACATTAACTAAGATTAGGACCTTCCCATCAAGTCTAAAAAACCTCAAAAACTGCGCCAAAGAGCTTCAGAAGGGAGACATGAGCATACAATCTCACGAAAAAAGATGCGACCAACATTAACTAAGATTAGAACCTTCCCATCAAGTCTAAAAAACCTCAACTACGCCAAAGAGCTTTAGAAGGGAGACATGAGCATACAATCTCACGAAAAAAGATGCGATTCAAATACGTAAGTCCATGCATGTGAACCTAGAGATGTGACCCGTAAGTCCCCGTCTAGAGACGTGAGTGAATAGATAAGAGTCAACCGAACACGAGTCAAAAGATGATTAAACCTAATATTGTACCAACCAATTGTTGCTAAAGACTTTTAAAGACATAACTCTTCATGTACATTAAGGATTTTCTTGTCATGCAATATGTACTAACTATAATTTTCAAGAAAAATTCTTGTCTCGTGTAACTATTAGATGTAATGCGTAAAATTTTGTGTAGGTAGACCAATTTTATAAAAATTAAGTACGTGAGCTTAGTTCATATAATAAGAAAGGTGTGAGCTTACAAGAGTAAGTCAACGCACCTAGGCCTAGAGACGTGATTCAAGAGACGTGAGCTGATATGTGAACCTAGGAAAAAAATTAAAAGCCTAAAAAATCTAAATACTTAAAAAAAAATTTTTGTGGAAAAAAACATGTTTTTGTAGCTTGAGCAAAATAAACGTGTAAGATCAGTTATAGACATGCATAAAATTAGTCACACTTGCTTTAGGAAGCACGCGAGATTATTTCACTAGAGTGAAACCCTTGATATGGGCTAATTATTTGGAAATGACAATATAGTCAACTATAGTGCATTAAAACACACTTTCTCAAACGTACCTTGCCTTCGATCCTAGCAATTTACCAACACGTGTCTAATAAAAAGGTTAACTCCTTCGAATCCAAGCGAGGATATGAGTCGAATAAACTCAAACGTGAGGAGCGGAGGACCTGAAGAACACTTGGAAATAGGAGCTTTCATGGTTCTCCTAAATACACTAGCTGACTCTACACATAGTGTCATAAACTTCGTAAAAAGGGCACTAAATTGCTCTATCTTTGGGTGAAGCTCTAGTAACACAAGTAGGAGCAAGAGCGTCAAGGTTTGCTCCCTCGGGAAGGGAGCAACCATGTCAAATGTTTAAACATTTGTTGTCGATCTTGAGATGGGTTTATCCCAAGTTGGCCAAGACCAATAATAAATAGGCCAACAATCATAGATACGGTAATAGTGACATGTTTCCTTTGTTGTACCATTAGGGACATCTCGTCTTTGCTGTAGAGATGAGTGCTTCTCAAAACACATAACAGCAAAGCACTCACAAAGTGCAAGCATGAGTCTCACTTTCCATAGGAGCTAATTATAGAAGCTTTTTCACCATGAAACTAAGTTTCCAAATCAAAGTATGAGTAGTTTTCCCATTTCAAGGTCAAGATCAAAGTATGAGTAGTTTTCCCATTTGAAGCTTGAGGCAAGGAATTGACTATTTATAATGTTCATGTGAGCTCTAGAACATGGATGTGGGCACACTATGGGATTTTTTTTTGGCTTTGGTTGGTTGTGGTGGGGGGGTCGTGCAAAGCAACATTTGGGGTAAAAGAAATGTAGAGAATGTTGGAGGCTCAGGTGTTAACGCGGTGCGGACAGCTAATTGCTCTTTTAGTACGTGCAAGCCTCTCTCTCTCTCTATGATAGGTGGCCCCGGGCACCCCCATGCACGTCCTCTCCTCTCCTCTCCTCTCCTCTCCCCCCCCCCTCTCTCTCTCTCTCTCCCCCCCTCCCCCTTCTCACATTTTATCATCCCCCCTCCCACCTTGGATCCATTCACCTTCTCACCTTATATAACCCCCAATCATCACCACCTCATGTTATCATTCGACTACCTCAAACACAATGCCCTAATCATACTCCCTCACCTAATTACTCCCCTTAATTACACCCCACAGCCAGGTGTTTGAGCCCAATCCTCATCCACAATGAAGCCTCTCAATGGCTTCCTTAGCAGCAATGGCTCGCCAGTCAATGCATTGTTGGCTGGTCTGATTTGGGTAATTAGTGTATTAATGACCTTAATGGTCGTTAATGCAAATAGTGCCTCGCCAACTTATCGTTTTACTGACAACTTCTTTGCGGGTTGGAGGCCTGATCATGTGTGGTTGGCAGATCAAGGCCGAACGATCAATCTGAAGCTGGATAATACAACGGGTAATTGTGCTGCAAATTGATTTAGGTTTACTTGAATTCTAGGTGATAGGCTATTAACTGTAATTCTCAGTGATATAAAACACACACCCACAGACACACACACACACACACACACACACACACACACACACACACACACACCCCCACCCACCCACCAGCATGACTAAGTGCCAGTGTTAAATTTTGCATAGGTTCCGGCTTCCGATCTTTCTACAGCTACCTCCATGGCTATGTGAGCATGAAAATCAAGCTGGTCCCAAGAAACTCAGCTGGTGTTGTCGTTGCATATTATGTAAGGATATAGGCTTTGATTTTAAAGTGATATAATTTTCTAGGTATTTGGGAGCTTTAGTCGTTTTCTAAATTCGTTCATTAGATCAAATTAGAGATTGGATTAATGAGATTTTTCTGATGTAATGGTTAGAAAACAAGGGGTTAGGTTAATTTTAAAAAAATGATAATGGGGGGGTTGTGTGCAGTTGACCTCCCACAGAACATCTACGACAGAGGATTGGGATGAGATAGATTTTGAGTTTTTAGGCAATGTGAGCGGGCAGCCATGGATTTTGCAATCCAACATATTCACCAATGGCACAGGCGGCAGGGAGCAGAGAATATTCTTGTGGTTTGATCCCACCACACAATACCACACATACTCCGTCCGATGGAACTCTCACCAGATCGTGTAAGCATCCTTGATCCTGCTCAAGACGCCAATGCTCTAATCCCAGCATTAACATAATAATATAATCAGGTGTATTTATTATAATATTACTAGGTGTATTTATCATAATGCATTTGTATACAATTATTTCTAATGCATTTGTATACACTAATATAACTTGGTGTATAATGCATTTGTATACAATTATTTCTAATGCATTTGTACATACAATAATGGATTTGTATACAATTATTTCTAATGCATTTGTATACAATAATATATAATTTTTTCTAAGAGAAAATTGTTTTTTTCCCTTAACCCACGTCTTGGTTGTTCTAGGTTATTTGGTTTTCTTTTAAATTAAGATTTCTTATTCAAAATCCATGACTTTATGGATGTTATGGCTCATTCACAGGTGGTATGTGGATTCAGTCCCAATAAGGGTGTATAGGAACACAGCTGTGACAGCTGCGACATACCCATCATTGAAGCCCATGTTTGTTTATAGTAGCATTTGGGATGGGGATAGTTGGGCTACAAGAGGAGGCTTGGAAAAGATAAATTGGACTTGCTCACCCTTCATTGCATCCTATAGAAAGTTTCTCATTGATGCTTGCAAATGGGTGCAACCATCTCCACCACCTCCTTGTTACAACAATACCAAACCCTTTTGGTGGGATCAACCTAGCACATGGACTTTGACCCCCATAGAAAAAAAATACTACACCTTCTTCACAAATCGGTTCACTGTATATGACTATTGTAAAGATTATCGCCGCTACCCTATCCAACAACCAGAGTGCAAAATCCCTCCATGGGGCTAAGTTTTCATACAAACACGTATTTTCTCAATGTTTCATCAATTGCATCACAATGTAATAAACCACTATATGTATTTTTTTGAAAGACAAATTCATTTATGAAATTGTTTCTCATAAGAGTTCTCAACTCATTTAAACTATATATCAAATTAAGACAAGGCTTACAGAGCCTTTCATTTTTAAATCATTTGGATGAGATGTTCGACAACCTTGCTTATATGAATTAAGATTTTTTTAAAAA
>NC_141051.1:29549249-30046749 GCF_041138505.1 Cibotium barometz
ATGGCTACATACAAGCTATTAGAGATGCCATATGCTTGATTTCATGTCATTTGGATGCCCTAGTTTGCCATTCATAAGCCATCTACGTGTTATGGAATGACCTATGACATGCTTTATGAGATACCGAGAGGTGGAATAAACACATGTACTTGGTTCACATGTTTGTGGGATGTTGTTTTGATGCTTGGGAGCTATACGGTGATGAAAAAGAGCATGAGTACATGCTAGGTGATACATGATACGATGGTATTAGCATGACTTCATGCCAACAACTTGTAAGTCGGTACCTCTCATACTTGGAAGTAATTTTCATTAAAAATCTACATTATAATCAACATTGAAAATCTACGGTGATGGAAAAGAGCATGAGTACATGCTAGGTGATACATGATACGATGGTATTAGCATGACTTCATGCCAACAACTTGTAAGTGGGTACCTCTCATACTTGGAAGTAATTTTCATTAAAAATCTACATTATAATCAACTCTCTTTTCATTAATAGAATCTAGAATGGGAAGAGGGTACCCATGGCATGTCGATAAGAGGCCAAGGAGGGGGAGTGTGTCTTGAATCCAAAAGCAGTAAGGTGGAGGATTAGGTGAAGAAATGGCCCCAACTCTTGCCTTGGAGAGAAACTCGGTAGTACAAGGGTGTGGGAAGGCTGGCTGAGAGAGACAAGTAAGCATCCATGCACGTCATTGACTCAATCAACTCCATAGAATCAATCAACATTGATTACATTTAGTTGCATTTAGGCAATGGTTCCCTAATATTCTATTCCATTGGAAAATTAAAGGGTATGACATTAGCATGTAATGAATATGGATGCTATTCGACGTGATTTGGTTCACTAGCATTGTGGCAAGGTTTAGCCATTGGTTGCACACTTATTTGATGCATCTAGATATTTGAGATTCAGCACAAATTCCAAAGGAAGTGCTACCGAAATTTCTCCAAAATCAATGCATGGCTGCAACCAAAAATCTAAATTCAATCACAAGTGTTTTGGAGGTTGATTGAAAGCTATACACCATTGGAAAGAGCTCAATTCAAGCTTCAAAAAGAGTTAAAGACATCCTTGATCATACTTCCTTACGGTTTCTAAATAAAAAAATAAAAAACCCTAATTCAATCTAGGCACATTCAAGATCTTTTCAAGGAGGTGAGTAGACATCTTTAAAGCACTCCTTTAAAGCTTTCATTTGAGCCAAAAATCATGCGATTTTGACACCGACCACTTGGATAACTCTACAGAGTTGACTTTGACCAAAAGTCAAAACAGAGAGTACTTAGGCTTGGACTGAAGTAAAATGGCTCAGAGGGGTGATATTACTATTCAATAGCTTTTCAACAAGCCAAAGACATCAAGATTCGGACCTCTATTCGAGGTTTTAGGAAAAAATTTCAAATTTTAGTAGTGACACATAAAGAGAATGTGGGGGAGCGGGAGAGCTTCAAACCCTAGCAACAAGAAAACACACACACACAAGAGAGAGCAAGACACAAGAGAGAGATGAATAGCTGAATTTTCTTCTATCTTCTTCTTCTCTACTCAACCAAAATAACATAAAGATAAGAGTACACACTATATGGGTTAGTACTACTCAACTACTACTACAGCATACAAGGGTCGGTCCATAATGTGAACCCATTAAATGAGATGACGTTATAACTATGCCAGTCTCTAGTAATCCAAAATGGCTGTCACATAGCTTGTCATCCCACTGGCCGCATATCATCCATAATCTCATCAACCATGCCTTTGGTGTAGATGCAGAAGCAATCACCAAGGTGGGTCATCAATGTCCGCTGCTGTAGCACTAGTTGAGCTTGATATTGCAACACTCCCCCTCAAGCTCAACTCCACACACTGCACTCCAAGTAATCTCCTAAACTTGTAGAGCTTCTCTACGCCCAATGCCTTCGTGAAGATGTCAGCCACCACCTGATCCTCTGTGCTTAGACATATACTAGATCTACATCTCCCTCAAAAAGTGATAATGCACCTCAATGTGCTTCGTTCTAGCATGATATACTGGGTTACTGGCCAACTGTATGCTACTCATGTTGTCACAATATATGACAACTGCCCTATCCACGGGCTCTCCCAGGTCACCAAGTAGCTTCTGAAACCAAGCTACCTTACAAGCTGCCATAGCGGCACACTTGTACTCTACCTCTGTGTACTACTCGACAAGGCAATTGTTGGTTGCTTCTTACTGCTCCAACTCATAGCAGCACTCCCAAATGAGAACATAAAACCACTGGTAGATCTCTTGTCTGCAATACTACTAGCGTAATCAGCATTTGTGTACCCATGCAACTGTATCTCTGTAGTACCAGCCTCATAGAAAAGTCCATAACCAACTGTGGACTTTATGTACCTGAGGATCCGTCTAGCCGCATCCAAGTGTGGCTTCCTAGGGGCCTGCATAAACTGACTCACAAGTCCAACAACATAGCTCAAGTGTGGCCTTGTAATGGTCATGTAGATTAAACTACCCACTATGCGTCTGTATGTAGTGGGGTCCTCTCTAAAAACTCACTTGTATCTACGGAAAGCTTTGTGTTCTGCTCCAATGGCACTGAAATAGGCTTACAGCCTGTCATACCATACTTGGACAACATGTCCAAGCCATAGTGTCTCTACAATAGCAAAATTCCATGAGATGATCTTACCACCTCTATCCCAAGAAATACCACAGCTCACCCAAACCCTTCATCTCAAACTTTTGCTTCAAAAGCATCCTGACATCATGTATGTCTGCATCACTATCACTAGTGATAATCAAGTCATCCACATAGACGACTAATAGCATGATCCCTCTATCAGTATTTTTCACATATAGTGAAAACTCTGCATTGGATATCTGAAATTCAATGGTAACAAGATACTCCCCGATCTTGTTTGACCATGCTATGGGTGCCTGCTTTAAGCCATACAAGGCTTTGCATAACCTGCACACAAAATTTGGATGTGCATCACTCTCATAACCTGGTGGCTCCATCATGTACACTTATTCTTGAGAAGCTGGATAAGAATAACTTCCATGCCTGGAAGTTCAGAATGACCAATTTCCTAATGGGTAAAGGATTTTGGGATTATGTAGAAGGAGACAATGAGGAGCCTCCAAAGTTATCTAAGGAGAATGCCACTCCTGCAGATATAAAGGCATTCAAGGATTGAAATTAGGGTGCAAGAAAAGCCATGTACTGGCTTTCAATTAGTGTCAGACACTATGATAGGACACATACAGGATGCAAACACTCCAGCAGTTGCATGGCAGAATTTGGTTTAGATGTTCCAGACTAACACAAAGGCAAGGAAGTTGAAGTTAAAGCAAGAGTTGCATACTGTGGAAAAGAAAAGCATGTCCATCAATGAATATGCCTTAGAGATCAAGGGAATTGTTGAATCCCTTAGGTCTATCAATGTATCAGTGGGAGGATGATGATTTGGTGTGAGTGTCTGTCGCCTGAATGGGCTTGGCAAAGAGTACAAGCCATTCAAGACCTCCATTGTAGTTAGGGAGAATATTCCCAACTTTTGGGACTTGCTATCTATGCTGATCATAGAAGAAAAGGCTTTAGGTGAGGATTCTTCTTCACAAATCAAGAACACATCAGAACAAGCCTTCTACTCTAATTTAGGTAGAGGCAGAGGTAGAGGTCGTGGTCGAGGCCTTCTAATTCAGGTAGAGGCAGAGGTAGAGGCCGTGGTCGAGGCCAAGGTGGTGGGGCCGACAAGGTAATCAGAATTCTGGACAACAACAGTCCAATGATTTATAGCAGAAGTCATACACAGGTGGAAGAGGCCAATCGAGAGGCAGGGGAGCCAAAGAGGCTGAGGTGGTTGGCAAAGAAATCAAAATGCAATTAGCATAGAGTGCTATTGCTATGGCAAATGAGGACACATGGCAAAGGACTACTACAAAAAGCAAAATGACATTAAAAGTGGGAAGTTGCAGCAAGGAAACTATGCATCATCTAGCAAAATGACATTAAAAGTGGGAAGTTGCAGCAAGGCAACTATGCATCATCTAGCAAACACGGAGGTGATGACAGAAGTGAGCAGCTGTTTGTGATGCAGCACATGCTTAGTTCCGTAACAGGGGGGATGTGTCAGGATCTCAAGATATATGGTATGTGGATTCTGGTGCCTCTAACCACATAACCAGTCATGCTGAGTGGTTTAGAGATATGCAAAAAATGAAAAAACCAGGTTATGTAGAAACAGGTGATGATACAACACATCCCATTTGCGCATGTTGGTAAAGTGCCATTGTCTATGCAGGATGGCAAAATGAAGTACTTGGCTGATTTACTTCATGTTTTGAATATTACAAAGAACATGGGTTCTATTGAGAACAGATGGTTGAGCAGGGTCTGCAAGTGAGGTTTAATCCTCAAGGATGTTTTGTGGAACACTTCAAAAATAAGTGTCGCTTGGTTGCAGAGGGTAACAGAAATGGCAAGATGTTTACTTTGGATGTGAACATGCTTGAGATAAAGGGCAGCCATGTTTGCGCATGGAACATGTGTCATTGTAGATGTTGACATATGGCACAAGCGCATTGGTCATGTGAATGTACAACGCTGAAGTCTATGCAGGCATAAAATATTGTTGTAGATTTGCCAAAGTTTAAGGTTGACGGTATGCATAAGGTATGTGAAGCATGCCAACTTGGTAAGCAGACCAAACATGCTTTCCCACATGAAAAGCATGTCAATGCAAGGCCATTGGATGACCAAGACTGCAACAATTGCAGGTTGCAGGTACTATGTTACATTCATTGATGACCACACTAGGAAAGTGTGGGTTTATTTCATGAAGGAGAAAAGTGAGGTGTTTGCTCACTTTCAGAGATTTAAAGCCTTGGTCAAGAAGAAAAAAGGCATGCAAATAAAATGCCTAAGATCAAATGGTAGGGAAGAATATTTCTCCAATGAGTTCAGCGATTTCATGAGAAATTAAGGAATCAAGAGGCAGTTTACGTGCAGGTACAATCTGCAAAACAGAATGGTGTTGCAGAAAGGAAAAATAGGCACATTGTAAAAGTGGCACATGCCTTGATGGGGCTGTAAAGAATATGCCACATTACTTTTGGGCAGAAGTAGTAGCCACTGCTGTGTACATTATTTACAGGCATAAGACCGGATGTGTCTCACTTAAAAGTGTTTGGGTGTATTGCATATGTACATGTTCCTAATGAAGTGAGAACAAAGTTGGAATCCAAAGGCAGAGAAATGCATCTTCATTGGTTATGCTATGGAGCAAAAAGGTTATAGATGCTATAACCCTACCATTTGTGAGATGCGAGTAAGCAAAGATATCTTCGATGAGATGAGTAGCTGGTATGCACCAGTAGTGAAGGAAATAGAAGACGTAGATGTAAGAAGTACTAATGTTGCATCACATGTAGAGTAGCAATCACTCACAGCAGGTGTGCTGAGTGGACCTAGGGAGTCCTCGAGTAGTGGATCCAATGCTAGCCCATGGTCAGGCAGGTTGAGGAATGATGCAGGTACACATGTATCATGGAAAGGGAAGGAAAAGGTAGATCAACCTTTTGTGCCTGATCTGTCAGCAGGTCACTCATATGTGGATGGTGACTCTAGTGGCTCTGGAGTAGAGCCCTGATGCGGAGCTTGGCACTCCGTCTGTGGTTACTCTTGGTGTGTAAGGAGAACCAGGGCTATTTTGAGGACACCTGGCAGTGATCCAGGTGTATGCAAGTCTACGAGGGTTAGATACCCTATTGACAGGTTGAGATATGATGGATATAATACATCCCATCATTATGCTTACATGGTAAAAGCAATATAGGAGGTTGAGCCCACTTGCTTTGAGGAGGCAATTGGAAATAAGAAATGGGAAGATGCCATGGATGAGGAGATGGCAGCATTGGTGGATGCAAATGCAACATGGGAGTTAGTGCCTTTGGCTACTAAGAAAAAGAAGGCAATTGGATGTAAGTGGGTGTATAAATTCAAGCACAATGCTAATGGTTCAATGAGTAGGTACAAAGGCAAGATTGGTTGCCAAGGGCTTTAAGGAGGCAATTGGAAATAAGAAATGGGAAGATGCCATGGATGAGGAGATGGCAGCATTGGATGCAAATGCAACATGGGAGTTAGTGCCTTTGCCTACTAAGAAAAAGAAGCAATTGGATGTAAGTGGGTGTATAAATTCAAGCACAATGCTGATGGTTCAGTGAGTAGGTACAAAGGCAAGATTGGTTGCCAAGGGCTATGCATAGACTTATGGCATAGACTATGAGGAGACATTCAGCCCGGTTGCAAGAATGGCAATTGTCAGCAAAGGGTTGGTCTTTACATCAAATGGATGTAAAGAATGCTTTCTTGCATGGTGATTCACTAACAATCTGATTAATTCCATCAGACATGTTTTCCTGCAGCAATCAAATAACTTGCAAACAGACAACTTCTCTATGCAACCTGTAATATAGCAGTATCTCCTATACAACAACGGTACTTGAGCACAGCCTGTGTATCACCAAATGTGACCAGAGTACATGTACATACACCCAGTATTAACAATACATGTGCAAACCTTGTCTGCACTTCCAAAATGCACTGCTGCACTGCAAAATAACCAGATTTTGAGCAAAAATAGTTCTCTACCAGAACTTTCAAAAATTGCCAAAAATACCATGCAGTGATGAAACGGGGCCCATAACACAAAGATAGCTACTCAATCAAAGATATGGGTGTTGTACCTAAACTAAGAAGGGAAAATAGATGATGGTGCTCTTACCCGTGTAGTACCGCTTTCTTCCTTACTTGTTCTTGTGTACATCTTCTCGCTCTTGGAAAATTTTCCACTTGGAAAGTCAAGGAACAATGGGCATCTCTTGTATATCTCTACATCCCAAAGGTCTCTAAGTTATTGCTATGTATACATAGTGCTTTCATGTTTTGGATTGCACCATTCTTTTAAGATTGTAGGCACATCTACAATAGATCTCTCCGTAGGGCCCTTACAAATCCATCTACACATTATTATATCCATTCAGTTTACAAATATAAGAGTACAACTAAGTAGTAAGTACGCTTTATGGAATGTTATGCACGTGAACATAGCACGCTTGGTAGCTTTCATGACAGTAGGGTTCAAAACTACCACACCTTGTTTCTTTAGGGATCCCACCATTTCCTCGAACAGCTTTCCAAAATACATTCTCTTAAGACTGTGGCGAGGTCATCAAGGAATGTATCTCAAAAAATTACCTTGTACTTTTTTGATATTTCTGCAAGGATGATTACACCCTGTGCTCCAATCTCATGCCATATGACCTCTTCAAATCCAATCCCTGAATAAACTTACAATTGCTCCATTGCCATTAAAATTGTTATTCAAACAAAATAGAGTACTTTGTAAATATCAAGAAGATAGAAAAAGTTATTATTACATACTTTTAGGGATTTGTGAATTCTTTAGCCTCTACAAATTGCCATCAATCAAAATATCCAAAATCTATGCTTTTGTGGTCATTTAACAACGAGCTAGCTGCCAAGCTATATAGCCTATCCTCTGTCAAACAATCTGATTTCTCGTCCTAATTAACTTGCACTAGTTACCTGCAACACAACACCATAATTAAACCGCAACATTAAAACCATAAAATGTTGTCTACGAAATAGATAGAGGAAATACTATAGGATTTCTTACTCAAAGAAACCTTCCCCTCATGCAGGGTTTGTAATCACCCGCCAGCTGCCTTGTAGCATGCCTCCACTTTCTTTCATCTTTATAAAATGTCGTTCTCCATCTCTCTTCAAACTCTTGTGCAGACAAACTATCTACTAGGGGGTCAATATCTTGGGTGGTTGCAAAGTACTCATCCTATTATTCACGAATTGTAACATTAGTGGATGATATGCAAATGTTTATCATATATTGCAAGTGTCTAAAGATTGAAGGTTTACTTGGAATACTATTTGGGAAAGTTCTGAAAGCTCGCAGTTATACCAAGATGGGTGGCCCTTTTTTTTTTCTGTCGAGGCATGCTTGTCTATCCATGCCTTGTTCATCTCTCTAGTGTGCTTCATAATTGTTTCTTTGTTTGCCAGCCCAAGTTCCCTAATGAGGCACACTTTGTCCACAAGGGAAGAAGAAACATAGCCCGCTTCATTCATCCTACGGCAACAAAATTTAAGGTTATGATGAAAGATTGAAATATAGTATGTCGAATATTCCTAATTCAAAGAGTCTTAAAACATATATTCTCTTTCCTATTTAAGCGAGCGATCACTGTGAGAACCTCCCCCTGACACTATCCTCATTGAATTCAATAAGGATAGTGTCAACACAAGGATGTCTTGATGATGTGACATTCTTGAATGCTACAGTTAGATAGTGCAAATCTAATTAGTCCCAAAACTATTTTATAAAACAAAAGACCGCATTCAAAAAAGAAGGCAGTTTAAGTAGACTCACATTTATTAATCTCCTCCATCCATGCCATAACTCGATGATTGCCGTCCCACACATACAACATCTTGTTTCTCATGAATTCCCACTATGTGCCTTTGATCATATTCTCGAACTCCTCATTTTTCAATTACCAGATATCATCCCACTTCTCTAACAAGATTACGGGATGAGGAGATGGAGCAAATGAACCTGCATCTATCGGCAACATAGCCATTTGTATAAAATTTCCTTGCCAGCTTCTTGTACCTAAACTGCACTCTCCGTATAGAGGGGTTAGGTACAAGTCTGCACAAGGGAATAGGTGGCAAAGGAGTGGATTTCACCACTTGCAATGCACACATACACACACGTTATGCTTGGTAATCCAAAAGATACCTTATGTAACCTTATGTAAGATTTGATAAAAAGTGGTTAACAATTACCTTCACTCTATTAAGACCGACTTGAAGGAGTTCTAATGGCAAGCGAGTTGCAGGAGAGTCACCATGAAACTCTCTTCATTCTTGCCTTCTTTTTCAATTCCCTCGTCCACCTCTCCTAATTCCATAAATTCTTTACTGATTTTTGAAGAAGCACCTTTCTTCTAAGACTTAGCAACTCGACTTGTATTCCTTCGAGGGAGGGCTCTAATCATCATCTTCTTGTTGCACTTTATTCCTCTTGGTACTTGTCACGTCTTGGCTTTGTTGCCTGGCAGGTGTGCTCTTTATACGTTTTGCACGCTTTGGATGTGGGGTTTCCTTTGATGTGTTTAACAATCTAAACACATTGACATATACAAGACAGATTACTCTAAAAAACATCACTAAAAAGAGCATAATTTGAAAAGTGGAGAGAGATAAAATAAGACTTACACAATCTCTGGCTGGCCACATAATGATGTATCCTTTGAAGATAGAGTTGGTGAGAAAGAGAAAAAGAGAGAAAGCTTAGGATTTAGAAAAGTGGAGGAAAAACTTTTTTGAAAAGAGAGAGAAGGGTTGTGTTTGGGGGGAGTATGGAAAAGTAGAGTTGGTGAGTTGGTGAGAGAGGACAAGGATTGGTGTGAGAGAGGACAAGGCTTAGGATTTAGAAATGTAGAGTTGGTGAATTGGTGAGAGAGGAAAAGGGTTTTGGGGAAAGGAAAAAAAGCTTTTTTGTAAAGAGAGAGAAGGGTTTTGCTTGGGGGGAGTATGGAAAGCGTTTTGTTTTGGAGGGAGGGAGAAAGCACTTTGTTTTTTTTTTTGGAGGGGGAGGGGGGAGCGTGTTTTGAATTGGGGGGAGAGAGAGAGAGAGAGAGAGAGAATGCGTGGAATGCTAGGGGGGAGAGAGCGCGTTATTTGGGGGGGGAGGGGGGAGCGTGTTTTGAATTGGGGAGAGAGAGAGAGAGAGAGAGAGAGAGAGAGAGAGAGAGAGAGAGAGAGAGAGAGAGAGTTAATGACATTATTTATAATGATCATTTTTATAAAATGAGCATAATTTTTTTAAAATTTTTAATATGTATAGAATTCGTGTTTAGCCTTAGAATTTGTTGTCATTACTTTGTTGTATGTTTGTGAGATGGTTTTTGAGAGCTTATGTGTTTCTGAGTTGGGTTTCTGAGAGCTTTTCTTGCGATGGAGAGCACTTCTTTTCACATTTTTGTGGGAGGTTTGGAGAGTGATTCTATTGTTAGAACTATATAGGGTCGTTAGGGTTGTTAGTTATTAGCAAGCATACATATTGAGAAAGTAGAAGAGATTCCTCAAATCTATAATGCTAATGTGGCTTTTAAGTTGCCAAATGTACATGATGCTTCAGTATCTCCAATGCAAGGAGTGGAGCAAGTACATGATGCTTCAGTATCTCCAATGCAAGGAGTACATGATGGACATTGTTGGGTGATGGGTGAAACCTAATAAGAGTCATGTGAAGTTTTCTGGGGTTGTACTACGAAAGAGTTCTTGTGGATGCTTATTTGAGTGCACTTATGCCTTTTGTGGAAGCAGAACTATGAACAGCACACCGAATAACACATCATGGATTGGCAAGCTTATTGTCTTAGCTTAATTTCAGTAAACTTTGATTTATAAGAGTATTTATTATAACTTTATAATTTTTCATATTATAGGAAAGCTCACACTGAAACTTCCCTCTTGGGCTTATTAACAACAGAGGGATATGGATCACTAGCTTGTTGCAAGAACAAACCTATATATAGAAGAATGTGTACTATTGTATGCCTACTGATCCACATATGTTGAGATTGATGATACATCAAGGGGAACATTTGCATGAGGTGCAAAGGGGCACATCAACGCGTGCATTACAAAAGATAAGAGAGCTTGTGCAAGAGGCAGTTTCAGAGGTTGCTACAAGTGGTCCAAAGAAGGTACAAATGGAAATCACCAAACAAATCATATTGGATGTAGTTGTCATAGGAAGCATACGAAGAATGAATCAAATATTAGCAATATGGAGTTGCCACTATTATTAGAACACATGCATCTCCTTATTCAATGTCAAAGGTAATGTTCTTTCCATATTGATTTTAATTGTTTGGTAATTCTTGTGAATGAACGTTTACATGGTTTAGATGAACGGTAAAGTCGTTGATGCAAACTTAACAGCCATGGATTGTTTGCTTAGTTGGTGGCATACTAGATATCCCCATTGGAGGAAACATTTTGTAGGGGTAAGTATTGTTTTATCGGTTCTTTAAAAGAATAGCTAGTATTTTGAATCTAAATTATCAACTTAACTATTTGGTTATAGAATGTGTTTGGGATGATGTAATTAACTTAATTTCCTGTTGTAGGATGTTGGTAATGTTTGTGTGCCGCACATGCCAACCACTAATCTAGCAGAAACGAAGCATGTAAGTTGGTTAGTGGAGAGGGTTTCAGGGGAACCATCTCTTTATATGATGTAACTGTTTTAGACCTTGCTAATGCCCTCTTGAAATCCACAAAGAAGCATGCATTCATGCAAGGCAAATATCATGGAGCAGGCCCTACAATAACAAAGTTGATGGAGAAGGCCAAAACATCAAAAGCTCCAAGTCCAAATATCATGGAGCAGGCCCTACAATAACAAAGTTGGTGGGGGAAGCAATGGTGAGTGGCACACGAATGCACGTGTAACCAAACATTTTTGTTGATAACATTATTGTTATATCCGACGTAAAAATCCACAATTATAAATCTTGAGGAAGATAACTCATCACATCGTCCAAAGTCTGTCATAGAAAACCACTCATGCAAGAAACAAGGCAGGAGATTAAGCTTTCCACCCCCTATTCCTTTAACTATAAGTGGCCAAAAAAATGTAGAGGGAAAGACAACTGAAGCAGAGTTGCAAGAAATTATGGAGAGTAACATACACGATTCAATGTAGGCTATACGTCAAACATCTCTACACAACAAGGTAACTTGCCTGGCAAGCGCAAAAAGAGCATCAAGAACTGCGGCCCGCAAGGATTTAATATTCACGTGATCACAAGATTTTTTGTGATAATAACACATGTGAACAAGTTATTCACATGTTCTCATGTTACCGTTCACAAAATAACAGGTCACTTGCCATTTGGGAACCCCTTAAAAGCTTGGCTACACATGGGAATAAGCTATTCACATGTTCTCATGTTACCATCTTCACATAATAGCAGGTCAGTGGGCCACCTAAGAAGATTTTTTATGCCCGACAAAGATAATTTTTTTAGGCCCTTGTGAAAGCTTTGTGAATATAACATGTGATCACAAGATTTTTTGTGTTATTAACATATGTTATTAACATGTTTATATGTTCTCGTTTACGTCAGTGAAATCCCTGAAGTCTGTGGGGTAAGGTGTTCCAGCTCCTTCTTTCTATGGAATGAGAGAATGGTCTAGGGGGCAAAGGTGTCAGTTCATGTGGTTTTGTAACAACAGCATGGAGCATACTTGGAGAGTATGTAACATCATCTGTCAATCACATGCTAGACCCTCGGTTGTTTGGCTCTAGTGGGACGAGGTACAAACCTGACTGTGGATGAGATTTGAGAATTGGAGGCTGGTGGGTTTGTGTTACAAAAGGGACAACCTTAGGAAGCAAATGATGTGGGCCAACGATCAACAAGGTACATAAGTGGCATATCAGATATGGCAGCCAAACGAATAGATTCGATAGTCTCAAGTACAACTACGGTCTTTGAGCATTTGGTCATTAAAGTTGGGCAGATGGAAGTTTTTGTAATTGAGACTGAGGAATCACTAGTGTGCAATGAAAAATATTGGGTTACTATGGGAAAGAATCCATCATGCAGAGGTTTCGATTTTCAAATCAGGGTAGGTGTTGGACAACCATATTGTGCATGCAAGCACCTTTACTTTGTATATTTACATGTCTTTGGGTTAGATGCAAACCATAATATGTTTATACATCAACCCACTCTAAAAAAGGAGGACCTAATGAGAATGTTTAACAGTAGGAGAACAATGTGAAAAGGACCTAGTACTGTTCTCATGACATTGTACTGTAGTTTTGAAAAGATCCTTCATGTTGCAATAATAAAATGTCCGACTATTTACTTTTTATTTTTTAAATATTTCAGCAAGACAATTAATATGGTTATATGTCAATGCCTTGAATATGTTCATTCCATTCATCTACTTTTTTTTTAAAAAAAGTGGATAGACATGCATTTACTTTTCTAAATTTAGGAAAAAACCATGCATGTACTTTTCTTAATTTAGGGAAAAGCCAAGCATCTACTTTTCAAAATTTAATGGGTAACCATGCAAAGTAGCGTTTTGCTTTGTGTTTCTATAAATTTGACCCCTGCCTCTTACTCTAGTCCTCACTTCCAAATCTTGTTGCCTCCCTCGCCCTCTCATTGTATTTCTCTCCCTCTCTATTGTTCTCTTCCTTATAACCCTCAGGAACCATCAACTACCTTTGTTCATCTCTAATGGCTTCTTATAATGGCCCTAGCTATACTTTGAAGAAAACCCTAGAAAGGGTTTGCAAAGATTTATGCAAGAAAACGTGCAAAGATACAACAAAACATCTCAGAATCACGATAGAGGCCCACAATCTTTGGACAAAGATATTAGTAGATGAGCCTATTGATTTTGGAGATTTGTTCGTGTGGAGGAACATGAAGATTGGAAACACCATCGGTACTTGGCGAAGTTTCGGATATATTGCAGAAGAGACAGAGGAGCCCTTACGGGATGAGTTAAAGAATAAAGTAGCCTAAAAAAGTGTATAGGTGTAGGATCCGTAGATAGTTATAGTATGTTTTCAATTTTAAACAATGTTAGATTGTAGAGTAGCCCATGTAATAATCTTTTTTTTGGAATAAAGTGGTTTCAACTATGGATCACCATGTCTTTTGTATATTAATTATGGGTTTGTTGTTGTTATGATTAATTATATTAGATTTTAGGTTTATTGTATGTTTTGAATAGTAGCATCATGTTCTTATCTCTCTCACTCTCTCTCTCTCCCTCTTCCTCTCAAAGAATAAGGCCATGATCTCAATCATAATTGAAAAATTATTGCCCTTAATAAATTTACATCCTTCATTGCTTCTTACACAAGGCATAGTAGATAGCTTGTATGTAATAATCTTGAAATTATTCACCTTGTTAATTGTACACATCACCTTGTTAATTGTACTCACATGCAAATATATGCCGTCACATGAAAAGGATTTAAATGCTACGAAGTCACATGCAAAGGGCATGGAGTACCATGCACTCACATGCACATATAATAACATTCAGATGCAATAACATCCACATGTAATAACATCTAGATGAAGAGATTATGTATAGGGAGGGTGGGACAAGGAGAGAGAGGGAGGGAGGGAGAGAGAGGGAGGGTGAGAGAAGGAGAGAGAGGGAGGGTGGGAGAGTGAAAGGGAGGGAAGAGGATGGGACAAGGAGAGAGAGGGAGGGAGGGTGGGACAAGGAGAGAGAGGGAGGGTGAGAGAAGGAGAGAGAGGGAGGGTGGAAGAGTGAAAGGGAGGGAAGAGGATGGGAGGAGAGAGAGGGTAGTGTGGGACAAGGGGAGAGAGAGAGAGAGAGAGAGAGGGAAGAGGGTGGGAGAAGGAGAGAAGGGAGGGTGGGAGAGCAAAAGGGAAGGTGGGAGAGAGAAAGGAAGGGAGAGAGGAGAGAGGGGGAGGGTGGGAGAGATGAGAGAGAAGGAGGGTGGGAGAGGAGAAAAGGAGAGAGATGGTAGTGTGGGACAGGGGGAGAGAGAGAGAGGGAAGAGGGTGGGAGAAGGAGAGAAGGGAGGGTGGGAGAGATGAGAGAGAGGGAGGGGGAGAGAGGGGGAGGGTGGGAGAGTGAAAGGGAGGGAAGAGGATGGGAGAAGGAGAGAGAGGGTAGTGTGGGACAAGGAGACAGAGAGGGAAGAGGGTGGGAGAAGGAGAGAAGGGAGGGTGGGAGAGATGATAGAGAGGGAGGGTGGGATAAGCAAAGAGAGGGAGGGTGGGAGAAGGAGAGAGAGGGTAGTGTGGGACAAGGAGAGAGAGAGAGGGAAGAGGGTGGGAGAAGGAGAGAAGGGAGGGTGGGAGAGATGAGAGAGAGGGAGGGTGGGAGAAGGAGAAAGAGGGAGGGTGGGAGAGAGAAAGGAAGGGAGAGAGGAGAGAGAGGGAGGGTGGGAGAGAGAAAGGGAGAGAGGGAGAGGAGAGGGAGGGAGGGTGGGAGAGTGAAAGGGAGGAAAGAGAGTGGGAGAAGGAGAGAGAGGGAGGGTGGGACAGAGAAAGGGAGAGAAGGAGAGGGAGTGTGAGAGAAGGATTGAGAGAGAGGGAGTGGTGTTAGAGAAGGATTGAGAGAGAGGGAAGAGGGTGGAGAGGAGTGAGAGGGAGGGTGGGCTAGGCTGGGCGGTGGTGGGTCAAGATGGTGGTGGAAATAGTTAGAGAGAGATAGTTCAAGTAGAGAGAGAGAGAGAGGACAGTCAAGAAAATCTCCCTCCACGAAGCTGCCTCAAAAATCACACTCGGTTTTTTCCCATGGTCATCCAGGTGTGAATGGACACCTTAGGGTTAGCTAGTATATAAGAAACCTTGTCCATTGTTTTGGGGTCGTTTCTCATTTATACTTTCTTATTTGTACTTGCAGAGAGCTTCATCTCTGTCCTCTTTGAGCTAGCCGTTCTCTCTCACACACTACACTCTTGTGTTCTTGTTATTGAGCATTGTGGATATGTGAGTTTATCTCTATTATGAGCTAATATTGGTATCAGATCATGCACCAAGCTTTGGTGTTTTTCAACCTTCCATTGTAGATCTCTGCTCTTATGAAGGAGGTGGTTTCTAGTTTTTCTTCCAACATTGAAGCAATGGGACAAACAACTCGTTCAACTCTTTGTATTCATTAGGAACTCAACGGAGTCTTCTTGGGCCCTTTAATTTGCCATGAGGTTATGGAAACGTTTAACTTTTTGACGAATAGGAGCCCGCCATGTAAGCAAAAACCATTGGTTTGTAAGAGAGGTGTAAGAGTGGTCAAAGGGTGCACTTTTTCCCCCAAAAAGGGGAGGGGGGGGGGGGGGGGGCAATTTTACAATTTTCGGACCTCCATAACTTCTACATACAAGCTCCGATCTGAGCGGAGATTACAGATCCGTGATCTACGCATCAAGAGCTTTCCATAGATATGTTACATGATATGGTTTTATCCGCTAGATTTTAAATTCCATTTTCCCCCCCAAATTCAAATTCGAATAAAGTAGCCGTTTTGAAGCTTCAAATTAGAAAACGTTTCTTCTTAAGAGAAAAGGTTTGACTTCCTTAAACTGCCAAATAAAAGGGCCCAAGAAGACTCCATTGAGTTCCTAATGAATCTCTTGACTTCTCACACAACCTATAGTCGAATTCAAACAGCAATTTCAATTGCCGTGCATCTACTATAGCTATCTCCAATGGTTCTGGCTCATCTCTAATAGTGACCTTCTTCATTCTTAACTTGCTTCACTCAGTTCGTCATATCCAACCGTTCGTTTGTCTATTTGCTACTACTATCACTATGCAGTGTCTAATGCTGTCCAAAGTTGATGTCTATCTTATATTCATTCAATGGCATTGTTATCAGCTCCATCATCACATGTCATCACTTTACTACTAGAGTTTGACATGTGTTAAATAGCTTCTATAATTATCGTGACCAACATGTCGCTCAATCATCTCCGATTCAATTATAAACTTCAATTATCTCATGATGTAGGACTTTAATTGTCCAATCCATGACTTCAATCATTTGATTCAAATGTGGATCTTCACAGCAGACAAATACATCAGTTTACTGTGATGAGGCTGATAGATCAGTCACATTAGCATCTGGTAACTTTATTTTAACCTATTTTTTGCATCCAATGATTTGTTTGGCATTCTTTCAAAAGAAGATAAGTTAGATGGGTAAAATTAATCCCTTTAGAGTTTCATGGTCAAAAATGTCTTTATTGCCAAGGGTTTATGGGGTGGTAAACGATTGGCACAATTACTCCTACCACTCCTCAACAAGGTTAGGGCCAATAGACCCAAACACATGCATAAGATGTTGATCAAAGAAGTTGGGATTCTAATGATGCACAAGATTTAGTATTAATTACTTTCTATCAAAAGTTTATTGTTATGCATATCCATTCTTACAAAACTTTTAAACTTGCTTGGGACACTTCAGTGACTATGTGCCATGCTAAAAATGATACACGAGTTTCTTTTGTCAAAAGGAAACTTGATAGTGATATAGGAGAAGGGGTCCATGACTGAACACTTAACCAAGTTGTAAGACTTAAAAGAATAGATTCTTGACATTGATGAGATCATTCTTAATTGTGACCTTCCTTGATGATTTTAGCAAATTTGGTTGGTCTTACCCCATAAAAGCAAAATCAAAGGTATTTTCTCATTTTAAACACTTTCTTGCTATGGTTGAGAATGAAACTGGCTTAAAAGTCCAAACCCTTTGTACATATAGAGGGGGGGAGGCATTCTTTGTGCTACCTATGTGCTATGAATAGGTGCCCCAATAAAGCGTTAAAGATAATCACTCCTTATGAAGCTTGGTAAAATAGAAAACCTAAGGTTGTCTTATCTTAGCCTTGTAGAATCATGTGTCGTTGGGTCTTGCCTTCGAGGCACAATATAACTTCCCACACCACCTTTAAATCCATTGTATCCCTCACATCATTGTCACATAGAAATCTCCTTTTCTACGAGGGTGAAGGAAGAGCACTCTTTGCCCAGATGGAGGCAAATAGAGATTGGCCTTTATAATGATTCTATCTCATAGAAGGCAGCCACAAGCTCTCTCCCTTCTCTTTCACCTCTTGGATACATGTAAGTGAAACCAACACACTATATATACCCCTCTTCCCACTCCCAATGTTTTGGCTTATGGGATTTGTCCTTTTCCCCTCTCCTCATTCACCCTCCCACTTTTTCATAAATCCACCTCCCCCCAAAATTTCTCCCCAAATTATACTATTTTGCTTCTAAAATCCACATCGCACTTCCAAATTCACCTCTGTAAATTCCCCCCTTTTCATCTCGTTGACCTCGTCGTTTTTAGCTACTACACCCCTATTTTATTTTAAATAGAAATAAAAAAACATTGTTAATTCATTTTAAATAGAAATAAAAACATTGTTAATTCATGTGCAAAGTGATTTGCAAGGTTTATAAGCAATGTGCTTGTGAATGCCGGCCTCTATATCAACAATTTCCTTCTCAAATCAACCCTCTTGCTCCATCAAAAATGTCTTCAAATCTTTTTTTTTGGGTTGGTGAAAAAGAAACAAATTGAAGTAGATTGGTCATGGAAGTATTACCTCTCGTCCTTGACCTATTCAAAGCAAGGTGATCCTCTTCCCACATTCAACACTCAGCATCTCTTTTCTCAACCTGATCATGATATGCACTGTGTAAACGAGGTAACCAATCTTCCATATTCAAAATGAGTTCTTCTTTAAGCGATGATTTTCATTTGGACAATGGTCATGGCTTCACCAATTCTCCACTTCCTGAGCCCATACTCGATCATCAAAGACTTTCTTTGATCCAAGCTTAACTCCAAGAAGAGCAATAACCCCGCATACACATGGAATCCTTATTGGAGCATGAGAAGCATGTGCAGACCAATAATTCTCTAGAAGATGATTGCCTCACCAAGATTCTCAAAGAAGGTTTTGAAGCCCAAATCACACGCAAGGAATTAAAGATAAGTCATCACTCTTTCACTTTTACAAAATTTGATAGTAGAAAGGATGGCCACATTGTTCTTTCATGGTTAAGTCAATTTGATGATTACTTTGTTGATGAAAGCTTCTCCGAAAGAGATAAAATTTGATGGTTAAGTAAATGTGCCCCTAATCACATGGTTAATAAAGCATCTCTTTGGTGGAATGTACTCCACAATGTTGTTGAAAAGCCAACCACTTGGCTTGAGTTCCAAGACAAAGTTGAAGAGTCTTTCCTTCCACCTCAGTTTCATTTTTAGGCACGTCATGCATGGATCAAATTCTCTTAGAATGATCATGAAAATGTGTCACAATACACTGAGCATTTTTGGCAAACATTATTACATCTTTGCATGCTAGAAGATGTGCATGATGACACTTTGTAACAAAAGTATGAGGATGGTTTGAAAGAAGGCTTGCAAGAAGAGGTGAATATGTTTAAACCTTCTTCTCTATGAGGCTATTTCTCTTGCTAATGATGTAGAGAAGAAGCTTCGTTCCATCAACAAGTTTATTAGGCCTATGTAAGGGCCTAGTCCAACAAATAAACAATCATCTTTTGTATGTAATAATTGTCCATTTAGACGATTTGTTCAGCCTAATTCTTTCATTTCAAATCACACTAGCAACGTTCAACACTCACGCGCACCCACATTTACTCCTAAAAATGTATTTAATGGGGCAACTTCAAAGCCAAATTTTGTAAACTCAAACCCCAATCCTAGTCACAATAGTGCTCACAATGTCTTATCAAAAGCACCTAGGCCTACTCCTACTTGTCATCATTGCCTAAATCTAGGCCATATTGCGGCAAATTGCTTCGCCAAGTTACCACCTCCAAAGAAACCAACCGCCGCGGTCCACTACATTGAAGAAGCAGCTTGTGAGGTCTATGTTGACGCCATTCTAGAATGGATGGAGGAAACTCTTCATGACAAAGTTAATCACGAATCAAACAACCCTATGGGTATTCCTCAATCTATCCATTCATTATTACGCATGAAAGGTTCTATTTGATGGTCACATCAAGTTTGTGTTTTGCATGATGGCGGAGTTTGCATGATTTTATTTCAGAAAATATTGTAAGGAAATTATAACTGCACACATCTCCCTCTATATATAAAGTAAATCTACATTCCAAGGAACTCGTTACACAACGGCACTCATGAAATTAAAAATCTTGAAATTCAGATTGGGTCATATAAATAGCATCGTGATTTCTTGATTGCACCTTTACATTCCACGGACATCATTTTAGGAGTGCTGTTCCGTCATTAACACAATCCTAACATTGATTACAACACTCATACTATGCAATTCACACATAATGGCACATCCACACATGCTGCTATGAGTGATGTGAAGCTATGACATGCCCGCTTTGGTCACTTGAATTTTAGTTGTTCGTTGTGCCTTAAAAGGCAAGAAATGGTGTTAGAGGTGCCACATCTTGAGGCCTCTATCAAACATGTATGTGAGGAGTGTATTTTGGGCAAGATGCAATAGGAATCATTCCCGAAAGATGGATCAGTAAGGGCTATCCAAAAATTACAACTTATACATGGTGATATATACTTTATTGAGATGACTACTCCGGCGCCACACCTGAGTGTATCCATTGAAATCAAAGTCAAAGGTTTATATATGCTTTAGACACTTTGTTTTCTATGGCTAAAAATATGTCTAGATGTAAATTTGACATGCTTCATACATATTTAGAAGGGAGGGGGGAGGTATATGTTAAAGGAGTTTTATACATATGTAGACTCATAAAACATCAATGCATAGTGCCTTAACACACCTCGACAAAATAGTGTGGCTAAAGAAAGAATAGATCTCTCTTGGGGATGGCACGTTGCATGGTTAAATGCCAAGATTTTCCTCATAATTTTTGGTTAGAGGATATTATGTGTGCCACTTATGTGCTAAACAAATGCCCCACTAAGGCCTTGTATACAAATATCCCTTATGAAGGTTGGAATGACATGAAGCCCTCTATGGCTTAGTTGCATGTTTTTAGTTGTCTTGCTTATGCTCTTGTGCTTGAGCAACAACACAATAAGTTGGTGGATGATAAGGCAGCAAAATACATTTTTGTGGGATACAACTTATAAGGCAAAAGGTATAAACCCTACTATCTGGCCACAAGGTAGTAAAATGTATTTTTGTGTGATATAGCTCATAAAGCAAAGGGTATAAACCTACTATCCCACCACAAAGTCAGATTTTGATGAGTAGAAATGTTGTCTTTGTTGAGAACTCAGTTTATCCCATGCTTTTATGCAAAAAACAACAAAATGTACGCTCACAAGATATCTTTGATATCTTTGATACACTCTTGCCTTTTTCATATGATGTCGGACACCATATGTGGAGAAAATGAATGCTCACCAAGATATCTTTGATACACTCTTGCATTTGTAATATGTCGGACACCATATGTGGAGAAAATGAATACTCAACAAGGTGTTGTAAATTAATCCAAATCGACTAAGAATTAGCTTGAATTCTAGCCCATAGATCAGCCTATTAATGAGGTAATTATGAATGATGTAGCAAATGAGGAAAAAACAGTCATATAGGCATCCCAAGAGTATGCCAAAATGGCTAGTGGAAAACATTGTACCATGGCAAATTAACTACTTCTTTAACTAATAGAAACGTGCAGGTTCTCATCTTGCATCTTATTCTTTTATGGATCATGCACTCATTTCCATTATATGCAATGAAGAGGAACCTATTTTCTTCGAGGAAACACATGAAAAAGATCATTAGATGCATCTCATGTAGGATGAATATTAACGACTCAATTCTAAAAAATGATACTTGGTATTTGGCATATTTGCCTTATGGAAAAAACAACATTGGTACGAAGTGGGTTCATAAGCTTAAACGCAAAGTTGATGGTAGTGTTGTGACTTCTACAAGGCAAGGCTTATTGCGAAGGGTTATGGTTAGGAGAATGGCTTATATTATGATGAGACCTTTACACCCAATATCAACTACAATCAGGTGTATTATTACATTGGGGTTAGCACATCATGGTTGGAATGTACATCAGTTGGATATTAAGATTGCCTTCCTGAATGGTGATTTGCATGAGGAGTTTTATGTATCTTAGCCTCATGGTTTTGCTGAGAAAGGACTTGAGTCTAAAGTATACAGGTTAACAAAAGCTTTACTGATGGCTTACTCTTGAACATGCAAAAAACCATCATCACTTATAATCGCTTTATCCTTATCCGCTTTACTTCACTTAAATATCAACCCCAAAACAAGACACTTAGTCAAAGTAAACACCATCTTAGACCCTAAACAAGAGTTGTTACTAAATGAGTATATTTTTACCATGGCCAAAAACATTTCTTATAAAAGTGATATGAATTTTATCATGTGGTTAATGTCAAAGAGACATGGATCTCTACACTTTATTTTAAGTATTATATTTTATAACAAAAGAAAATTGTTTTCCTTTTAGTTTTTTAGTCAATACATGGTGCAATCTTCTTTTAGGATTGAAAGTTTTACTACATGTTAAGTTTACATTTTAACAACTTAATCTTCATAATGATGCTATCGAGATGAATCTAGAATACTAGATAAGGATGATGTCTTAATGATTAATCCAATACCAAAAGTACACTAATCCTAAAAATCAATATTTTTAAACATTAGATTAGGAATCCAGAAGCTTGTTTTCCAGCTCCCCTTTTAAAAAATAAAAATTAAATTTGAAGGAGGCCACAAAGGACTCCCATATTTTGTAATCCAAGTAAAATATGGAGACCATTATGAGACTCCCCTTTAGATAGTAGAATAGAGGGAGTCATAAAGAGCCCTACTAGATTTCTCTAGGGAGTCTAAGTGACTCCCCTCTTCATTTAAGTAAGGTAGTAGAATCAAGGGAGTCACAAAGAGCCCTACTAGATTTCTCTAGGGAGTCTAAGTGACTCCCCTCTTCATTTAAGTAAGGTAGTAGAATCAAGGGAGTCACAAAGAGCCTCGTTAAATTTTCTTAAAGGAGAAGTGACTAAAAATGGGGAGATGAAGCCAACCCCTCTGGCCACCCCACACTTTTTTCCCCTCTAAAGTAGTGTCATTAAAACAAATGGAGGCATGAAGCCCCCCTTTTTTCCTAAAGCAGTGTTAAAAAGAGAGGGCCGCTAAAATCTCCCCATTTAAATAGATTTAAAATAATGGAGTCAACAAAGGAGTGCCCCGCACCCCCTATCCCTAGGAACCCAAAAAAGGGGGCTAGATTTAAGCCCTTGAGTTTTCATGCAAGTGGCAAAAAAGTGGGGTTAGCTTTTAGCCCCCTTTTTTCATGCAAGTAGCCAGAAAGGGAGGCCATTAAATCTTCCATAAAGGTAGTCCAAAAGGATTTAATTTTGGCCCTTATTCTCTCTCTCTCTCTCTCTCTCTCTCTCTCTCTCTCTCATATCCACATACTCACTCTCACACACACACAGTTGGGGATGAACTTTCAATAACAAGGTTTTACTACATCACTAATGTGTAGTTGATGATCTACATTCTGTTCAATCAGTTTGCCTAATTTTATAAATCATTTAAGAAGCCTCACATTGAGACTAATCTGTGAAGTATTCAAGCAAGGTTACTATAAAAGTGAGTCATAGAGCTTGAGGTGAAAGAATGCATGAGCCTATATCATGAAGAACTGTACTATGAGTAGTAAAAGAAGAATAAAGTAAGTGTGTGACGATGACAAATTCTTCTTCTTAAAAAAAAATAAAATCTGACATTACAATGTTAATTTTACTACTCTCAATGCCTAGTAAAAGGGGTGTCCTAATGGGAAGAATCATTGTCCAACCTTGATTCTTTATATACTTGAAGGTCATAATTGACTGATGATATTAATGGCATGTTTCATTTAATCTTATGTACAATATACTAACTTGATTTTCCATGTCAAATGATCATAGGGGATTGTTCCCATGAACTTGGAGCCGATAAATGCAAGTGTGTGATGCGCTACCATAGTTGGATAGTACATGCAATTTGATGGTGGAAATCAAGGTCTTCTTGGCTGTCTCTGATAAGTTGAAGGTTTGCGTCGCAAGTGGTTTGTCGATGTCGTATGTAAACTCACCCAGCAGAATCCAGCTTGCCGGCTTGGCAGTGGGTGACAAAGGTGGTGGCAAACCATAAATATGGAAATCCTGAGGTGCGCTCGAGATATCATAAGCTATACTCTGCACACATGATCGCCAGCACACTCGTTAATAAGAATCAAGGGTCTCTTGCATGTGTGTGACTGTGTCTATGTGTGTAAGTGTGCGTGTGTGTGTGTGTGTGAGAGAGAGAGAGAGAGAGAGAGAGAGAGAGAGAGAGACTGTGTGTGTGGAGATTCTCAAATGTGTGTGTGTGTGTGTGTGTGTGTGTGTGTGTGAGAGAGAGAGAGAGAGAGAGAGAGAGAGAGACTGTGTGTGGAGATATACATCATGTCATAAGTGGATGGCATATCATATATTTAAGCATTATGTGAGGAGTTTATCAGAGAGACTGTGTGTGTGGAGATTCTCAAATGTGCGTGTGTGTGTGTGTGAGAGAGAGAGAGAGAGAGTGAGAGACTGTGTGTGGAGATATACATCATATCATAAGTGGATGGCATATCATGTATTTAAGCATTATGTGAGTTTATCATAACATCTAATCATTATATGAGAAGCTCTTAAGATGGGAATAGGTGTACCTTGGAGACATGGGAAAGAGTGACTTGGTCTGGGAAAATTGGTGTTCTGAGGGCAACCTCAACATGAACATTGGAGCTCGCAAGGGGGAGGCATTGACCAGGCTGATGGAAGCTTGGTTGGAGGATGATGAGGGCAAGGGGATGGAGGCGTGGGCGTAATATGAGGAGGGTAGAGAGGCTATCGATCCATGAGGCCGAGCCCGCCGGCTTGTAAGCAAGGGAGTGGCCGACAACACGGCCACCCCCACTAGCAAGGGCATAGTCTGGCCTATCGACCGCCGCCGTCCAGGGGAGGGCCTGGACGGCGGAGGCTGAGGTAGCCACTTCACCTACCCCACTGACCCATTGGCTGGGTGTTGCCAGAGGTAAGTGGGAGTTACATTTCTTCTCTTTGTTGTCAAAGATAGCCTCTTTGTCTCTGGCTTCTTTTATCTTCAACATCTCTTCTCTCATCTCCTCTGCCTCTATCTTTCTCCTCTTCATTTCCTCCCTCATTTCTGCCTTCAATCCCTCTACTTTCTCCTCTAATCTTTCTGTGGTCACCTTCAAGGTTAACTTGAGGTACTCTCTCAAATCTTGCACTTGATTGGAGGTGGCTACTTGTGTCCAACTGGCGACCCTCCCCTTGAGGGACCTGATTAAACCATGAGGAGCTAGGCCTCCTGAAATGGTAAGCATAAGGAGGCCTAAAACAAGCAAGCTACAAACAGTGTGGATAACAACATCCTTTGTAAAGAAGAAGAAGATGGGGGAAGGCTGTGGGGATGGAGGGTGGGGGGCAGAGAGAGGGGACAATTTGGCAGCACCATGGGCTTCATCAAGGGGCATGGTTTTGGAAGAGGATTGGGTTTCAGTAGAGTGGCGATCAAATGAATGGATGGAATCTAAGGACTGGGTCATGCGCTCTTCACTTCTAGAAGGGCCATAAGAGATGATGCGTGGAGTGGCCGAGAGGCTATGAGTGGGCTCTCTGATGGAAGAGTCAGGCAATTTGGTCTTCGATTTGCTGCGAGGGAGTGTAAAGGGCGAGTTGGCGGGCGTTCTCATGTCTCTGTATTCGACATCGTCTCTGGTGGTGGTGGTGGTGGTGGTGGTGTTGTCCACCATCACCTGCATGTGAGACGAAGAGGGAACCCTAATTGCTTTCATAGATCTGTTGTCGTGCTTGGCCAACTCTTCTGCCGGCTGGATGAGCAGTTTGCCGCTGCCCCGGGACCTCGAGCGCGTGGTCAAGGCCGCAGCATCCGAAACAGACATTTCTGCTCTCTGTTCTAACCATCTGCTCTTGCCCTCACCCTCTTCTTCACCCAAGCTCGTCACCTCGCAGCTCCCTCGCCCTCATTTTCTCTTTTGCCCATACCATGCAGCATGGCAGTTTTTCGGGCCACCTTCAGCTGAAAGCGTACTCGACAGTTAGCACGGTTTATATTTAGTAAACCAACCCACGCTCCTATCATTAATTTCGATGGTACACCTTTAGGCTAAAGTTTCTTTTTATGAATCTTATCTACAAATGAACACTTCAAATGATAATAGAGCATATCATTGAACGACTCTTATCTTTAGTCTATATTTTTTTAATGAATCTTATCTACAAATGAACACTTACAATGATAATAGAGCATATCACTAAATGTATTAATATCTCAAACTAGGATGCATGGGTAGCTCGGATGTGTTTTTGTATCTCAATTCACGTAAAGTCTCCCCTTTAATTTGATAAACATATGGGAATGTAATTTTCTGTCACTTAGAAAAACACTTTCAGTGTTGAAAGTGTAGCGAAATGGATTCTTTTTCCAGTGCCAAATTACATCGAACATCATACTTACACTACTGTGATTGGTTTCAACATGCTAGCCATTACGCTATTGTGATTGGTTCCAACATGCAATGTCCATGTAGAAAGCGGTCGCATGCTATGATTATACAATGATGAAGATTAATGTCAGTGTACGCTTGCACAAAAGAATCAACCTACAAAGATCTGGTATGCTCTCTTTATATTATGTGCAGAAAAAGAAAAGAAAAGACTATACTTAGTACATGGTAAAGAAGTAGCAAAAGTCTCCCCTTCAATTTATAAACATACAAGAATGTAATTTTCTATCGTTTAGAAAAACACTTTCAATGTTGAAAGTGTAGCGAAATGGATTCTTTTTCCAATGCCACATAACATGGAACACTTACTGTGATTGGCTCAAACATGCTAGTTAATGTGTATCTTGTAGGTTTCAATGTCTTTCAATGTTTGAAACAATAATGTTAATGTCAATTCATAATTTTACTCTCATGATGGATTTTTCTTTTGCACCATTGCAAATGCATGTGTGTCAAGCACTTCGTAGGTTAATATGGTTTTTTTTTTTTGCCTAACCTATTGTACGGTGCTTTTCCATCTTACTTGCTCCAATGGGTACCTACTATTTATCAGAAGGCATTGAAACATATAAAGGCCTTACCCCATGACCTTAATGTCAAATAGAGAAGTCATTAACTTTGCGTACATACTTGCTTTCAAAGAACTCATGGCATGGAACTATTTTTCAAGTTTTATCTAGCCTAGTGTGAAAGCTAGTCACTTATATGTAAGTCATTTTTGACATTCATCAATACACATTCATTCCCTTGTAAAAATAGAATACTTGTGAGCTCTTCTCTTCTCTATTCTTGCTTTCATGTATGCTATTGGATTCTTCCATGCTAGATGGTGGCTTTGAGTAGGTTTGCTTGTAGGTTGCTCCTTGTCATTAGCTTCTTCTTCCCTCGCCTTTTGTAGGTTTCTCCCTGTCATTAGCTTCTTCATCCCCCTTGCCTTTTGTGAGAGAGAACCACCACGACATCCAATATCTATTTGCCTCCATCTAGGCAAAGAGTGATCTTCCTTCAATCACTTAGCAAAGAAGCACTTTAGTGTGACCAACCGAAGTGAGGATGCAATCAATTGAGAGGTAGTGGACTCACATTGGGGAGTTGTAATATGGCTCGAAGGTAAGATCCAATGACACACATAACTCTACAAGGCAAAGGTAAGCACCTGACTTAAACATATATAGTTCCATTGACGGGGATCAGCCTACGACTTAGCTCTAATGTTTTGTTTATTCTAAGCTATTGGGATTACACAATATTTCTCAGTGTTAGATTAGGAGGGTACAAAAAAAAAACCATATCATTCTAGAGCTTTTGGATGTGTTTAGGAGGGTACACTCCCAAAAACATATGGTTTTGGAGATTTGGATGTGTTTATTCCAAGCTATTGGGATTACACAATATTTTTCGGTGTCACTTCATAGGGTACACTTCAAAAAACATATGGTTTTGGAGCATTAAATGTGTTTAGATTATTGTTTTTATTTTAATCTAGGATATTTTATTTTCATATCGTGGAAGGGGAAAGCTTGGTTTCTTGGACTTTTGCATGATTTTAGAGCCCACAAGTCGTAGATTTCATTGTATATTGAATCAAAAAATAGCTTAACAATTACGATTAGAAGTGAAATCCACTCCAAAACAAAAACATTGAGATCCATTTAGTGTGGATTAGAGTAAGTTTATTAGTAAATTTTTATTCTTGCATTTCATATTTTTTCATGCATTATTGAAATTGGTATCTTAGAGCTTGCAAAAACAACAAAAAACAATCAAAAAACACTTAATCACTTGCACAACTATCATTAAGAACCTTAACAACCCCATCAAGTTTTTTCGAAAATCTTTAAAAACTCCAAAAACTAGGCCAAACTATCTTTTGGATTACACGATGTGAGCCCACAATCTCGTAAAAGATGGTTTGGCCTTCAAAAAAATCTTTAAAAACTCCAAAAACTAGGCCAAACCATCTTTTGGATTACACTACTGTGATGGGCTCTCAAGTTAACACACGTGAGCTTGAAGATTTGCGCTGTGATTGTGGAGACATGAGCTGTGAGTCTAGACATATGAGTTGTGAGTCTAGACATATGAGTTGTGAGTCTGGAGGCATGAGAATTTCTATATATGATGCATGCTACATTCCCCTGCATTATTAAATAACAAATTTGATAATTTTAATTGAACATTGTTTTGAAGTTGGTCCAATAAAAAATATTATCATACAATGATGAAGATTTATGTTGATGTATGCTTGCACATAAAGAATCAATATATAAAGATCTATGATCTCTTTCTGTTATGTATAGAAAAAGAAAAGAAAAGTAAATGGCAAAGACACAACTCAAGTCTCCCTTTGAATTTACAAACATACAGGAATGTAATTTTCTATCATTTAGAAAAACACTTTTAGTGTTAAAAGTGTAGCAAAATGGGTTCTTTTTCTAGTGCAGAGCATAACATGGAACATGCTATGGAGGCGAATGCCAAACTTACATCTAACCTAGTATCACCATCTAAAGCTATCCTACGCTAGTGAGATAGGGCATGCCTCAATGAAAATAATAACATTTCAAAGCCCTTTAGAAACCAATACATAACGCACCATATGGGACCACAATAGGTAGTTAGTCTCCAAGATGATCCTCAGCGAAAATCATCCCCAGATACATCATTGCTTTGCCATTTCAACTTGCAAATGACAAATCACTAACAAAAAATGAAAATATCCCAACTACTCATAGGTACTTTCAATGCCCACTAAATGCAACCAAGATGGCTCTACCAGTAGATCACTGATGATGAAGAAACCTGCAAAAGTGTATGAAAAATGGTAGAGTGTGGAAATGTTAGTAATAGGGATACAAAAGTTGATGATGCAACAAAGTTAAAAAGGGGCATAAGTCAATTTGGGTACAAGGCCAAGACTAGAGGCAACCCATGGGTAAATTAGGCCCAAGGAAAAAAGATGAAGGGTATGTGAAAGGGCCAAGGGTTGGGCATGCCCATGGAGAGTTTTAAGTGTAGTGTGAAAGGGACATATATGTACATAAGTTAAAACAAGGCTAGGTAAGTAATCACTATGCTAATGAAAAATTATCATTTCTATCAGTAATCCTAGGCTAATCACTCTAAGAGCTAGGCTAATCTAGGCTAAGCTAGGCCAATCTAGATGTAGCTTTGTTTCAGTGGTATCTAGGCCAATCTAGATGTAGCTTTGTTTCAGTGGTATCAGATCATGGATTTGATCCACATTTGATTTGAGATTGAGAGACTTTCATGCATTTTCAAGAAAATGAGTGAGAGTTATGCCTAATAGCAGAGAATCAAGAACATGAAGATGAAGACAATCGTGCCCACAACATAGGTTCCAAATGCCACCGATCTGTGAAGCACTAGTATCTGAATTGGACTCCAAGCCTAGGAGTGTGAATGGAAGGGGTGCTTATCCCCATCACATTAGAACCATTTTCTTGGATAGAAGGAAAATGGACTTGATCTCCTCCTGTGCTGCTCTAGTTAAACCGAAGCTACCATTTTCTGAGCTAGAGGTGAAGAGAGATTCGTCGTTTGTGGCCCCTAGGTATTCTCTACCTACCCACCTGTGTCATTGGTCACAGTTGCTCTCCGCTGCGGGCCACGCGTCCATAAACATTGATAGAAGTTTGAGGTGGCACTGTAAACTATGCAATAATCCCACTAATTCCATTTTACCACATAGAGATTAGGTAAAATGAGCTTCACATTGTCCACAGTGTAGTTGAAACACTGTTTTCCCCCATCACCATAAGCCATGGAACTAAAGGTGAGTTCTTGATTGCGTATGGCTAATTTTCATGCTTTTTCCATTGATTCACATCAAGAAAGAAAGAAAATGGCATTTCCTATCTAAAAGCTTGATGTTTCACCCATAATAGAAAGCTTGACCACATATTTAATACTTATTGATCAAGAAATCATTACATTAAAGCTTCATTGGAAGTTTCTTAATTCTTGGGGGCTTTCGCAAGCCTTCCATAGCCATGGAAGCCACTTGCATGCATATGTTTCAATTGATTGTGATTGCGATTGAACCAACATGCATAGAATGGTTTCTTTGATGTATTGGAATCATTTTCCATGCTCTTCTGAATCATTCTCTTGAATATTCACATAGAGGGTCTCAATGAGCCACTCTTGTATCCATATGTATCCATATGTAAGATTGAAGCAATCACTGGCTTCATGTTGTCATTCAGCACACTTAAGATCTTCCATTTGTCAATGGGGATGCATTGATGCATAAAGAGGCATAATGGATGAATATTGATGGATTTGGCAATTCATATGACACATTTGGATGGCTTTCTTGTGATTTCTTGAGCCTCACTTTTTGGGTAGCATGAGTTTATGTTTATGAGTTGGATTATGTTGGCATGCATCTATAAATGCCATTTTGTAAGGGAACACACTCTCACTTCATGTTATAGCTTTCTTTTAATCCTTGTAAAGTGTTCAAGCTAGATATGTGGTGAGGGCACCCTTGGAAAATCAGTGGAGAGGCCAATGGTAGAGTGTATCTTGAACTCTTTATGCCATGATTACCTTGGAAAAGTGGTATGACGTGGGATTAGGTACATAGGGACATGGCCCCAACCCTTGTCATCATTAGAATTTAAAACTTGGTAAGGGGGTGGGAAGACTTGGTTGGGAGATCAATAAGTAGCACTTCATTGACACACATTGGTCAGTATTGGCATTGGTATTGATTTAGCAATGGTTATGCAATGCAATGCAAGGGGAATGTTCATGGTTTTTCATTGAGATTTTGCACATGATTGATGCCCAAAGTTCATGGCAAATTTTTTCAAAAATTGCTTAGGACTTGATGGACATAGATTGATGCATAACAATATATTGTTGCCTTGTTGAGAAAAGGGAGCTAATACACAAGTGCCATGGAGGACAAAGGGATGCTTCGAATGCATGGTTTTAGGGTTGTTGGGAAATCATGATAATTTTGCAGTAGAGGACAAAACCCTAATTTTGTAGAAGAGGTTTTGGACTAAAGAAAAATTGGATATAATCTTGCTTTCCCCATGTCATGAGCTCTCTTTTCAATCCTTAACCTCTCTGTTTGGACACCTTGGTAACTAGCTAGGTCGCACTTTGTACTGACTACTTCCTTGTTTTTATAAATTTTTATTTACTTAGACTGAGCCAAATTTGACTTCATAGTTGGATAGTACACTCTTAGATCATTTTGTAGAGCTAGGTAATTCTCAAATCTAACATCATTTTAGGGGTCTAAATGCCAAATTACTATCGATTGAATTTTTACAAAAAAGTTAAAACAAAGGGTACTAACATCTTTGATTGGGTTAAAGTAACCACATACATGGATTGTACACTTTGATATATCTCCATAGAGCTAAATATCACTCAAATCGAAGGTGATTTGATATTTTTAAGGTGATTCCATATCCTAAACCCATAGGAAACTACAAAGAAGTCCTTGAGTAGTATACGAGGCGGGGCACATCAGATGCAATGCAAAATATGCAATGTCAATGAGGGAATGCATCAAGAGGCTAATCCACCACACATGCCCAATGCAGCGCTAATGCCTAGGTATGGTGGGGATATGAACACCATAATGTTCTTCATACAAAACATTTTTGATAAAATGGACCAAAATTTCCAACACATTGGTGTCCAATGATTTGGTCAAAAAGAATCACTATGGATTATTTAACATGGAGTGAGAGCTTGGCAAAGGAAACAAAACTTATGGTGGTGAACCAATGATGCATACATATGTACTAAATACATTTCAAGCTAATGAACCACAAGTTTGTAAGCCTTTTATGGGTTCCATGTATGTAAATGTATTGTATACTTTTCAAGCTAGTGTTTCACAATCTAGTATGACTATTGAGGATACAAGTAAGCATAAGTAAGCAAGAATGGTTTTGATGTATGAAGTTGTACACCCTACTTTACTAACATCGATGAAGAATTGAAGAATTCATGGCATAAATGGCTACCACTCAATTGGTAAGATTTTGGTTTGACACGATGGAGTTTCATTTAAAAATGCTCAGTTTGGATTTGATGGAGAAGAAGTCATTTGTTCATGTCTCATCGACTGGATGTGGAATTAGGAAACCTATTTCTTTGCTTTTCCATGTGCTATGAGTGAGAGCAAGTTGAAATGGTGACTTCTTAATTTTATGGCAAAGCTAATAAGTGGTGGTTACAAAGCGAGGCAAGATTTTGAATGGTTTCAGGAAAGTTTAACCTATGATGTTGTGCAAAACTTTGTGGATGCCTGAGAGCAAATAAACTTTAGAAAGAGACATGTCATTTCTACATGATGATTTCTTGTTGCCTCTAGCTATGCAAAGGATAATTGGCACCTCTCCTCCTTTGAGCTACACCTTAAGGAGGAGAAGGAAAGCATTGAAGGGTTTATACAAATATTAGGTGTGAAGGATTCAAAAAATGGTTCATTACATTATGGAGAAGGATAATCTCTTGCTCTTGGTTTAATCTTGGTATTGTTACAATTTGTCCGTTTGTCCTTCTGTGTGGTTAACTGGGGATGCCTAATTATCACTATGTTTGTAGCATGGCACTTGGGTGATTCCAAATATTCCATGTGTAGGACATATTGTTGAGATATTGAGCTCATCTAGTGAGGCGGTGGACACTGATGACCCACCTGGGAGATAGGCCCCACACTTACACCACTGGCATGGTTGGTGAGATATGGGTGATATGCGGCCAGTGGGATGACAGGCTGTGTGACAGCCATTCTAGAGATTGGCATAGTTATAGCGCCAGATCATTTAGTTGGGTTCACACTATAGAGAACCCTAGTATGTATTTGGTTGATTACCTTTTCATATTGTGTGTACTCTTATCTTTGTATATGGTGTGTTGATTGTTGTGTGAAGAAGAAGAAGATTTTCAGCCTCTCACCTTGTGTGTTCTCTTTTAGGGTTTTGTGAGTGTGTGTGTGCTTGTTTTTGCAAGAGCTCAAGCTCTCTTCTCCCCTGCATCTTTTCATGGTATCAGAGCCTGGTTCATGCTAAGGGTTGAGCTGCAAGCAAGAGAAGCACACAGGAAGTGGTACGAGGGTAAGAGCTTCATCTACTCTTCCCAATTTGTGTTGGCGACTACACCCTTGTCGGGAGCTCTACGGGAGGCATCGGCAAATGATCTGTGATTGAGGAGCTTTCTTCGTGGGAGTAAAGATATAGGGTAACTATATTGTCCAATCGGACAGATAGGACATAATTTTTTCGGCAGAAAACGCGTTTCGAGCACGTTAGGACCTCCGTTTTTCAGAAAGCAGGCGATTTCGAGCACTGCGGGTAAGTCATCGATTCTATGCAGAACTCTATTTTAAGAACTGCAGCAAGATAGATTGGTTGTGCAGACATTGTTTTGGCTCTCTATCAGTATACAGGACACCATGATTGGACACATACAAGATGCCAAGTCCCCTAAGGAGGCATGGGACACCTTGGTAAAACTCTATGAAACGAATACCAAGGCACGAAAGATACAGTTGAAGAATGAACTTCATACTGTGGAGAAAAAGAGTATGTCTGTTGTGAATGTATGCATTGAAGATCAAGGGTATTGTGGAATCCCTTGTATTTATTGGTGTTTCAGTAGATGATGATGATAAGGTGGAAGTCTGTTTATGTGGTCTCGGGCCACAATACAAGGCGTTCAAGATGTCTATTCAGAATCTTCGGAAAAACATTCCCAATTTCATAAATTTGGTGTCTATGTTGATTATAGAAGAGAAGAGCTTGGGTGAAGACCAACAGTCTTCACAAAACAAAAATAGTTCAGAGCAACAGGCCTTCTACACAAGTTCAGTGGAAGAGGATGAGGTAGAGGAGGCCATGGACACGGCCAAGGAGGTGGTCAAACAGGTAATCAGAATTATGGCCAGCAGGCAGCAACAACAACAACAGTCCCAGATTTCACAACAACAACAACACGCAGGTGGAAGAGGCCAATTCAGAGGCAAGGGGAGTCAGAGAGGTCGTGGAAATTGGCAAAGACACTATAATGATACACGTGGATGCTTTTATTATGGTAAGCCTGGACATGTGCAGGTAGATTGTTATAAGAAGCAGGCTGACATGCAAAATGGGAATTTGCAGCTAAACAACTATGCATCCTCCAGCAGAAACAATGAGGATAATGAAAGGTTGTTGGTTATGCAGCATGTCGTTAATGCCATGTCTAAAAATCTTGAAGCAGCACATAAAGATGATGTATGGTACATTGATTCAGGTGCTTTGAACCACATGACAAGTCATGGGGAGTGGTTCAAGGAGATGAAAAACCTTAAAAGACCAAGTTTTGTGGAAATAGGGGATGACACTGCTCATCCAATTGCCCATGTTGGAGATGTGCCATTGTCTATGTAGAATAGCAAAGTGAAGTACTTTGTAAAGATGTACTTCATGTTCCGAACATAACAAAGAATCTGGTTTCAATTGGCCAGATGATTGAGCAGGGTTTGCAGGTTCGGTTTAACTCTGATGGTTGTTATGTTGAAAAAGGCAAGAGAGTGGGCAGAATATTTACATTGAATGTAAACATGCCTGACGTGAGTGCTGCGATGTTTGCAAATGGCTCAAGAATTGTTGCAGACACAGACATTTGGCATAAAAGAATTGGACATGTGAATGTGCAGAGAGAATGAAGTCTATGCAGACTAAAGGAATTGTGACAGGGCTGCCAAAGTTTAAAGTTGAAGGTATGCAGAAAATATATGAAGCATGCCAATTTGGAAAGCAAACAAAAGCATGTATTTCCATGTGATAGAAATGCACTAGATGTTGTGGATTCAGATGTATGGGGTCCTACGAAGACCATGTCTATGGGAGGCTGCAAGTATTATGTGACATTTATTGATGACCACACAAGGAAAGTGTGGGTATACTTCATGAAGGAGAAGGGTGAGGTGTTCACTCATTTTCAGAATTTCAGAGTTATGGTTGAAAAGCAAACAGGGAAACATGTAAAGTGCCTAAGGTCAGATAGAGGGGAGAGTACTTCTCTGAAATTTTGAAGAAGAATGGTATTCAGAGATAGTTTACATGCATATACACTCCGTAGCAAAATGGAGTTGCTGAGCGAAAAAACATGTACATTGCTAAGATTGCATGAGCATTGATGGGAGAGAAGAATATGCCGCATAGCTATTGGGGCTGAGGCTGTTTCTACAGCAGTTTACATCATGAACAGGACTCCAACTGCAGCCATACATGATGTAACTCTAGAGGAGAGGTTTAATGGCAGAAAACCTGATTTTTCTCATCTGAAAGTATTTGGATGCATTACATATGTGCATGTGCCAGATGAGCTGAGAACTAAGCTGGATCCAAAAGCTGAAAAATGTGTGTTTATTGGGTATTCCCTTGAGCAAAAGGGATACAAGTGTTATAACCTTGCTACACGTGAGTTGAGGGTAAGCAAGGATGTTTTTTTTGATGAGATGATCAGCTAGTATGCTGCTGAAAAAGAAGCTGTTGGGACTGATGTGAGTGGAAATGTGGTTGCACAGAATGCAAGTCAGTAATCACAGTCTTTGAGTGGACTAGGAGAGTCCTCATTTAGTGGTTCAGTTGATAGACCATGGAGTGGCAGGCTGCGTTATAATACCAGTCTTGAAAATGTGATTAGTACATCACATAAAGGCAAAGAGAAAGTGATTGAGCCCCTTAGTATTCCTGAAATTTCTGCAGGGCATTCTCATATTGAGATGGAGAGTCTAATAGCTCAGAGATGAGCCTTGATGAGGATCTTGGGATACCAGCTATGAGAACACCTAGTATAAAGAAGGCTATGGAAGCCATGAATGCAAAGCTACGAAGATCTGGGAGAGTGAAGAATCCTGTGCAGAGGTTTACCTATGATGGTTATGTGGCACATCACTATGCATACATGGCAAAGCTATGATAAGGATCTTGGGATACCAGCTATGAGAACACCTGGTGTAAAGAAGGCTATGGAAGCCATTTCGAGTACAGAGGTGTTGCTATGGTAGCATGCGAGGTAGCTTGGTTGAGAAAGATACTTGTTGCAGATTTGGGTCTATCAGTGGATAGACAAGTTGTCATTTTTTGTGACAACATTAGCAGTATACAGTTGGCCTCCAGGAACCCAATTTTTCATGCTCACACGAAGCATATAGAGGTCCACTACCATTTTGTCAGAGAGAAGGTTTTGGCAGGAGATGTTGACCTTGTTTATGTCATCATACAGGATCAAGTCACTGACATCTTCACCAAAGCATTGGGTACAGAGAAGCTCTGCAGATTCAGGGATTCCCTTGGTGTACATGAGATGGAGTTGAGCTCGAGGGGGAGTGTTGAGATATCGAGCTCATCTAGTGAGGCGGTGGACACTGATGACCCGCCTGGGGGATAGGCCCCACACTTACACCACTGGCATGGTTGGTGAGATCATGGATGATATGCGGCCAGTGGGATGACAGGCTGTGTGACACCTATTCTAGAGACTGGCATAGTTATAGCGCCAGCTCATTTAGTTGGGTTCACACTATAGAGAACCCTAGTATGTATTTGGTTGAGTACCTTTTCATATTGTGTGTACTCTTATCTTTGTATATGGTGTGTTGAGTGTTGTGTGAAGAAGAAGAAGATTTTCAGCCTCTCACCTTGTGTGTTCTCTTTTAGGGTTTTGTGAGTGTGTGTGTGCTTGCAAGAGCTCAAGCTCTCTTCTCCCCTGCATCTTTTCACATATGAAATTAGGTATGGTTGGAACTAAGTGTTAGATTTAATGCTTATGTGATGTTGTGTAATTTGAGCATGTGTTGCTAATTTGTAATGTTTTTGAAAGGACAATCTATAGGTTGGTGAGATTAACGAGCTTTGTTCTCATAATCCGATATGGCTGGGATGTGATGGCATTGATATGGCATGAGCTATTATCGGGAAGGTTCTCATTTTTGGGTATTTTGGTTGTAGTATTTACTATGATATATTTTGTATTATTTTTGGCTGCCCACTTTTGCTATATTTGAGTGTGGACCTTTTAATTTTGTTGCAGATGAATTAGCCCTTGGGATTCTTTATGTATTTTTCCTTTAGTGGTTTTAAATTAGATAGGAAGGATGTATCTAAGCTTGTGGTAAAAGCAACTCCTATTTTTGTAAAGGACAAGCCCATGCATAAGCATTCAACTATTTTTGGCATATGGGCTATTTTTATTAATAAAGACATAAATACCCAAGAAGTGAAAGGATGTCAGCACTTATTGGGGGGGGGATAGATTGCACCCACATTCTCTCATGTGTTTTATTTTAAGTATGATTTATGCTATCTTTCTCAAGGTAATAATTGAAGTTTATATGTTTTGATCCATATGAGAGTTAGTGATGTGTCCTCAAGATCCAAATTCTTATCAGGTATTGTGTGGAGTTTTCCACAATTCATCACTTTGTGGGCATCCCATATGTAGTTTGCTTCAGTCCATAGCTCCCTTGGAACACCATCACTATTTTATGTGAGGAGGTAGATGGTGATACCAACAATGAGGCATGCAAAAGAGATTTTATGCATGCAATGCAATTGTGGCTAAAAATGAACTTGTGGTGGACAACCATGACTCTTCAAGTGAAGATGAAGTTGAAGATGAGAAAGTAGAATTATCTTTTGTGGGGAGTGAGGGCATGGACAACGATTCAAGTGATGGATCTATATCCCACAAAGATGATAGCCAAGTAGATCATGTTGATGGGTCACCCATGTATGTAATGCCTATGCAACAAATTAGGTACAAAGGGTCTTTTCTTACCTTGAAGTCAAAGAGGAGCAAGTGGGAAGTCTCTCTTATGGGGGGAGCGAGGACATGGACAATGATTCAAGTGATGATGAATCTATTTCCCACAAAGAGGATAGCCAAGTAGATCATGTTGATGGGTCACACATGTATGGAATGCCTATGCAACAAATTAGGTGCAAAGGGTTTTTGTTTATCTTGAAGCGAGATGGATTCGCATTTCGTGATGATGATTTGTGCTTGTGTTGGACCAAGTGGCTCAATTGAGATCATCCATTCTTGTAAGTCTTTGAAGAGATGCAAAGAAGGTGACATCCAAAATGAGGTGGTTTATGTGTTGGAGAAACCCATGATACTTATACAAGAAGATGATAATAATTTTATGTCAGCTCTTTCTCAAAGATTGAAGATGGGAAGGAATGCTAAAGAAGGGCTCAAGAAGGGTTGCATATAACTAATTTTGAAATGGCCAATGTGGGAACGAAGGGGATGCATATTTGCAATGTTTCTATGCCTAATTGCAATGTTTCTATGGTTAAAAATGGTGAAAATTTTATAGCAAAAGCCTCTACTTGGGTACCATTGAGGTCAAGCTTAAGCACACTACATGCATCCTATGCATCCATGCTCAAAGAAGAAATGAAATTTAGAAATGGGAATGTTTGGATAACTGTCGCGTCGTTAAGTACTTTTATGGATGCATTTTTAGCTTATGATATGTTGCACACAAAGGAAGCTTGATCATGAGGATTTCATTGATAAAGTGTTGGATGACACAATGGTTGAGGTGTCATGTTTGGAGGATGCAATCTTAGATACCATTCCGTACACATGGAAGATCTATTGCAATGCATTGTTTGAGTGATCCTTCACAAAGGATTGGTAAATTTATGATTCTGATCTTAACAAGGATGTTCCATATGGTGCATTGGTGACTCATAAGGAGATCTATTATAATGCATTGTTCATTGGTGACTCATTGGAAGATCTAGATTGCAATGTATTGTTTGAGTAATACTTCATAAATGATTGGAAAATTTATGATTGTGATCTTTATGATGATGTTCCATATGGTGCATTGGTGACTCATAGGGACAATATGTTGGTGGTTGTGATGTTGATAATCATGGTACTATCTTCCATCATGAGGGATGAGGATGCCCATCTCATGCCCATGAAGATGCAGATGGTGGTGGTAACCTTGATGAGACAAAGATATTCACTATGAGGATGCATGTTTTAGGATTGGCAGTGGACATCTTCATGTGGATTTTGGAGATGACATACTCATATGGAAGTTGATTTGGAGGTGTGTACCTTTGGATTTTGTGCATACCAAAGTGATTCTATGGTTTATGATATTGGGGCATTCACTTTTGGATGCATAACTTATCACATGAGATGCATGGTACATGACTATGTGTGGCAGGCCATGGTGCACCATAGTGTGATATGGGTGTTAGTCAAGTTTCCTACGAGATAGGTGGCTTTAGTGTATTAACCTTGGATGATGGGAGGTCCTCTTTACATGTAGTATTGGATTTATGTTTCAGATTAATGAATGTAACAATAAGTTTTCCTTTTAACCCTAGTGTATGTGTGGTAGCCAAATTGTTTAGGTTGGAGATTATGGTAGCTATCCTTTTGATCTAGGTTGGGAGATTATGGTAGCTATCCTTTTGATCTAGGTGGCTTGTGCTTGAGGAGGTTAGATCGTTGGTCTCTTGGTTTACCTTTTGATCCGAGAGGTCAAAGCTTTTGATAGTTACCCTTTGGCGGGGTCAATCGGTGCATTGAAAAAATATGACTATGGCTTGTTGGAATTTTTGAAAAGCACTATTTGGATAGCCTTATACCCTTTGGTTTTGGATGCATAATGCATGGAAGGTTCACAAACTTCATGTGCTATTATGGAGTCTGTGATATGGCTTGGTTTAAGGGCATTGGCTATAGTTCACACCCATATATATGTGTTTGTGGATCCAACATACATGGCTCATGCATGAGCATGTTATTTAACATGAGTTGATGGTATTCTCTGTTCATACGAGATTTCACATGCATACCTAAAGTTTCAAGGATGAAACCTCTTGGGTGGGGATGGTTTGTAAAACAAAGTTAAAAAGGGGCTTAAGTTAATTTGGTCATAAGGCCAAGATTAGAGGCAACCCATGGGTAAATTGGGGATGGTTTGTAAAACAAAGTTAAAAAGGGGCTTAAGTTAATTTGGTCATAAGGCCAAGATTAGAGGCAACCCATGGGTAAATTGGGCCCAAGGCCAAGGTACCAAGGGTATGTGAAAGGGGCCAAGTGTTAATACTAGGGTTGGGCAGGCCCATGGACACTTTTAAGTGTAGTGTAAAGGGGGAAACCATGTATATAAGTCAAAATAAGGCTAATGGGTAGCTAAACCCTATGTTAATGAAAAATTACCATTTCTCTCTCTAATCCTAAGCTAATCACTATAAGCTAGGATAATTCAAGACTAATCTACACTACTATAGGATTTATAGACTAAGCTAGGCCAATCTAGGTTATCTAGATGTAGATTTCTTTCAGATAACAATGATGATGCTGTCGCCTTCTTGAAGAGCTATTGATGTGATGAGCTTGAAGATGTGAAATCGATGACAGTGGAGATGACGCGGCATGTCTATACAAACCAAATGTATGTTGCAATGCAAAAAACCTAAAATCAAACAAAGATAGTTTGAACCAAGACTCTCTCGAGATTTTTACTGAAATCTCACAGCATGAAAACGAGCCTCGAAACGCACCCCATATGGCTCAAAAAGAGTAAAAAATTTGTTACGTAGGGTTTACCTTCTCCACCTAAGAGAATAGCTCAATCTAAGACAATTAAAATAATAACTCAAGGAGTTTATGATGAGGGGGAGAATGGCTCAATTTGAGAAAGTCAAAAGAGCAGCTCAAGGAGGTGATGTATGAGGGGGATAATAGCTCAATCTGAGATAATCAAAAGAGTAGCTCAAGGAGGTGATGATGAGGGGGTAAGGGCCAAGAAAACTTGCTTTGATACAAATTGTTGGAGTCGAGATAAAGGTAGCAACTCTAGAGAGATACAACAAGCAAGCAGAGATAGAGAGAAGCACAATAGTCAAAGTAGATTGATCAGAATGAGTGAAGTACAAGTAAAGTGACATGATAAGGTTGGCATGATAAGGTCACATATAAGAGTGTATACGCAACCTTGGGGGAAAAAGCCTCCTAAGGAGGGAAAAAGTGCCCTATCTCATTATCAGCCTATGTCCACACATCAGTACCATATAAATGGCTACAAGGATATAAAACACATTATCCACCTAGAGCAGGTTTGCCTTGACATAAGTCCAGCTCCTCTCGGGGCTAAAACTTTCCACAAAGCTTCAATTTTACAAAGGAAGAATTCTAGTCAAGCGTAGAGAATGGTTTCATTAAACCTAGCTATCTATATAGATAGTTAGGTTTGATTAAGAAACCTAACTATCTAGCTAGTTAGGTTTCATTAAGAAACCTAGCTATCTATATAGATAGTTAGGTTTCATTAAGAAACCTAGATAACTATATAGGCACTTAAGAGAAAGAGAGAGAGAGATCCTTTGTAATCAATGTATTGCTTTGTGAGACAAAACATAACATCTCTACTATAACCTTAACTTAACCTCCTTAGTGTGATGCTTGTAGTAGCGCTATATGCAATTTTTTTTCTTTGTATTTTTATTATCACTACATCCCCAATGCATAGTAGTGATAGAGTTACTAATGTTAAAAATAGTGTCAGTTCGCTAAATGTTAAAATAGTGTCACTTAACAACACATTAAAATTCATGAAAATTTTCCCATTACATACATTCTTATAATTAGTTGAGTTCAGAATGCAAGGGAGAGGGTGAGCTTGAGCTCTTTGTTTGCAAAGCAAACTTCTTTACACACACACACACACACGAGTAGACAAACACATAAGACATAGATGGATGGCTTAATTTTCTTCTTTCTCCTTACTTCTCTACAACCATAACATAAAGATAAGAGTACATACTATAAGAGAAAGTTCTCTACAAACTAAACATAAAAGGTCCTTAGTGTGAACATGACGATATGAGCTAGCGCTATAACTATGCCATAACTCTAGTAAACTAAAGTGGTTATCATATGGCCTGTAAACCACTAGCAGCATATTAACCATAATCTCACCAAGCATGCCAGTGGCATAAGTGTAGAGGTGGCATCCTGGCGTATCATCCATATCAACATTAGTTAAATCACCCTCGAAGTAAACTTCATCTCGGCTCATCCTCTCTACCTCCCCTTGCCTCTAGAGTGGTCCCTTCCACCTATTTGCAAATTAGAATCTTGTTATCATCATCCATGGTTCATGTTTTCATATTGGTGTTGTTATTATCCATGATTCATGTTATCGGCTTGTACCTTGGTCTCTAAGATCTACCTCTACCTCTACATGTGTTTGTGTAAAAGGATTGCTCTTGTATATTACTAAAGGATGATTTATTCCCAGCTTTCATCTCATCACACTGATCAAAAGCTCTATAAGGTCTTGAAAGTTTGAGAATTTTTCTTGAGTTTGAATGGATTTCCAAAACTCATCATAGTCTTTTCCTCCAAGCCCATCCAATGTTACTGTGGTGACACCAAGTCATCATCATCCAATTAGTGCTCCAATATAGGGCAAGGTCATCTAAAAGTCCTTTAATATTCAATGAGTAATCATTAATACATAGCCTATTCTTTTCACATTATTATGGAGATGTTCCATTAATTGCATATTCATAGCATTGATACTTGTGCTATACAGGTTTACCAAGGTATCGCATGCATCTTTAGGTGTTGATGTATCTTGTATATAACCAATCATAGAATCGGACACACTAATAGAGACCCAATACATAACCTTGTTGGCCCTCTCATGTCATGCATTAAAGGTATGTACCTATTGTGGAACCTATTATGGAGCGGGATCTTCTTCCATAATCTTGGGCTCCTTCTTGTCACTTCTAATAAAGTCTCAAATCCTTTTCCAAATAAAGTCCCAATATCCTTTTCCCCACGAGGAATTTTTTCATCTTGAATGTTCATATGCTTGGAATTTGTTCTTGTCAATATCTTGGCTGCTGACAATATGGGATAGATAGTCATACACTATTACCTACTATATCTTTCACCTACACCAAGTATGGTACTATGTGAGCTAAGTAGAACTTGTAGTAACTTCTGTATAGCAATCCTAGAGTCTCTAATAATCTTTCTAATAGATACATACATAATTACTAGTAGTACTATAAACAATTTATGAAGCCATATTATGTGAACTAATCATATCAACATACATTTTCCATACAGAACAACCACTATGCATAACAATTTGAGCAAGACATGCACAAAAGCCAATATTATATAATAGCGACCGTTGACACTTACGGAGAGTGTCCACAAAAACTTTGTAGGGCTAAAATGGGGTCTGAAATGACTCCGGCTGATATAATGCAAGATTTTGCTTCACCAAACAAGAAGACTCCTTGTTAATCCTAACATACTACCTTGCACACGAGAGAGAAGAGAAATAACATGAAAGGGTCGAGTTCGGACATGGGCACTTAGCCAACCCTAATGAGGGTTAACTCCTCAATGTGAAGCCACTAGGGACTCACTCCACCTCTACTTGTGTCACCCAAGTAGAGATTCAAGGGCTAGGTAGAGAGCAAGAAAAGGAGGGATCTATGGAAAGCAGCTCAACATTCACTTCATGCCACATGCATGTAATAGGGACTTTGGTAGAGAGCAAAGAGAAGGGAGAAGAGAGGAGAGGCTAGAACAACACCATCCCTACAAGCACACACAACCAACAATCAAGCATGCAAGCAAGCAACCACAAGCTCATAAGAGAGAGAGAGAGAGGAAAAACTCAAATGACACTAATGGGATTGTCCCCTTTTCATTTTTCATAAAATGTCTTATATACAAGAGCTCATAGTTTACAATGGCCGGCTACCCATTTACAATTGGGGGCCCAAATCTACTCTTCTTCCTAGCTCTATGTAAAACTCTTTCCTATGACCGTCATTACACAAGCCATAAGCTCGGTCATCACATATCTCTTATATTACTAAGCACTTTGTGCAGTTATACACAAAAGATAGATTAAAAATGAGCGTAGCCATGCTTGAAAAGTAATGTTAACGAGAGTGGTTAACATATCCCCCTCCCTAATTCAAGTCCATCCTCGGAGCTGGCCAGATCTAGCAATAGTAGATCGAATAAGTGCAGATAAAGTCGCGGCGTGAGGTAGGAGTAGGGGGTGCTTGATGGAAGACTCGATATAGCTGGTCCAAAATGTAGTCTCCATCGTAGCTTCAAAAGTCTATAGTTACTAGGCGGGCATCCACATGATGCGCTCATAGTAGTCAAAACTTTGTTTGAGTGTTGGCCCTTTGTTGATGTCTAAGGACAAGCCTTGCATGCCTTCATGGTGGTGGTCCCAGTTAGGGAAGGCATCGAGTAGCGTGATGATCAAGTTGAAGAATCTGATCATCGCTATCTCACGAATGGGTCTGGAACTTGATCATATCTTTGTATGAACTTGTGGAAGCACTTATTCATGGATTCTTCAATGCAGAGCTATTGTGTAGTCGGAGGAGCGAACCACAAAAAGTTGAACTATAGCTTTGGGTTCTTTAGTTGCTCCCTGTGGAAGAGGTTCCATGCCCATCATCTTCTGATGGGTAGGTATTCTGGGTTGATGTGGAGGTGTCATGGCGCCTTGTAGTAAGTTTCCCAAATGAAGGGCTTCAACAGAAACGGGCACCTCCACGCCGACTGCTCACCCATGAGATTGAAATTTATGGGGCGAGCAGCTGCAGGGGGCTGATGATAGCCTCCTCGCTATCTGGGTGGATGCTCACAACACTAGGTTTGATGCTTGGCCTCGATGTACGGACGCAAGAAATTGATGTCCATGCAATCCGTTATGTGGGTAATCGGCATGGCCTAGAACTGTTGACCAAGAAGGATTTGTAGCTCTTGTTCAAACTCCGTTTGATCAAGGGGGTCCTGCCAATTGAGTGGATTGAGTGGAAAGTAGACTTCCTCACGCTCGAGTGGTGGCGGCAGTAGTGGAATTTTGCCTTCTTCTAGCATGGGGTGGGAGGGGTGATGAATCGGTGTGACGAGGGTGGAGGGGTATCGATGAAGAAGCTCCCGTGGTGAGGTTGGCATTAAGTAGTCGTGGGGGCTTTGTTGAGGTTGAAGGAATATCTCGGAATGTAGTGTGCATTCCCAAATTCAAGGACAAAGAGGGAGGTGAGGGTGGTGTTTGTGAGGGTGGTGGTGGTGGTGGTGGTGTTGGTAAGGGTGGTAGGGTAGGAAAATGAATGGGGAAGGACAATTGGGGTGGTGGTGGTCAGGTAGTACTGGTGCTTGGGTGAGAGGGACTGGGGGGTCAAGGTTGATGTGGAGGAGATGAGGGTGGTGGGGGTGGAGGTGGTTGGGCGCCTTGGTTTTCATTCCCTCTGTCATGCGTGTCATTGTTGTTGCCTTGAGATTCATCTTCAGAATCTTCTAGGCCATGGGCTCTGAAAAATACTTTCGCCTCCATAGCTTCCTTGGGTGTGTAGTCCATTGGTAAGGCCACATGTGAGTCATCGAATGGATGATGCCTGTGGCTTCCATTACTTCCATCTATATGTGGCACCTCTGGTAAAGGATAAGAAGCCCAACTACGGAGTATAAGGGGGAAATTCGACACGCGGTGGAGGGAGCAACTAGGTAGCACCAATCATGTGCCAACCCCTACTATGGAGATGATGAAGCACGTCGTCAGATGTCCTTTGTGAGGAGTAGGGGTATGGACACAGGCCTTGAGGGACTGATAGGTCGATGAAATTAGCTGGTTTTGTGGGTTGGCCAAAGCAAAGGAGGTGGCACTAGTTGATCAGGGTGGCTTGGAGAGGGTAAGTGGGAAGCTCGTAGAAAATTTGGGGGTGGGTGAAAGAGATGAGCCCTTGGAAAAAGAAGTGGGGTAGGAGGGTGATGCTGGAGAGGGGGAGCTTGTGAAGATATAAGTATAGGTTGTGCAAGAGAGGGGCTCGTCTAGAAAAATGTTGTGTTGGGCCGGACACTTCGCACTTCGGTAGTGGAGGTCAAGGAGTTGGAAGGGGTTCTATGGGGGAAGGGCAAGTAGGGGTAGGTCTGCCTGTGGTATCCATCAGCACGTCCACCTTTTTTTTGATTGCACTAGAGGAAGGGGTAGATGGTGTCGGTGGTGGCTGTGCTGCTTTGGCCTCGACTGCATCTAGCTGTTCCTCCTTCTCATGAAGTGTTTCCTCTGAGACTTCCTGCTGTCACTGGAAGTTGTTTTGTGTCTTTGTGAGGGCTTCTTTTGCAGCATGAGATTGATTTTGGGAGTCTCTAGCGATAGCTTGGGCTAAAGATAGATCATGGTTGGCCCTCTATATGCGGCTTCTTGAGCTTGTTGGAGCTATTCCTCAAGGTCTCTGATTGTGGATATAGTCTTCCCAAGCTGTTGCTCCTTCTCGAGCATGTTTTGGAGCTGGAGGTTGTTGAGATTTGCTATGCATAAATCCTCTACAATCTGCCTCTCTTGAGCCTTTGCCAGCACAACAACATCTCTCTTGGGACATGGCTGCCACCTCATGTTGATGATATATACAATCTGTCATCTGTGTAATCAACTCTTGGGCCATATGAGAGAACCCTAGTGCAAAGTTCGAAACTACTCCATGGGCCGCATGTACAGTTTCAGCATATGCTTGACTTGATCTGAAGCTCCTTGACCTTGCCTAGTAGAGGGTCTCCAGTGTGTTGACATGAGAAGAGTAAGGAGAGTAAGTGAGGGGGGAAATCTGTGAAACTGTTCAGGGGTGGGGTTTCATAAAGATTTTGATTGAAGAAGTCATGCTTCTGCCTCTCCTCCTCTGCAAAAATATGTCCAGCTTCCTCAACCTCCTGCTCTTCTTATGTAGGGCCTTCAGTGGGGGTGGTGGGGGTGGTGGGGGAACTGGCTCCCTACCCTTAGGTTCTGGTTGATGCCACTTTGTTGGTGGTGGTTGGGGGGAGGATGGTGGCGGGGGCATAGCAATGGACATTGCATATTGGCCCATTGAGCTGGATGGCTCAGGGAAGTTCCTCCCACACCCGCCAGCATGATAGAGAAATTTTGCTAGGAGTGTGGCTACTGTGAGATTTCCCTAAGGGTTTGAGCAAACTACGTGGAGCTCTTTGTATAAATATTCGGCCCAATTCATCATCTACCCCCTTGGTGTACCCTGCCAATGTGGACATGCTGATCTGAACCTGTCTGTCCCCAGCGGGTAGTCTCAACAGAAACTATAGGGCCCTTGCTGGCATTACCAACTCTTCTTGCATGATATTTGCCCATTTGACTCCATCTTTCTTGGTTGCTTCTCTATAAGTTCCCCTAGTCAACTTGGGTGCGTTGGTCAGCCGCACGTAGTAGGGTTGGTCCATGTGGGGAAGATGGAGGGCATCTCTGATAAAATCCACGATCAATTGCACGCTCTGGGGTTTCCCTCATTGTCAAGCACTTCACCTATGTGCAGGCTGGAATCATATGCTTCTATGAAATAGAGGTAGTTATAGAGATCTAGCCCCCATGTCTCCATTGTTGGCAATCCTCCAAGCCCGAACTGCTCTAGACGTGTTACCCTGTAGCATGGCCCTGTAAAATAAAGGAGCTTGTGCTCGACTTTTTGGTTGTTCTTCATCAGAGAGTGTATGGTATGGCCACTGAATTGCTTCATGAGCGATTCCCCCAGATGTGAAAGCTGTGTGGGATGGCGGGCATATTCCTCGAAGTGTCCCCCCACCATCGGGTGCTTCCTCTGGGAGGGTGAGGTGGTTCTGGACCTCCATGTAGGAGTTCGAGGTGTCGGCCCCATAGCTGATTAGCAAATGGGAGTACAAGAAGGCTTGAGAGTAAATTGGCAAGATTTTGGCTACACTGAAAGCTAAAAGTGAGGAAATGAGGGGGTGGGGCCCATATTTATAGTTTTCCAAAACTCTTCCAGAAGGACACTACCAAAATCTGAATGGTACGGGAGTGACAACTTGAAGTGAACGGGCATGGCGGTGGGTGGTTTGGTTATTAGGAGCATACAAAATGGGTTGAGGATGGAATGGGCATGGCAGATTGGGTGTGTGTTTGGTACGACCGTGGCATGTTTACAAAAGTTGGAACGATTGTGGCACATTTGGAACAGTTGTGGCAATTTGGGTGAATGTTGGTGTGCGATCGTGGCAAATTTTGAATAGCCGTTGCAAATTTGATACGACCATGGCATTGTTTTCTTTTTTGGGCACCCTGAATCAGGTTTTGTACCCTTGGGCTATGCTGCCAGCACCCCATTGCGGGTTTTACTGACTTCGTGGTGTCCAATTCACCAAAGTGAGAAGTGAGGTGGTAGGTTTCAATTTTTTGGGGTATTCAGAGGCTAGTGATGAGAGAGTACCTAAAACTGGATAGGTTGATGGTGGCTTTGGAGTATTTTGAGGCAGCTTGAGAATAACGGGTGGAGAAGTGGTCGATGGCGAGGGTATATCATTGGTGAGGTATGTCGGTGGCAGAATGGGGGTCAAATTTGTTGAGATATCGAGCTCGTCTAGTGAGGCGGTGGCCATTGATGACCCGCCTGGGGGATAGGTCCCACACTTACACCACTGGCATGGTTGGTGAGATCTTGGGTGATATGCGGCCAGTGGGATGACAGGCTGTGTGACAGCCACTCTAGAGATTGGCATAGTTATAGCGCCAGCTCATTTAGTCGGGTTCACACTATAGAGAACCCGTGTATGTATTGGTTGAGTACCTTTCATATTATGTGTACTCTTATTCTTATATATGGTGTGTTGAGTATTGAGTAGAGAAGAAGAAGATTTTCAGCCTCTCACCTTGTGTGTTCTCTATTAGGGTTTTGTGAGTGTGTGTGTGTGCTTGCAAGAGCTCAAGCTCTCTTCCCCCCTGCATCTTTTCATGGTATCAGAGCCTGGTTCGTGCTAAGGGCTGAGCTGCAAGCAAGAGAACCACAGAAAGCGGTACGAGCTTCAACTACTCTTCCCTATTGTGTTGGTGACTACACCCTTGTCGGGAGCTCTACGGGAGGCATCGGCAAACGGTCTCTGATTGAGGAGCTTTCTTCGCGGGAGTAAAGCTATAGGACTGAAATTTTCGGGCCGAAAACGCGTTTCGGGCGCGTCTGGACCTCCGTTTTTCAGAAAGCAGGCGATTTCGAGCACTGCGGGTAAGTCATCGATTCTCTGCAGAACTCTGTTTTAAGAACTGCAGGAAGACAGATTGACTGTGCAGACACTGTGGGTGCTGCAAAGAGGTCTACAGTTGCCATTGGGTGTATGTATGCACATTGAAGTCACTGGTTGTGACATTTGAGAGTACTACAGTACCGCTGTGCAGAAAATACAGCAGTTTGTGCAAAAAAACCAGAGTGCAGTTTTTGGTAAAATTGTGTGTTTGGCAAGATGTCTAATGATGGAATAACACAGATTGTGGCTGAGAAGCTGGATAAGAATAACTTCCATGCTTGGAGGTTCAGGTTAACGAATTTCCTGATGGGAAAAGGCTATTGGGACTACATAGAAGGTGAGCATGAAGAGGCACCGGAGATACCGGATATAAATCCGACTGCTGCAGATGTGAAAGAGTTTAAAGACTGGAATCAAGGAGCCAAGAAAGTAATGTATTGGCTTTCCATTAGTATACAGGACACCATGATTGGGCACATTCAGGATGCCAAGTCCCCCAAGGAGGCGTGGGACACCTTGGTAAAGCTCTATAAAACAAATACCAAGGCACGTAAGATACAGTTAAAGAATGAACTTCATACTGTGGAGAAAAAGAGCATGTCTGTGAATGACTATGCGCTGAAGATAAAGGGTATTGTGGAATCCCTTGTATCTATTGGTGTGTTAGTAGATGATGATGACAAGGTGGAAGTCTGTCTACGTGGTCTCGGGCCACAATACAAGGCATTTAAGACGTCTCTTCAGACTCGGGAAAACATTCCCAACTTTACAGATTTGGTGTCTATGCTGATTATCGAAGAGAAGAACTTGGGTGAAGACCAACAGTCTTCACAAAGCAAAAACAGTTCAGAGCAACAGGCCTTCTACACGAGTTCAAGAAGAGGACGAGGTAGAGGAGGCCGTGGACGCGGTCAAGGAGGTGGCCGAACAGGTAATCAGAATTATGGCCAGCAATAGCAGCAACAACAACAGTCCCAGAATCAACAACAACAACAACATGCAGGTGGAAGAGACAAATTTAGAGGCAGGGGGAGTCAAAGAGGCCGTGGAAATTGGCAAAGGCAATATAATGATGCACGTGAATGCTATTATTGTGGTAAGCCTGGACATGTGCAGTCAGAATGTTATAAGAAGCAGGCTGACATGCAAAATGGGAAAGTGCAGCAAAACAACTATGCATCCTCAAGCAGAAATAATGAGGATAATGAAAGGTTGTTTGTTATGCAGCATGTTGTGAATGCCATGTCTGAAAATGTTGATGCAGCACAAAAAGATAATGTATGGTATGTGGATTCAGGCGCTTCGAACCACATGACGAGTCATGGGGAGTGGTTCAAGGAGATGAAAAACCCGCAAAGACCAGGTTTTGTGGAAACAAGGGATGACACTGCTCATCCAATTGCCCACGTTGGAGATGTGCCATTGTCTATGCAGGATGGCAAAGTGAAGTACCTTGCAGATGTACTTCATGTACCGAACATAACAAAGAATCTGGTTTCAGTTGGCCAGATGATTGAGCAGGGTTTGCAGGTTCGATTTAACCCTGATGGGTGTTATGTTGAAGATTTTAAAGACAAGTGCAGGTTGGTTGCAAAAGGCAACAGAGTGGGCAGAATGTTTACGTTGGATGTAGACATGCCTGAGATGAGTGCTGCGATGTTTGCAAATGGTTCAGGAATTGTTGCAGACATAGACATATGGCATAAAAGAATTGGACATGTGAATGTACAGAGATTGAAGTCTATGCAGATAAAAGGAATTGTGACAGGGCTGCCAAAATTTAAAGTGGAAGGTATGCATAAAATATGTGAAGCATGCCAATTTGGGAAGCAAACAAAGCATGTGTTTCCACGTAACAGATATGTGAGCAGAAATGCACTAGATGTTATGCATTCAGATGTATGGGGTCCTACGAAGACCATATCTATGGGAGGCTGCAGGTATTATGTGACTTTCATTGATGACCACACAAGGAAAGTGTGGGTATATTTCATGAAGGAGAAAAGTGAGGTGTTCACTCACTTTCAGAATTTCAGAGTTTTGGTTGAAAAGCAAACAGGGAAATATGTAAAGTGCCTAAGGTCAGATGGAGGGGGAGAGTACTTCTCCAATGAGTTCTCTGAATATTTGAAGAAGAATGGTATTCGGAGACAGTTTACATGCAGATACACTCCACAGCAAAATGGAGTTGCTGAGCGGAAAAACAGGCACATTGCTGAGATTGCGCGAGCATTGATGGAAGAGAAGAATATGCCACATTGTTATTGGGCTGAGGCTGTTTCTACAGCAGTATACATCATGAACAGGACTCCAACTGCAGCCATACATGATGTAACTCCAGAGGAGAGGTTTACATGCAGAAAACCAGATTTATCTCATCTGAAAGTCTTTGGATGCATTGCATATGTGCATGTGCCAGATGAGCTGAGAACTAAGCTGGATCCAAAAGCTGAAAAATGTGTGTTTATTGGATACTCCCTTGAAGGGATACAGGTGTTATAACCCTGCTACACGTGAGTTGAGGGTAAGCAGGGATGTTGTCTTTGATGAGATGAGCAGCTGGTATGCTGCTGAAAAAGAAGCTGTTGGGGCTGATGTGAGTGGAAGTGTGGTTGCACAGAATGCAAGTCAGCAATCACAGTCTTTGAGTGGACCAGGAGAGTCCTCATCTAGTGGGTCTATTGATAGACCATGGAGTGGCAGGCTGCATCATAATACCAGCCCTGCAAATGTGATTAGTACATCACGTAAAGGAAAAGAGAAAGTGGTTGAGCCCCTTGGTATCCCTGACATTTCTGCAGGGCATTCTCATGTTGATGGAGAGTCTAGTGGCTCAGATATGAGCCTTGATGAGGAGCTTGGGATCCCAGCTATGAGAACACCTAGTGTAAAGAAGGCTATGGAAGCCATGAATGAAAAGCTGCGAAGATCAGGGAGAGTGAAGAACCCTGTGCAGAGATTTACATATGATGGTTATGTGGCACATCACTATGCATATATGGCAAAGGTTGTGCAGGTTGTAGAGCCCACATGCATTGATGAGGCTGTTGGAAATGTGTGTTGGGAGAAAGCTATGGATGAGGAGATGGATGCACTATATGGAAATGAAACTTGGGACTTAGTGCAATTGCCTGAAGGCAAGAAAGCCATTGGATGCAAGTGGGTGTACAAAGTTAAACATAACAGTGATGGAAGCATAAACAGGTATAAGGCTAGATTGGTAGCCAAAGGATATGCGCAGACATATGGGATTGATTATGAGGAAACTTTCAGCCCAGTTGCCAAGATGGCAACGGTGAGAGTTGTGATAGCAGTGGCTGCGTCAAAGCAATGGTCTTTACATCAGATGGATGTAAAGAATGCATTCTTGCATGGGGATTTGCAAGAAGAGGTGTATATGTTGCAGCCACCTGGTTATGAGGATGTGGGTTACCCCGAGTATGTTTGCAGGTTGAAGAAAGCCTTGTATGGCTTAAAGCAAGCACCAAGAGCATGGTCTGACAAGATTTCTGAATATCTTGTCACTATTGGCTTTCATGTAGCCAATGCAGATTTCTCGCTGTATGTGAGACATGGTGATAGAGGAGTTGTGCTTGTTGTCATCTATGTAGATGACTTGATCATTACGGGGGACCATGATGCAGAGATCTTTGATGTAAAGATCCTGCTTAGACAGAAGTTCGAGATGAAGGATCTGGGGGAGCTCAGATATTTCTTGGGCATTGAGGTGATTAGGTCACCACATGGTATTGGATTACTGCAGAGACAGTATGGCTTGGACATGTTGTCCAAGTATGGTATGACAGGCTGTAAGCCTATTTCTGTGCCATTGGATCAGAATGGCAAGTTGAGTGTAGATTCAGGAGAGATCTTGGAGGATCCTACTATGTACAGATGCATAGTAGGAAGTTTGATCTACATGACGATCACCAGACCAGATTTGAGCTATGCTGTTGGGTTGGTGAGTCAGTTTATGCAGGTTCCACGGAAATCGCATTTGGATGCAGTGAGACGCATACTGAGGTATGTGAAGTCTACTTTGCATTGTGGACTATTCTATGAGACTGGGACAGAGATATGTGTACATGGGTACACAGATGCTGATTGGGCTGGTAGTATCTCAGATAGAAGATCTACCAGTGGATTCATGCTTTCTTTGGGGAGTGCTGCTGTGACTTGGAACAGCAAGAAGCAGCCTACGGTTGCTCTATCCAGTACAGAGGCCAAGTACAGAGGAGCTGCTATGGCAGCATGTGAGGTAGCTTGGTTGAGAAAGCTACTTGCAGATTTGGGTCTATCAGTGGATAGACAAGTTGTCATTTTTTGTGACAACATTAGCAGTATACAGTTGGCCAGGAACCCAGTATTTCATGCTCGTATGAAGCACATAGAGGTCCACTACCACTTCGTCAGAGAGAAGGTCTTGGCAGGAGACCTTGACCTTGTTTATGTCAGCACAGAGGATCAGGTAGCTGACATCTTCACCAAAGCATTGGGTACAGAGAAGCTCCACAGATTCAGGGCTTCGCTTGGTGTACATGAGATGGAGTTGAGCTCGAGGGGGAGTGTTGAGATATCGAGCTCGTCTAGTGAGGCGGTGGCCACTGATGACCCGCCTGGGGGATAGGTCCCACACTTACACCACTGGCATGGTTGGTGAGATCTTGGGTGATATGCGGCCAGTGGGATGACAGGCTGTGTGACAGCCACTCTAGAGACTGGCATAGTTATAGCGCCAGCTCATTTAGTCGGGTTCACACTATAGAGAACCCGTGTATGTATTGGTTGAGTACCTTTCATATTACGTGTACTCTTATTCTTGTATATGGTGTGTTGAGTGTTGAGTAGAGAAGAAGAAGATTTTCAGCCTCTCACCTTGTGTGTTCTCTATTAGGGTTTTGTGAGTGTGTGTGTGTGCTTGCAAGAGCTCAAGCTCTCTTCCCCCCTGCATCTTTTCAAAATTGTCATCTCGTGAAGCTTTTGCTTCCCTTTTTCTTGGGTAGTCGTTGTGGGCGGAGGCCACCTTCGGTTTCCAGTGAAAGGTGGGTGACTGTGGAGTGACACAAGGTGGGAATTGGTGTTGTGGTGATTTGGGTATGCATATGCGACGATTGCCCTCATAAAAATGTTGGGCTTGTAGTAGAGGTTTTGGGATCTACCTGAGGGTTGTTGGTGGGCAAGGGTTTGGTGGTGATTGAGGATAGTAGGGCATTGGAGAGTGTTTTGGCCAACGTTTGTTCTGTACCTTTTGGTCTTGTGGTTGTCATATGGCTGATGAGGTGGACGAGGAGCTCGGGTGCGGTGTATGAGAGTGGAGAGGTGGATCATTGGGGGATCCACAAAGTTGAAGTGCCCTCATAATAGCCTTACACTTTTAGGAGCTTCTTAGGCACACAATGGGGAGAAGGCATGCCTTGTGTGCTTTTGTTAGTTTTGTTAGAAGTGTTAGTGTAGTTAGTTTTCCATGGTGGGTCAGTAGAATCTTGTGTGGTTTGTGTGATGTGGGAGTGGGATGCTGACGAGTGGGGTAGTGGGGAGGGTGTGAGAGGTAGTGGGTGTTTTGAGTGATGAGTGGCCTCTTTTTCAATGGGATAGATTTGTGGGGTTGCGAAGATGGAATGATGGTGGGGGGTGGAGGGACTTCTTGGCATGGGGGAGAAGCAGGTATGGGTTCCTCATCTATCATGAGGATAGTAACTTGGTGAGAGGTCAGCTGTAGGGTTGCCATCCTTGCATCCCAATCGATGTTACACCTGTTGTGTCCCATCCAAACTCGTCCAAGGAGGATATCTTTGCACATTGTTCCTGAAGGCATCACATAGAAATTCCTATCCAAGGGGTTATTTCCAATGTGGAACAAAAGTGTGACTGTGCCTAAGCAGTGAACTTCATGGGATGCCACCATTGTGATTGTGGTAGGGGTATCTTTCAGTGAAGGTCCCCCAAGGGTATGCCATGTTTTTTGAGACATCAAATTGTAATTGGCCCCTGTGTCCACAAGAGCTAATTTTTGGATGAAGCTCGTCGGGTGGTTATTTCTAACCACAATCGAGCAGGCTTCACTTCCCATTCTTCCTCTTTGAGGTCTACCACTTTGAGGTCCCATTCTTCCTCTTTGAGGTCTACCACTTGGGCCATATTGACTGCTATATATTTCTATTTAAGCTTGGCTTGCCTCGCTTTTGTCTCTTGTTGGGCAGCTTGTTTCATATCTTCACGGTCTTGTTTTCTCTGTTTCTTGTCATGGATAGCCCTTAGGGTGGCTTGAGTGAGTGGGCCATAGTAGCATTTTAACTTGCTACCATTGAAGTACCCACCATTTCAACACCGTCAAGTGTCTCTATGCACACAACACCTTGCAGGGTTATCTCAGTGACTAGAAGGGTCCTAATCCACTGAGCTTGAGTTTCTTTTTGTACATTTTTGTGTTGAATAGGAGGACAATGTCTCCTTCATTCATTTTTTAATCTTTTAGTTGGTTGTTGCACCATTTTTTACATCTTAGCTTCTCGACAATCATGCTATATAGAGCTAAAAGGCGTGTTTCATCGAGCTTTTCAAGCTCGAAAAGGTGACAGCGTAAGATGTTTCTTGTGAGTTTCTCTTGTGCTGCAATTTGTAAGCTAGGGACCAAGAACTCCATGGGCATAACTGCTTCAGTACCATATATTAGACTGAAGGGTGTAGCATTGGTAGCCTTTTGTAGGAGGTTCTATAGGCCCAAAGTGCTTTCGACAACTTCTGCTTCCAATCGGTGTAGGCTAGAGTTTTAATCGGAATGGCACACAAAAATTTGTTAGTGCTCTCTCAGCTTGGCCATTCGCTTGTGGGTAATAGGGGGAGGACTTTCTATGAGTGACAAGGAACTCTTCTAAGAGGAATTGGATTACCTCATTAATAAAATGTGTTCCATTGTTGCTCACGAGCTCTAGGGGGAAACCGAAGTGTGTGATGACTCATTCATATAGGAATTTTGCAGTCAATCGCACATCAGCTTTATGGGTAGCCCGATCTTCAACCCATTTGGTGCAATAGTCCATGATGGCAACAATTATATATCTAGCTTGAGTGTATTCGGCTATGGGACTAATGAATCCAATGAAATCTATGTCCCACTTCTCGAATGGTTGCAAAGACACAACTGGGTTTAGGGGCATGTTATACTTGAACTAGAGAATTGCTGCACGTTTGCATTCGTTGCATTCATTGCATTGCTTGACATATTTTGCTGTATTAGCCATTAAGGTGGGTCACCAACCCAGCTCTAAGGACTTTGCATGCAGTGATATCTGCTACAAAGTTCCCACCAACACAGGCAGAGTGAGCTTGTTCTAGAAGGAAGATGTATTCGTCTTCACAGACACAACATCGTGTAGAATCTTGTCTTTTCCTTACCTATAGAGTTGGCCTACAATGAGTTGGTAGGGGGATGCTTATTTAATTAGGCAACGAGCATAGTCTTTGTTTATGAGGGAGTCCACTGGTAAGCCATTGGCTAAAAAGTGCACTACCTCCTTGCCCCAGTCGGGAATTAAGCATAGTTGGAATAGGGCGGCATTTGGTAAATCATCATCTACTCTCACTGGCAGCTCACCGTTGGGAATCCTTGACATGTGGCCTGCCAAAACATGTTGTGAGCCTTTCCTCACTGCTGTAATGGTGAAGTTAAGCTCAAGTAGTAGAGCAGCCACTTGGTGATTGTACTTGTCGTGTAAGGCTTGTTTACCACGTATAAAAGATCTTGATGGGCTATCATTGATGGAGATTCCTTGTCTGGAGACAATGTGTCCCAGGATTACTCTATGCCTAACCCAAAATTGACATTTGAGTTGGTTCAACGATCCTTCTAACACCTTACGTAAACAATCAAGGTGTTCCTTCCATGAGAACTTGACACAAAGGTCATCCATAAAAACCTCAAGGAAATTCAAAATATGTACCTTATAGGCTGTGCACATGAGGCATTGGAAGATACTAGGGACATTGGTTAGCTTGAAGGGCATGATACAGTATGCGTAAGTGCCCCATTTGGTGGCAAAGTCTGTTTTGTTGTAATTGTTGGGGTCAATCAACACCTAGTTGTAGTCGGATATTCAATCGAGGAAGTTGTAGGCTTCCTTTCATGATGCTACTTGTTATAGCACATGTTCTATGAAGGGTAAGAGGTAGTGATCCCTTATGGTGGCAGCATTTACCTTTTTAAGGTCTAGCACACTCTTACCTTCCCATTCTTCTTGGGAACTATCACAATGGGTGATACCCATTCTGTATTCTCTATTTTGTAGATGAATCCGCGGTCAATGAGTCTATCAATCTCTTCTCGTACCATCTTGGAATATTTTGGGTTCATAGAATAAGCCCTTTGTTTGATCGGCCTTTCTCCATCAACCATCGGGAGGTACACCTTTCATGTTCATGTACTTCCAGGTGAAGCAATCCTAGAATTTTGTAAGCAAAGCAATGAGCTCGATATCTTCCTCTATAGAGAGGTCTTCTCCAATGTATATTGGCCTCGGGTCTTCGCGCGAGCCTGCCATGTAAATCTGTTTTACCTCGGCTAGACCATCGTATGAGGTCCATGGTTATCCACTGTGGGACCTTTGGGCCGAGTCATATTGGACAAATCTGTCAACCATCTAAAAGGTTTTGAAGTGTTTAGGCACTTGTCTGGTCTCTTTTGCCCTAGCGCTTTCTTCTTCCACTAGCCTCTTGGCTTCTTTTTTTGCCAACACTAACTTTTTATTGCATGCTTGTGTGCAGAACGGCAAAGCTTTTCTGGTGTAGGTTTGGGATTAGTGAGTTCTACTACCTTTGGGATGGTCGTGTGGACTAGAAGGGAGCTATTTGCAAACTCCTTTTTTCATATTCAATTGAAGTGGTCATGTGCTTCAATCACCCTGACATATTTTAACGAATGAGTATCTGAATCGTCAGGGAAAACATAGCGCTTTGGCCCAAGGAATCCATCTAGCTTGCGTGTCCTATGTGAGCATGTTTCCCGTGATGGTTCCAATTTATGGGCTTGTTCCTATTCTTGTGTGGTGACATTAGGCAAGTATGTTGAGCAAAGCATGTATAGAGATGTGATCTCCTGCCTATCTGCCATAGCAAACCTTGTGCTAGTGCATCTATGATGTATGTCCAGGGTGGCAAGGATATGCATCCAGTTCTCAGAGTCTTTTGGCTGCACACTCCTCACTATCCTTTTCATCATCTAGTGTCTTGTGGCACGTTTGACATAGATGGACTGCAGTGGATCTAGTTGTTTTTACTTAGTCCTCCTGCAAAGGGTTTTCCACTCATGGGATGTACCTTCCACGTGCTAAGGTTGATCTTTACTTTTTGATATTTCCTTCGAATGTAAATGTGGTCAGTATCCCAATCGTGGATCATTTTGGATTCCCTCATGAATGGTCATCCAAGGATGTAGTCATAAGAAACAAGTTGACATCTAAAGTTCAACATCACAAAGGTGTGGCAGTATGTAGTTCCAAGGATCTTATTTTCAAATCCTTCAGTACATTAATGGGTCTAGCTGTGGCTCCGTCAGCGAGTTTGACTAATAATGTGGTGTCATCCATGGTTGGCGAGTGCTCCCATTTTTCCCAGCACTATTTTGTAACAATGGTCACTCCTACTCCCATGGATAGGGGAGTAGGAGTGAGCGTTGTTACAAGATTGCTGTGGCTTGCACCCCATCAAAGGTTATCGGGTAAAGCCGCATTGAGTTTGTCGCCTTTACAGTATTGTCCAAGCTTATTTACTCGAACTGTGGGGGTGCCAGTGATTTCATGGGGTATAACAAGTTTGTCTTCCTCGAATTCATTCAAGTTGTCTAGCTCCATGGTTTCTTGCATGCCTGCCCTGAGCCATCCCTCCATCCAGCCCTTCAGATCTTTCCATAAGCTTGGGCTACCTTGAAGCAAGGTGCCAATAAGGATTTGGACTTGAGAAGGAAGGAAGGAAGGAAGAGAGACTAGCAATGCCTCTAGGAGCGGAGGCATTTCCACCATGAGGAAGGTCTCTTTGGCTTACTCTTAAGCTCTTGTGTGTATACAGGATGTGGATGGGGATTTATGTATCTATTCTTTTAAGATGGTCATCCCCCAGATTCTTGAGATATTCAGCTACCCGATTTCCGTGCTGGGGTCTATCTGCAGTGGGAGATGCCACTTCTGTTGGCTTCTGTGGGGGTGACTGGTCTCGGAGCTCTCTAGAATATACCTAAGCTTCTTCAGCTGATCTCATGTTGGAGACCGACGGGCATGACTCAAGGTAGGCTGTAGGAGACTCATCTTCTATTTGTGCTTAGTAGTCCCATACCGATTCTTGGACTGCCAAGAGTCTTTATTTCTCCTCTATGGGGTTAGGATATTCAACAAGATTTTTTGAGAGTTGGTTACCGTCAATCGGTTCCTTTGCTCAGGCGGCAGAGTGTAGAAAATCTTCCTCTTTTGATGAAGAAGTTGAAGCATGTGTTGTCGTGCCATCCTCTGGACTGCCAAGAGTCTTTATTTCTCCTCTATGGGGTTAGGATATTCAACAAGATTTTTTGAGAGTTGGTTACCGTCAATCGGTTCCTTTGCTCAGGCGGCAGAGTGTAGAAAATCTTCCTCTTTTGATGAAGAAGTTGATGCATGTGTTGTCGTGCCATCCTCTGGAACCACTTTTGATAACTACTCGGCTCTCTCCTCTGTTGATCTTCATGGTTTTCTTTCTTGAGCATCTAGTCACTCGTGCTTGTTCCAGGGACATTCTATGAGCATAAGACCTTTGACTGTCCCTGGTCTTGCAAGGTTGATGCCTCTGCTGCTACAACATGAGCTATAGCTCTCTGTCTGTTTTGCAATCCATTTATACAGCGTTGGCAGAGACCATGTAGATGAAGCTGTCTCTCACACTCAGCAAGTTAATGCTAGTGCTGGGATTAGGTTCACGAGCCTTCCCCATTGTTCCAGATCTTAGTGGATAATCTTTATACATATATGGTCAATTCCACACCCACCAACACATAGGGGTGTTAAGGTGGGAGCACCTATAGAGGTACTTGCCATCCCTTTCTTGATAGGACACTTAGCCACTCAGTGAGGTTCTGCGCAATGGTAGCATTGCATATGTGGTTGTTTTGCCATTGTATTCATGTCTCGGGCCTGTTTGTGGCATTGGGGCTCCTAAGTACACTGGGTACATTTGGTCACCCTCCATCACATAGTGGCTTAGAATTTGAGAGGGTGGACTACCTGGCTCTAGATTTTTGTAGGTAAGAACTTCTGGAATTTCCCCCTCATCTCCTTCTTCGAAGATTTTCGTCAGGGTTAGCTGACGAGCTGGGGGCTGAGGTGGGAGAATTGAGGGTGGTAAGGGCATTTCAGGGTACCATAGGAATTTCTCTTTAGGCCACTTCTTGGTGTGGTTGAGGCACATTGTGAAAAGTAGGTACATTGTGAAAAGTAGGTGCTGTGGCGGCAAAGCCAGCGGGGTTGTCTGGGGTTTACAGGCAAGGCTTGAGGTGGATCCCGGGCTTGAGCAGCCTTTTGCTAGTAGTATTTTGTGACTTTGTGATTGCCTCATCTTTGGCAATATGTGCAATGGAGAGTGGGAGGGGGTCGCAAATGTGGACACTCCATGCTAGTATGGTTAGCTTGACACATCGGGCACCAAACAAGTCCCTCTTTGGATAGAGATGGGGTTGTGTCGACCCGCGCGATGATGTTGGGTCATCTCTGCTGCATTAATGCAGAGTGACCAATTGCTCAACTTGCTGTCTAGATGTGGACTCTTTATACTCTTTCCATCAGATTTTGTACTGATCTTGAATGAGGCTTTTGATATACCCTCATGAAGTTCTCGAGAACGTGTTTCCTTGAAGTTGTCCTCAAAGTCCATAGCACTCCTGTAGCATTGCTCAAAGGAGGTATGGCCCAAGGCATACAATGAATTGTGTAAGGGCAAGTCATCCAAACCTTCCAAGAATCTCCCTATTAATATTTCATCAGAGAACTTGTCTCTGGCGCTACAACGAGAGTGGAGATATCTGACTCTATTGATATAGTCTCGGATGGTTTCACCATCCCTATGTGACATTGTACAGTTGCTCCCACTGGACTCCATCTAGTCCCTTGATGAGAATATTCTACCTAGGCCTCTTTCAAGGCTTCAAAGGTGGCCTTGTCCTTAGCTTTTAAGGACCTAAACCATTGGCCTGCTCTGTCGAGGGTGAGGCCAAAGGCACTCACCTTAACTTGATCTTCTACATGGCCAAAGACTTCACATATTTGGTTGAACATCTCCAAATGTGGGATGGGATCTCCAGTCCCATCAAATTTTGTGATTAACTTTGAGGTGTTGCGGGTTTGTCCCGCTCTACTTTGGGTCCTGGTGCTAGTTGGGGCCGGGGGCGTGATGCCTGCATCCACCCCCTCCCTATTTGCATTGCTAATCTTAACATTTCTGGTGTTAGCCCTACCATGGCTCGCATGGGTGTAGCTTGAGGAATGATTGGAGGACGAGTGGGGCCAGGTGGATAATGGACCATTGGAGGCCTTTATGGTGGGTGGGTTAGGTTTTGCCCCTTGTGGTCCGATGTGATACCTTGGGTGTGCTCTTTGTGGTGGGTACTATTCATATACAGGTGGATTGGGCTGATGTGATGGGCCTAGGTAGACCCTTTCTCTCTTGTAGGATGTTTTTGGTCCTTGAGAAGAAGGACTTGCCCCCCCTAGGTCCTTGGGCCCTGTATGAATCAGGCTCTCTTGATACAAGCATGGCTCTCTGGGACTGGTGGTTGGGTTTGGATCATCTGATGGCTTTCGCTCTACCCTATTTCCGCTCTAGGATCTAGAGATGGCATGGGCTCACTTTCTTGTGGATGTTCCATACCTCTCACCCCCCTAGGCTACGGATCGTTTGATTGTGTGTTACTACCCAGGATAAAGTTGCGAAGCCTTGAAGCAAGGCTTCTCTGTGAATGTGTGGGAGAGTCAGGGTCTTGCTCCATACACTGAGCTTATGGTGCTTCTGTCTTGAGATCAAGGGTTTCTCATCCCGTGTTGGGATGGTCTTCGCTCTCACTAGTCCTATCTTGAGGTCAGGAGTTTCTCATCTCGTGTTAGGATGGTCTTTTTGCTCTCATTGGTGCTGTCAAAGACAAGCACTGTATGTCTCCACGTAGTATTGATCAATGGGTGTGACCTTATGAGCGAGGGAGAGTTTACGTCATCAAAAGAGGGTTGTTTTGCACCAATTTACCCAAACGTAGGTGTATGGAAGTGTGGAACTACTGTGCAGAATCCCCCTCTCTTTTCTTTTTTTTCTTCTTTTTTTTTGGGAATGATACGGCTGTACACTTGTGATGGTAGAGAGCAAAAAGGAGGGAGATATGGAAAGCTCAACCTTCACTTCATGCCACATGCATGCAATAGGGACCTTAGTAGAGAGCAAAGAGAAGGAAGAATAGAGGAAAGGCTAGAACAACACCATCCCTACTACAAGCACAAATAACCAACAATCAAGAATGCAAGCAAGCAACCATAAGCTCACAAGAGAGAGAGAGAGAGAGAGAGAGAGAGAGAGAGAGAGAGAGAGAGAGAGAGAGAGGAAAATCTCAAATGAGACTAATGGGATTGTCCCCCTTTTTAAATTTCATAAAATGTCTTATATACAAGAGCTCATAGTTTACAATGGTCGGCCATCCATTTACAATCAGGGACCCAAAACTAGTCTTCCTAGCTCTATGTACAACTCTTTCCTATGATCGGCATTACATAAGCCATAAGCTCAGTCACCCCATGTCTCTTATATCATTAAGTGCTTTGTGCGGTTACAAAAGATAGATTACAATGAGCATAGCCAGGCTTCAAAAGTAATGTTAACCAAAGTTGTTAGCACTCCCCAAGATATGGTAGTGTCCCTTCTAATTGTGCCTTCTCTCATTATCCTTGACCATCAGCCACCTCCAAAATTTTCTTCTAAATCAAATGGAAAGAGATGGAGTTGCCCTTAAATATGCATCGCTCTTCCTTTGCTTGCCTCTTACTTGTCTCTTGAGCTCATATGGCACTCTCATACCATGAAAATAATGCAGGGGAGATGGTAAGGTTGAGCTCTTTGCAAGTAAACTTCTTTAAACACACATGCACAAGAGTAGACAAACACACGAGAGAGAGATGAATGGTTGAACTTTTTTCTTTCTCCTTACTTCTCTATAATAATAGCATAAAGATAAGAGTGTAGGGAAAGTACTCTACTACTACTCAAACATACAAGGTCCATGGTGTGAACCTGACTATAGGAGCTGGCACTATAACTATGTCATAGCTCTCTGGTAAACCAAAGTAGATGCCATACAGCATGCAAACTAGCGGCTTCATATCAATCATAATCTCACCAATCATGCCAGTGGCATAAGTGAGAAGGTGTCATCCTATCATGTCACCCATATCTACACTAATTGAGCTCGATATCTCAACAATAGTGTCACTCAACTAGCATCTATTTTTGTCAAGGAGGGTTCCATTATCGCTGTCTTAATAGATAATGGTATATTTTCATAATTATTTGACTATTTAAAATTATGCAAGTGTAATATTTTTATTCCATTGTATGAGTGTGTATACCCCTAATTTTGGGCCACATTAAATTCTTAATGTTCTCACATATAAAAAAAATTATTGTATTAAAAAATCCTTTACTTGTGAGTTAATTTTTTTCATTGCTTAAAGCTTTGAATATGCAAGGAATAATCGTGCTTGCCCATTGGATGCACAATCATAACTGGGCGCCACTGAATAATCAAAGATAACACATTTGGATCATACGATATGACCAAGGCCTCTCTCTCTCTCTCTGTCTCTCTCTCTCTCTCTCTCTCTCTCTCTTTAATGTTATAATAAATTAAGCATGCCATGTTTGATACATATGATGGCCACCATAGTGTAGAAAATGGGACTTGAATCTTGGATCTCTCTACTAAAAGTGTGATGCACAGATTGCAATGAACCATTGTAGTTTATGTATTGGGCTTTTAGTGAAGAGATCTCGGGTTCATTGTAATCTGTGCATCACACTTTTAGTAGAGAGATCCAAGATTCAAGTCCCGTTTTCTACACTATGGTGGCCATGATATGTATCAAACATGGCATGCTTAATTTATTATAACATTAGAGAGAGAGAGAGAGAGAGAGAGAGAGAGAGAGAGAGAGAGAGTTGAGGGTGTGTGTGTGTGCAATGACACAAAGTTACAGAAAAGGGTTTTTATTTTCATGGAGTTACATAGAATGTTGTTTTATATAAGAGGTTTTTGTTTGTTAATAGAGTTTCACAAAAATATATATATGAGGAATTTTAATTTCAAAAGAGGAAATATTTTATTTAAGGGATACCTTTGATAACCTCAAGTTTATAAAATTAGGCTATTAAAATTTTTAAAAGTAGTAAAGAATGGTATTACAGGCTTTGCTGGTGTGCTATATGGAGTTTTTATTTAGTCTATACTTGATGTGAATGCCTTCATACGAGTAAATGTGTGTGTGTGTGTGCACATGCATGCATGTGTAAGATAACAACTTTCTTTTCTTTTGGGAGAAGGGGGGCATGTTTCATGAAGCTACACTTATACATATATTATGGGTTTCTAATTTAAAAGATGATTTTTTTTGTACACTATAGGAATTTTCACCCAGCTCAAATTTACAAAAGGGGGTCCTTAAAAATATTAACATCCATAGAAAATGGGTTTTTAAACACCCATTGAATGCATGCTCTTTAAGGAGTTTTCTATATAGTCAATCCTTAATATGTGTATATGCCTATGCGTATGCAGGTTGTACATGTGCATGTATGTGTGTGCGCATGCACGTGTGCGTGCCTGCCAATTTGCTCACATGCATGTATGAATATTTGTAAGAATGCATGCAAAAATATCAAGGGTGAAGTGGTCAACATCTTTAAAAGGTGTCATATAAATAAGAAATAAGTATGAAGGCTTAATGTAATTCTAATGTAGGAAATCGGGTTACATCCAATTTTCAATGCAGCACAGAAAAAAAGTGGCTATATTCCAGACATTACACATGACATTTAGAGTGATGAGATTTCATAAACCATGGTATTGTTTAAGAGATCAAAGCCATGAAGAAGGATGTGGAGGAAAAAAGGTACCCTTAAAAAGTGATGAAGTTGGCACATGCCTTCATTCACTACATTTGCAAAGTAAAGTATGAAGTATGCTTGGTTTGTAGTAAAAAGGTTGAATACCAACACTTGGATAATTTTAGAGTGGTAAAAGGAATTACTTCAAAGTGCCATATAATAGGATGCTTCAATGATGAGCTCTCAAAGTAAGCCAAATGAAGCTAATCTGCCAACTCAAACATGTGGATGTGGGGAGAATTCAACTATAATGATCGTTCCCATACTGCATCCTAGTCCTTAGAATGCCATGAAATATAATTGACATGCAACGTATTAAAGATTTAGTATTTTATCATAGAAAGTTTGAGTTTGATAGCTTTGTAAAAGTCTCTATATAACAAAACTTATTGTTGTGTGAAGAGAGTGGATCCTTGCATCCTAGTCCTTAACGACATGAAATCTAATTGAAATGCACTTGTACATGTTTACACTTATTGTTATGAAGAGAGTGGAGACTTTCATCCTAGTTCTTACAACATGAAATCTAATGTTAATCTTTAGTATATTGTAGTAAAAAGTAGTGTGGTTTTGGTAGACTTCTTGTTGTCAAAAGTGGCAATTTGCCTTCAAGTAAACTAGTAGCACCAAGATTCTAAAGATAGCCTTGAAATGTGGGTCAATGTTGTGTGGTGGTGACTAGGTGATGGCCTCTACTAAACCACTAGTAGACATACAAGAAAGAAAAGAAAAGGGATCAGAACTGGGGGGACACTGAAATCCCTACTCCAAGGGCATCAATCAGCCTACACCTATCCTCAGCCCTGCGGCGGCGGGCTGACACCACCGAGCGGACACCTACACACACCTCGAACTCTTCAATAGGATTGAGTGAACTCCTTTAGCTGTCCTCTTAGGTCAACACTAACCTCCAAAATATATGATCATCCCCACCAATAAGCCTCAGATGACATCCAACTCACCAAACAACTCCCAGATGACACTAAACTCATTTGATTCTGATTGTAACCTGATTCGAAAGCCTATTGTTGTGGATTCCAATCAGAAACTTGTCAGCCTGCTGACTCCCAGATGTCCTCCAACATTAGATCACCTCAAAACCCTGATTCAAAACCTCTCTGAACCTTTCAGCTGCTCTCTGCTCTGCTAACACCTCACTAAACACTTGGTTGACTGCATCATCTGACTCCCATCATGTGACTATTCTGACCAAACTGACTAAAGTGACTTAACTAGGTCACAACTCCTCTCATCTATTTCCTCTAACACTTCTAGATCCTTAAAACACTCAAACCAAACATGGATCCAACCCTTTAGACCCTCATATTAGCAGCTAACTCATAGCTGACCCTGAAACACCATCAGACTAGAGATCCGCCTGACTGTTCATAGCTGACCAGCTGACTAACCTCTAACAGTCAAAACTTGACTCAAGATCACCTCCCTTCAACTCCTCAAACAAACTAAAACCATCCTTCTACACCTTTAGCTGATGCTCAATCAACACACAAATGACTATATCCTCTCAATTGATATCGACTGACTCAGTTCTGACACAGTAGTCTATAGACTCGCACTCACAGGTGTCATCTCACATATGAAAATAACACAAGTAAAGCACCATGGGACAAAAACTCATCAAATCACACAAAACTCAAACTCCACGCACTCTATTCTTCACTAAAAAAAACTAGATAACATCCCTGAGGCTTGGGGCTCAAAGGAAAAAAAAAACACAAAAAACCATTAGGGTCCTCGACAAGTAGAGCTTAGCAAGAGCTCTTCTCATAGCAACATCTTCATCCATGGCTTAAAATTTCACAAAAATTAGCATCCAGCGCTAACACTCAGCAGCTACCATTGAGGAGTTCTGGTCTAGACCAAGTCTCTAACAGAGGTTCTACATAGAGAATCGAAGGGACACACCTCTTAGCCAATTCTCTGGTCTTTCTTCAGCCCTTCCTCTACTCTGATCCACCCAAACCTCTCACACTACATTGGACCTTTTCTCTAAAATCTTTTTCAAGCTCCACACACTATATTCTTCACTGAAACAAAACCAGGCAGTCTCAACATCCTTGAGACTTGGGGTTCAAAGAAAAGAAGAAAACACAGAAAACCATCAGGGTCCTCCACAAGTAGACCTCAACAAGAGATCTTCATAGTAACATCTTCATCAATGGATTAAAACTTCACAGAAATCAGCATCATCCGGCTGACACTCAGTAGCTACAGTTGAGGAGTTTTGGTCTGGATGAAGTCTCTAACAAAGGTTATGCACAGAGAATCTAAGGGACACACCTCTTAGCCAATTCTCTAGTCTTCAGCTCTTCCTCTACTCTGATCCACCCAAACCTCTCACACTACACTAGACCTTTTCTTTGAAATCTTTAAAATATGCACAAACTCTAGCCTGCAAACTTTAGCAAAAACAAACAAACCTGCCAGACCTCTCAGCTGTAGTCACTCTCTCTCTCCCTCTCTCTAGTGGTCACTCCAGCCACCTTCTCTTGGAGAGTTTCTCTTAGTGAGACACACCCACCTCTCCCCAAGAGTCCACAAAAAAATCCCCCATCATCCCTCTTCACAATCCAGTCGCTGCCTTACATCCTTCCAGAAAGTAGCACCTTGGCATAATTCAAATTATGAGTATTTATCAAAAGTGGAATTTTGAGCATTATTAATTTTATTAAAAAATATGGGTAGAATTGATTTTTGTAAATCCCATGAATCTTTTACTCAAAAAGAAGAATATTGAATATATTTCACTTGAGAAATTTGAGAAGGAATATGAAAATATCCATCGAGAAAAAATACCTTTAACTAGGCCACAATTGGCAGAAACTTAGAAAAGTCCCATCAGTATATCGAAAGTAGAAAACCGCACTAAATGTGAATGCGATGTGTATACATGTGAATGCGATGTGTATACATGTGAATGCGATGTGAATAAGATATGAATGTGATGTGATAAGATGTGAGTGGATGTGATGAGATGTGATGTGATGTAAAATGGATGTGAATGTGAATGTGATGGGATGTGGATGAGATGTGATGTGATGTAAATGGATGTGGATGTGGATGTGATGTGATGTGATGTAAATAGATATAGATGTGAATGTGATGAGATGTGAATAAGATGTGATGATATGTGAAAGGATGTGATGTGATGTAAATGGGTGAGAATGAGATGTGATGATATGTGAAAGGATGTGATGTGATATAAATGGATGAGAATGAGATGTGATGTGATAGATATGCATGTGAATGAATGGATGGATGTGGATAGATGTGAATGTGAATGAATGGATGGATGTGGATGAATGTGATGAGATGTGAATGGATGTGATGAGATATGGATAGATGTGGATGTGATGTAATGTGGATGGAATGACTGCGATGTGATGTGGATAGATGTGGACGTGATGTAATGTGGATGGAATAAATGTGATGTGATATGGATGGAATGAATGTGATGTGATAATGATAGATGTGAATGGATGTGATGAGATATGGATAGATGTGAATGGATGTGATGAGATATGGATAGATGTGGATGTGATGTAATGTGGATGGAATGAATGAGATATGATGTGGATAGATGTGGATGTGATGTAATGTGGATGGAATGAATGTGATGTGATATAGATGGAATGAATGTGATGTGATAAGGATAGATGTAGATGGAATGTATGTGATATGATGTGGATGCAATGAATGTGATGGATGTGAATGGGTGTGATGGATGTGATGTGGATGTGATTTAATGTGGATGGAATGAATGAGATGTGATGTGGATAGATATGGACGTGATGTAATGTGGATGGAATGAATGTGATGTGATATAGATGGAATGAATGTGATGTGATAAGGATAGATGTGGATGGAATGTATGTGATGTGATGTGGATGCAACGAATGTGATGGATGTGAATGGGTGTGATAGATGTGAATGGATGCGATGAGATGTGAATGGATGTGAATGTCATGTGATGATATCTGAATGGATGTGATGTGATGTGAAAATGATGTGATGAGAATATGATGTGGATGCAACGAATGTGATGGATGTGAATGGGTGTGATAGATGTGAATGGATGCGATGAGATGATGTGAATGGATGTGAATGTCATGTGATGATATCTGAATGGATGTGATGTGATGTGAAAATGATGGATGTGAATATGATGTGATGAGATGTGATGTGAATCGGGGTAGATGTGAATGGATGAGATGTGATGTGATGTGGATATGGGTAGATGTGAATGGATGAGATGTGATGAGGATAGACGTGATGAGATGTGATTGGATGAGAATGGATGAAGACGATGGGAATACATATGACTGGATGTGGAATAAGCAATGTGAATTGATGCAGAAGAATGTGGAATAACGAGAAATGATGTGGAACAATGTGGAAAGATGAGAGTTTGTTAGAAACTGTATTTATGAAACCTTTTTTTAAATGATTGTTTTATGTCAAGAATGCTGGGGAAGCATTTTAACCATCTTGTGAATGAGGTTGTTGAGACCTAAGCGATAAAGTTGCAAAATAGCTGACGGAGAGTCAACGGAGGACATCTCGCATAGCAAGGTCGGCTGCGGTCTTGACTAGCCTTGGTTTGATTTAAATGGTGAGCTTCTAGTACGATGAATGAGGGACCAAGGAAGCGGCCTGAGTGAAGCCCTAGGTGACCTGTGAAGAAGGAGCCTAGAGGGTGTTGACCATACGGTGCTGGGGCTCTGGGTCGCCGAAGATACCCACGTGTGTGTTGGGGAAGAAAACTGGAACAAGGAGTTAGAGTTGTTTTCTGAATCGGGCATGGATTTGGTTGACTGGCCTTGGTGGTCCTCAACGGATGAGTCCATGGCTCTTTTATATGGAAAATCCGTTGGTTGATCTTGCTGATCTTCAATGGAGAGTCCATCTAGATTTTCTTATGTGATTATATTGCCGAGTACTATGAGCTAGGAAACTATTGAAAAGGCCCCTGAGTAAACAAGTGGTGAGCATTATGGTTGCCAATGATGCCATAGGTACACCGATGAAGGAATGATTGGAAAATTAGAATTCAAGCTGGATATTTTGGAGGATTATGATTAGTGATACTATGGTTTCATTCAAAGATTATTTTAAAGACAGCTAAATCTATGAAACAGGCAATTTCATATTGGGTGTGTAAGCGGTGTGACTATCTTTAAGTTTGCTTGAAGCGCCGACTAGGGGGCCTAGGAACTCTTTTTCCTGGTACCCGGGGCAAAACATAACCAAATTTCTAAATGGATCCTATCACTACAGTGGTTGGGCGGTTGGCTAACCCGGGGCAAAACATAACCAAATTTCTAAATGGATCCTATCACTACAGCGGTTGGCTAACCCATGGGATTGGATGGGATTAGGCTGGACTGATAGATCCCTAAAATGAGACTCAATTCTATTATGTTACGATAAATGAAGTAAATCCCAAGTAGTCTTTATTCTATGGAAAAGAATCAACGGATGTGCCTCTTGATGAGGAAAAAAGCATTGGTCTCTATGATCCAAGTGTAAGTCTCTTCCTTGATCTAACCATGTGACTTACGGGTTCGATCGGATTAGTTTGGTTAGCTAAGGCTCTTGACTATGTTAGAATAAAATATCTTGGAGGAATCGCCTATGTCTTCTAGGCGAGGGAAGTTTTTCCAGGTTCGATTTTGGAAGAACCGAGGGATTAGTCTCTTGTCCGGATATCTATGGTGGGCGAGGCCCCGAGTGAGGGAGGTCGCCATTGTTTGTAAAAATTGTCACGTATATAAAAGAAATAAAGGCAAAATACTCCTATGACTCTGATGTTTCTTGTGTCCTTAGGCTCTTGGGATTAGCTTGTTCTTAGAATAGACACATTGTGGTCATCTGTTTATTTATTAAGCTTGGTAATTTTCCTTGACTTAGGCCAGTTGTAGACCTTGATTAACCTTCGACACCTTGCTAACTCTTGAATTACTTTCAATAGTTTTAAACTCCTGTTAATTTGCTACGCTAGCTCCTTAATGTGACCTCTTAAACTAGGTTCTCATGGCATACTGCCATTGTGGTCTAACATGCTTGATTTTATTTTTGATACACTCTATATCTTTTGAAGACCAAGCATGCTTTCACTCTACTTCCCTGTTTTACAGATACAGTCTACCCAACAAACCTTGTCGAGCTTTCCATACCATAGCTTCTACATCAGGAAGGGAGGCATGTTAACCTATGGCAGACATTGAGACATATTACTTTTTACGTTATATAATTATTTTACATATTCTGAGTCATGGGCCGGGCTTGTTGGCACCACATGTAAAGGGTAAGGGGATTGGGTGATCGCCGATGATTTGAGAGGCGCACCTCGAATTTCATCAGGATAAGGGTTACGATCGGCCGGCCATGTGTGGGCGCCCATGTGTGAACGGCCAGGTCACATATAAAAGTCAAATGTAACCTAAAACCTCTCATTCTCTGAGTGTTGAATACAAGGAGTGCTCTTGCTTCATCTTCTCCATCTCCTTCTCCAGTGCGCGCGCGCGTGTGTGTGTGTGTGTAGCGATCGAGCATTGCGTGGCGGCACGGCGAGGCGGTAGAGCGGCGGGGGCAGCTCCTTCTTCATCGCGGCACGAGAATCCTTCACGGTGACGATCTGAGCGGTGAGTGACACACCATTGCTCCCTGTTTTGAGCTTGTTGGTTTCCTGGTTGTGTACTTGCAACCATTCGTGGCTCGCACACGGTGCTTGGCAAACGGTGCTTGGCAAGTCCCTAGCTCCGACACGTGCGGCAAGAGCGCACAATATCTGACGTGTCAACTCATAAAAGAGAATAAAAGTGTCATATTAACATCTACTGGAGCTGCACGTCTTAGCAGTATTGGTACAACCATCCATTACCAATTCGAAATCCCAACAAGATATCAGCAATACCCACTATCTATACACCAAACAAATGAAAGGTTTATAGCGATCAAAGAAGCCAACGTAATCATCGTCGATGCTAACTAAAATAGCATTTGACATGGTTTTCCGTCAAATTATTAACATCATAGATAGTACACTTCATAGCCCTTTCAAGGATAAGTTGCTTCTCCTCTTCAGAGATTTGGCACACCTCCCACCAGTATGCAAGCATTCACGCCAGATTACTCAATCGGCCCACATTACACATTCAACAATGCACAACATGACGTTCTCTATACGCCATGTGAGGGATATCCCCTTGCTTAAATCCCTACAAGCAGTACACCACATGCAACCACCACACATAACCAATAGGGTTGGAGATTCAAAGAACTCTTTCCAAGTGCATAGTGCAAGAGGAGATATAGAGCAGTGCATTGATAACTAGACCATTGCCATTTGCACTCACAAGAAAGATGTTCGTCATCGCGATACGACGACATAATGCTCACAAATTTTTACTTGAAAAAATACAGTCACCATTAGCTTGAAAACCAATGGCCTCAATGAACCTTGCCTACAGCATTGGATTGGAGTTATCAACTTCAATAAAATACATAAAGTTGCAGTAGGTGCTGAGTGTGATAACTGAGAACATTGACTTGACAATTGGAGTACTAAACGGGGAATCATGCAACGTAGAGGAAATACTTGAAGATCCTAACGGAATAGTTGCAACAATATGCGTCAAAATTGATGTAGCACAAAGCACAATAACACTATGTCGCACGAAGCATGCTAGAAGGGCCATCAATGGTATATGGTACCACAAGTCCACATTCCCATTAACATAAGCATATGCCATAATAGGACACAAGGCACAGGGAGCGACCCTCTCAAAAAAGTCCTCCTGATCATGATAAAAGAAGCGTTCGCACACCAGGACCACCATACGTGATGTTCTCACATATCATAGAATGTCAATATTTGAAGATCCTACCCTTGCCCACGCCCGAAATGTACATCCCCATTCTAGACCCTTTTTCCACTACGAGACTCGAACGACTCTAAATTTAAGTACAATGCAAGCACTATAGATTCTTTTTCTTTGTTTGAAATAGAATACATGCAAAATAAGAAATACAAACATAACCCTCACTATACCACGTGCCCATAATTTGATTCTGCACTGTAATAATGAATTACACCCCATTACTTTTCGTTCATTTATTGTTAGTTAACTTACATTCATATACATCAACTAGGTCCACACACGGAAGTCATCAACAACAGGTATGGACGGTAACAAGGTATGTTTCGAACACATTCATTCATGCAATCATTAATATAACAATGCACCACGTTTCCAATAATAACATCAAAACATTTTTAACATGTAGCTATTTGAATTATTTAAGAAAAAAGCAACCACCACTCGACAACCACGAACCAAAGTCAAGCCTATCACGCTATCTAACAACAAACCAAATGCGACTAGCAAACTTCACTGGAGATCTACCAACAAAATATATCAACAGATATTTGAACTACACCGATCTACGCTCATATATGAACAACTGTAGCAAACAACTAAGTGATGATGACAAGCATAAAAACTTGAAGGCAACAACAACAGGTGAGCCGCTATATGTACATAAACACAAACTTCCTCCTCCCCTTACCTAATAACTCTCTAACTGATCAAAGGAATTATAATATTACCAACGTTCTACAAGACTACATAAGGAGATAATTGCGGAGATTGGCATTGAAATAGACAAGACAACTGGACGACTACTAGAACCCAAAAATTTACGGATGCTAAAAGCAAAGGGATAACCACGTACACAATGGAATTTCTCTTATGGATACAACGTTGACATTAACTGACTCTTGGATGTTGACAAAAAAATTGCAAGCCAGATATTGTCCCAGATGATGAAAGAATACGACCACATAACTGACAATACCCAACTGTCAATAAATGATGAGAAAATAACTTGGCACTTCGATAGAAAACTCTTCAATCAACGGTTCGGCCAAAACACGGATAACGACAAATAAAGAGGATAAATAGGTAGTCTACTCCATCACGTGCTCTAGGAACGAGAGAAAATACATTAGAGTTACAAATGACTATAAAAAAAGAGAAGCAGTCCATGCTAGAAAACCACCGAGTAGAATGAAGAAAGATGTTGAAGCCTACAAACCATTCCATGAGAATTTCACATTCTCCATTTTGCATTCAACTGCAAGCATAGTTATAGCTAGAGCATTACAACAATAACAAGTAGCATTAGAAGAAACAACAACTGACAAAGGATACAATAACTTGAAAGGACATCTGACACATTGCACCAAATACTATTATTTGAAGCATCATAGAAAAATATAGAATTTAAATTTATGTATGTACTCAGATCTTTCTTGAACACTTAATGCGTAAGTTTATCTTTACAACATGATTAATCAACAAATGGAAAGTTCGTTTATATCGTCTGTTTTACATGATATTTTGACATCTCAAAAATTCAGAAAAGATTTATTGATTTTGAATAATGCTTTATCTTTGAATGTTTTGTGTTAGTATGAATTCAACTTCATGTTTGTTCAAGCACACTTGTGCACTTGTGTACTTGTGCAGCAGGAGGATAAGGCTACCCAAGCATTCTAGTTAAGCTTGAGCATTATTATTTTGGATTATCTAAACTCTATGAAAAGAATCTGACACAAGTAATGTGTTGTAAGAAAAAGCCATGTGTTCTAAGAAAAAGCCATCTTCTAGGTCACTATCGTGAGACTAAGTGACACATCATGAATCAAGAGGGATCTATGGCGTCGCGATTGGGATTTGATCAACGTCGTTGGATTCCTGAGTGAACTCCGGGTGAACTCCGGGTGAACTGTGAGTGAACTCCGGGGTAAACTAAGGATGAACTAGGTAAATTAGGGGTAAACTCAGGAGACATTTTTCGGCAAGAAAGTGAACTAGGGAACAAAAATACCAAGATTTTAATTTAAAAACACTCTTCACAACCTGCTGGAAAGTATAGCATAGTGGTTAGATGATGAAAACTTTAGCGGCCGGTTCCGAGTTCGAACCCTCTTTTGCATTGAGCTCAATCCCTCAAAAATTTTTTAAGTCCCAAAAATCCCCATAGTATACCTTGAGTTCATCACGGCTGAGTTTACCCCTCTTAAGTTCACCCCTAGTTCACGTTGGGTTCATGCCTAGTTCACTTGCCCAAGACGAAAATCCGACGATCTAAATTAACAACGCCTCTTTATTCCTCTCATGATGATATGTCATTTAGTCATGTGGTTAGCTCACCCCAAATATTCCATAACTTCAAATGGCGCACTTTTTTAATGTGATCTGACGAGAACGAGTCCACGCTCTCTTGGATCGTAAGAATCCACAATCCCAGTTTCTTGTGAAGATGCTCGGTGCAAGCAGCTAGGTGTGTCTTTGGACACAGATCATGCTGGGTTAGCTTATTGGGATTCCTCCAATATAAGTTCAAATGGATTGGCGAGTTGAGCGATTGTGGGTACAAATGATTGCAATTCAAATAAATTTGGGACCATAGAGACAACATGAACTAATTTAGGAGCATAGAGACAACATGGACTGCACGCAAATCATCTTGCAATAGGTCTTTGTCACATGAATGACAAGCTGGTCATAAGCTTTGAAAAAAAAATTATAGAGAAAATATTCTTGGATATTATGACATTTCAAAGAGAATATATACATTTTTAAAAAAAATGAAAAATGAACCTTAAAAGAAGAGGAGAGAGCTATGAGGGAGGGGCCTATAAAGGGGAGAAGTTTGCAATCTTTGGCAAGTCATTGCATGCATGAATTCTCTTTAGACTTTCGCATATTCACAAGATCAAATCTAGAACATGGTCTAATGATGGTTGCTTTTGCCTAGAACCTACAACGTGTTGTTGAGCTTACATCAACCGATGAATCATGGCTTGCATACTGAAATATGTCCCTCTATATCAAAAAAACATAGACAAATTTTTATGGCCCTTCTCTTCTATCTTCGAAAAAAGACATGAAACTTATGTTTCTCAAGGTAGACAAGCATCAGAAACTCAGCCCATATTTTTTTCCATCCATCCTAAACCTTGAAGAATCCCTTGCTCAGGTCCATCTTATTGTTAACTCTTTTACTCATTGTGTAAACCTCTTGTACTCTAATGTATGTGCAAATCAACTTTATGCTTATGATTATTGGAGATGTCTTCCGAGGGAAGCATGAAAAATCATCAACAACAGAGAGCACCAGTAATAAAAAGGAAGCTCAAGGAAGAGGCAAAAATGGCTTGTTTAGATGATGGAAGTTCAAAGTACAACTGAAGTCCAAGTTTGGGATTGATCAAGCTTACATGGCAAAGTGGATCAAGGATGGGTCCTGCCTTGCTTTGGAAAGTGGAGTAGCCTAAAAGAAAAGATGAAAATGCCTATCCTGAATCGTGATTGAAAATTGGGGTAGAATAGAAGTACAAGGCTCTCCTTGATTGACAAAAAGAGCTAGGCTAGCCTATAGAATAAGAGGATAAGTTATAACTTTTGGGCCCCCTTGGGACCACTCATTGTGTTTCTCCCTCTTGTTAAGCCCCCTCTAATCACATTGAAGGAAACTAAGGGTGGACCCTTCCACTCCACCGTACAACCACCTGCTGCCCCCTGCTCCTCTGAGCAGAGGCGTCTGAAACCACCCTATCTCTCCTCCATTCCACCCCTGATGTGCCAATGCCACCCAAGTCTTTCAAGAAACAATATTTGCATGTTGCAATGCTCTTTTTTCTAATTTCAACAAGGTACTCTTCTCAAGAAATCAAAGGCACCTTTAAATGCTGCATTTCTTCAAGGTCACCCCCCTCCTTCCCGATAAAAAGAGAAAACTCTAGAGCTACTGCTAAGCCATATCCAAAGACACATCCTTGGTGATATGTGACTTGCCTGGCAAGAGGCATGTCCATTACAACTAGCTAACACGGCAGAACTTGGACAAGCCTGCTGAGTACTGGTAACTGCACTCAAGTTTCTTATATTAAGCCTGGTGACATTCAAGTACCGTGGCTTACAATCATGGGCAATACCACTATGGCTTACAATTATGCAAAACACATAGGCTGGCCGAACATCTTATATCGACAATGAGTAAAAGCATGAACGTTTTTAGGAGGTGTAGGGAAAGGCAAGATCCTTGACATCCCAAGTTAAGAGAGGCCAGCATGCCAACCTCATTTCAAAGGAACAAGAGTTGAGCCGTTGCCTTTCGTCCTTGCAGGCCTTTCACAGACAATGTATTTGAAGCCAGTTGGAGATGATTTCCCCTATCTTGGCAAAAAAAACATCCTGATAAGAAATTTAGAGTATGAAATACAGTAAATCCAGTAGCAGGAAATATTTACAAAAGCACAAGGTTTGATACATGGCCAAACTGCCTTAGAAAAGGTGCACAATTGGTGCATCACTTTAATAAGTCATTGATGGTAGGCTCCAATCAATTTCAATTGAAGCCTGTGGTACATAATTACACATACAATGCCTCCTATATGTACGTGTTATCATACACAAGTGACCAATGAAGTGATCTTTACAGAAGGATAATGACATGAAGTGCAGGCACGGATGATGGACAAGTTCTAAAGGTAATGTCGTTTTGCAGCCTCTTTTTCAAACAGTGCCATAAGCCCGGCTCCATGAACCCTTTCCTCTAAAGCCGATAAAGAGAACACCGACAGATCATTTGGAACCGGATCATGCTGCCCTTGTTGCATCTTCTCAACCAAAGTTTCATGCACTTCTGGAAAGAGCACCTGTTTGTCTGAGAACTTTGAAAGACTTGAGCTCCGATGCGAGATATGGTTACCCATTATTTTCTGTGTATAGCGAGCATTAGCTAGGGAGGAGACTCGAGCACCCACACTATCAGTAATGTTAATGGCAGATTCACTTTCACTACGAGGCTGGGTAGAAAATAAACGCCCAAGAAATGCATTCTTTGCTACACCTGTATCACTTCTATCAAAAGGCATGCCCTTTAAATTTGCAACTGCGGCAAAACAATTTTTTGAACCTGCCTGACCTTTGGCTCGTGCTGCATGAGAAAACACACTTTCTATGTTACTGCAAGAGCCTTCAATGCTGTCCCTCCCACAATGCAGCAGCTGAGTCTCTGCACCACTTGAGAGCTCATGGCCATTTGGAAAAGATGACTGCGTCGATCGCGCTGACAGTTGTTGAGGAATCCGATGATCAGGGAAAGAAATTGATAGAGGGAAACCCTCTGAATGCATGCCACCCAAGGTCGCAGTGGGTTGCTGCACAAAAGCACTATGTATAGCACAAAGGCCAGTTTTCCCCCTTGCAAACTTGTCACGGAGGCCCTTGAGGTGATCATCATCTTTTTCAAACAAGGAGCTTTCATTGTATACTGATCCTTCTCGGCACAACAAGCATCTCTTTCCGCCCCCATGTGCTTTGCAAAAATCTGTACTTCCTTGTGCACTTTTACTGCAATTCTCAAACTTGCAGCGCTTGCCACCCCCATGCCTCACACAGAAATCAGTCCTTCCCCTAGCACTCTTTGTGCACCCTTGTACAGAACATCTCTTACCACCCCCATGAGCTACACAGAACAAAGTACCCCCATGAACACTCTTCGTACAGGTACCACCTCCAAACGTGCACCTCCTGCCACCGCCATGAGCCTTGCACAGTGGTGTACTTCCTTCTGCACCCTTGGTGCATCCTTCATACACGCACCTCCTACCACCCCCATGACCTTTGCAAAACATGGTGCTTCCTTGTGCTCCCTTCCCACAACCTGAGTACTGGCAGCGCCGCCCTCCCCCATGAGATATGCATAGGCCCGAAAAACCCTCCGCACTCTTGGTACACCCCTCTTTCTGACACCTCTTACCCCCACCATGTCGTATACACAAACCAGACCTGCCTCTCGCTGCTTTAGTGCAACCCTCATAATTGCATCTGCGGCCTCCACCATGGCCAATGCAGAAGTCTGTCTTTCCCTCAGCACTTTTGATGCATCCTAGAGTTTGACACCGGCGACCCCCTCCATGCGCCTTGCAAAAATTTGTGCGACTTTCAGCACCCTTGTTGCAATTCGGTCTCTGGCAGCGCCTTCCCCCGCCATGTGTGATACAGAGGCCAGATGCACCTCTTGCACCCTTGCCACAGCCTTGAAACTTACACATCTTCTTGGCCCGTTCAGTCCCAATGATGGAAGAGGTCTGGCCACCACCAGAAAATGCCTCACAAGCCAGGGTAGAGATAGGGCATGCCTTGCTCATAGAATCTGGATTTGCTAAGTCTGCTCTGGCACCAGTTGCTAAGTATACAAGATTAGATTGATCCATCCAGAAATCACACTCACGCAAACCGGGAATGCTGCAGTCTTCGTGCTTCATTCGCTTAGCAGCATTGGTGGAACCTTCATCTAATGTAGCATCTACCCAACCTTCCTGTGCATTAGCACCAGCAGTGCTAGATGGCATACCTGACAAGCAATCAGATTCAGATGATAAAGGGTTTCCTGTAAGGCTGAGCTGTAAGCCCATTTCAGAAGAATTCTCTCCCCTATTGAAAACCAAATTCCCTCGATCTCTGATACCATCACTCCCACTTGACTGACGGAAGGTTGCAACTCTCTGCAATCCAGCTTCATGATGGGCTTGAGTTGTCATATCTAAAAAGCTATTTCTCAAAGAGGTCATGCATGAATTCCCTTCTCTCAAAGAAAGAAAAGAATTAGTTGGCAATTCCAACCCACTAGACTGTGGAAGGCCCAGACTTAGATCCATATGTATGTGATCCCCATCTCTACTTTCTTCACAAAGGGTACTCTGACAAATTTCGCTTTCCAAGCTCTGTGCACTATCAAGAAAGCCAGGTGTACACCCCAGGCCCAGGACTAGCTGCAATTCATCTTTGCACAGGGCCTTCCCAACTGTTTCTCCATGACATTTTTCTTTGCTGCCTTTAGAAGAATCAGACAAGCCATCCTCCTTAGATGCCTGAGAGGTCAAGCCGTAACCTCGGAAGCCATCTCTAATCAACCAATTACCAGGCTGTGACTTCATACTTGATTAACTTTGTAGCCACTAGCCCCACCACTTCACAAAAAATGAAGTTATGAAAAAAGTTCTATATTGGATAACTAGAATCTAAATAATAAGAGAGTCATCTGCCTCATTAACAGAAATCCACCCCTCCGTTACCTGTAGACTCCACGCATCACATGCCATATCTTACCACATTCCGAGGATAAAATCCCTTAACCATCCCTGCCATACAGAGACTTTCTCTTGCCATGCAAGTCCTTGCTTTGACGGTACCAACAACCCCGCTAAAGGTTGTTAAACCCATTCACAAACACCAAACTGCAAAATGACATGACGCTGAGCATGTGTGATTTGCCCACTAAGCTACACAAATCAAACAGATGAAGAACCCATAAAAAGGTTAAAATAAATTAATTACATATGCGGGTGTGAACGAAGCTTCTCTCTCTCTCTCTCTCTCTCTCTCTCTCCCTCTCTCTCTGTGTCACACCATGTGCAACATATATATGTAGCTACACACATATATGTAACCATGATAAAACCCTAACTTTTAAATTTAGATCTATAAAAACACTAGGTAATCACAGATTGCAGTTCCTTTTGTATGAATTCAATCAAAACCCTGTCTTTGAGAGGAAATCTAACCTTATTGGCAAAATTTCTCATTTCAGATCATCATCTAGCTTTAGATAACTGTTCTAACCTAGATAAGCAGATGAAAACCCTCTCAATCAAATGTTCAGCAACGAAATCAGAATGGACAAGAAATGAAGAGAGACTCACCTGCGGTTGAAAGCGCAAGAGGAGGATCAGAAAATCTTCACTCAAGTTCAGGGTGAAAGGAAGAGACACAGGCAATTCTTTGTGTGTGGAGGGGCGGACAAAATAACGCACGTGGGCATCTGGCGGTGTAACAATAGCCGCCCGATCAGCGCACAATCTCTATAAAGGGGCCTGCCTTTGTTGACTAGAGAGAGAATGATTTTCCACCTTGTATTTTTCTAAGGTCCGTAAAATACAAAATGAAAATGATTTTTTAAATTCCTTACGAGAAAAAAAACATGGTATATATATATATAATATTATATATATATATATAATATTATATACATATATATATATAATATTTGGAAACCATGTTTTTTTTCTCATAAGAATATATATAATATTATATATATATATAAGATTTGGAAACCATGTTTTTCTTTCTCGTAAGGAATTATATATATATATATATATATATATATATATATATATATATTATATAGCGAAGTAGGACCTTGTTTTAGGTCTTGTTTTATCTATTTGAAAACCATGTTTTTTTTCCTCGTAAGGAATTTAAAAAATCATTTTCATTTTGTATTCTACGGACCTTAGAAAAATACAAGGTGGAAAATCAGTCTCTCTCTTCTTTCTCTCTCTAGTCAACAAAGGCAGGCAGGCAGGCAGGCCCCTTTATTATATATATATATATATATATATATAGAGAGAGAGAGAGGGGGGGGGGAAGAATCTTGTGTGTGTGTGTGTGTGTGTGCGAGCGCACGTGTGTATGTGTGTGTGTGTGAGAGAGAGAGAGAGAGAGAGAGAGAGAGAGAGAAAAGAGAGAGAGTTAGGACACACACACATCTCTATATCTTCTCTTCTCTATATTATCTTAAGGAAGAGTTTCACAAAGTTGCCACATGGCAAGAATTTGGAGGTGCAGGAAGAGGAGGAGGAGGTTTGAAGAGGTTTGGGTAGAATTTGATTTTAGAAGCCTCAAAAGACGCCCATACAAGGTTAGTTGGAGTTCACAAGCATTGCTCAAGAATTATTACTACTTCACATGGGGCGTTGCCAACAAATCACCCTCATCTTCTCAAGTTTCTAAGGAACTTAGGGGTAGGCTGCATGTGGCAGCATTGCAAATTAGATGGGATAGACAAAAAATGTGAATCTGGAGATAGGTATAATTTTTATTGTTGTACTTATAGCCCTTCTATCTAGTTCAGATGTAAACTATCATAGAGACCAATGGACCAATGTATCCACTATTGTTTCAAGTAAAAGTGATTGCAAGCTTTTTATTGCATGGTTGCCAAATGAGCTAAAAGATGATATCTTCGTAAGGTCGCAAAACCTTATCACAACTCTCATGTACCTAAGATAATAGTCCACACAGAAGGACATGTAAAATAAAACTATTTTTTATTATTCATAAGCATGTGATACAAGGGTGTTCTTAGGAATGAGGTACCTAGGCTAGAGGACTTCTTTTACACTTGACTTGATGGAACTTATAATAGGAGGAACATTGTCACAATTGCAAGAAGCACCCAGCTCGACTTTGGGGGCAAAGGCCTTATGTAACATCATTAGCTACAATGTGGTGACACAAGGAGTATTCATTTGCCAAGTTGGTTATGAGGATTTTCCTACTAATCATGTCTAAAATCCTCTTGTAACTCTTGTCCAAATTCTGTAGCACCGATTCTTTACACATAAATGAGCATAGTCAAAAGTGACCTAGTCACGAGGCATCTCAATCCACCAGAAGTTAAGCAATGTTTTGACATTATCTCACATACTAGATGATGCTTTGCAAAACACATGTTTAAACATACATACACACTTGCAATTGGTAATGCTTTGGGGATGCCCATAAGCTACATGAAAAATATTCTTGTAATCCAAGAAGATATGCATTAACCTTTAATTAATTGATTCTAAAGATTTGACAATATAGAACTTAAAAATGTCTTATACCAAAACATTGAAAAGTGCATATGGTGGTTCAAATTATAGAAGGCCTTATACCAAAACAATGAAAAGTGCAGAAGTGCTTCAAATTATACAAGGTCTTATAGAAGGTGTTATACCAGAACAATGAAAAGTGCAGAAGTGGTTTAAATTGAGCCTTTTGATGTGTTAGTTTATCAGAATATACGATTAATTCAAATAAACATGATGTACAATAAATAGGAATTTACTAAGATCCACTTCATGTGGCTAAGTAACCAAATTCAAATAAACATGATGTACAATAAAGAGGAATTTACTAAGATCCACTTCATGTGGCTAAGTAACCAACCAAGGTCATGCCACTTCTTCAAAGTTTCCACTTATTTAGAAAAAACCCAATTCAGATACTTTCAATAATGACCTTTGTACACTCTAATGGTAAAAGTATATATGAATAATGTTTTGAGTAAATAGAAGTACATAGGATATTGTTTTTCTCATCTTCATGTAAATTCTATAAATGAACATATTGTCATACGACCCTAAGTATTTGACTTGTGCTTGGGATGAAATAACAGTGACACATCTATTGGCTTGTGCTTACAAAGCGTGTAAAAAAGTGAGTACCACATAGTTCCAAAAGTAAGGGATAGAGCCATGCAATCCAGTCCATAGCATTTGGAGGTGTAGCCAAACTAACTCAAGAGTTCCATATTGTTTACTGGGTGAATAAAGCATCCAATGAGAAAGAATCATGTAGGTAATGACATTTGTCCCCACTACCACCACCCAACTTGCCCAGTAACTCTTATCAATGATGTGAGAGCCTTCTATGATGGTTCATCCCAAAAATATACTTTTTTGAACTCATTCTTACTTTTTGAACCACTCCAATCATAGGAAAAACCTATTTTCATATTTACCAATGCAAACTCACAACATATCGTTAATATAAAGCATAATGCCCAATTCTAATTACTTCAAAAAGCACCTTACTATCAACCTTTGTTGCCACATTTACCACTTAGCTTATTAAGATAAGTCATGGAAACTGAGTCTATAGTTAATGTATCCTCTAAGGCATCTATCCCATCAGATTCTTTAAACTCATGAATATAGTCTTTTTTTATGTCTTTTAACTTACCAACTCTCTCTCTCTCTCTCTCTCTCTCTCACACACACACACACACACACACACACACACACTTACTTTTATGTTCAAGGAAAGGATGCACATGCTCAATTACATGACATTCAAGATTGTAATATAATCACTATGGGTTTTCAAAACATTCAAGATTATAGTATAAATCACTTACTTTTATGTTCAAGGAAAGGATGCACATGCACAATTACATAACATTCAAAATTATAATATAAAACACTATGGGTTTTTTAAATGCTCAACAATTTTGACTCTAGAAAACATTGAATGCATATTGTCTTAAAATGTTTTGAATTCCCACCACTCTTACATCACCTTGCATTCCTAGTCCATGTCTTCTCCCTTTTTGTAGTTTTTTCAACCACTCAACAATGGTGATGGATGTCACTATAGTGCCACCCACATATTCAAACCCTCTATATTACGGGGCTTGATTGTGATGTTCTTTAGAAAATTATAATATTACTGTATGCACATTTTACATGTACATATTTATATAGATCCATTTCTTATTGCATTTCAATGACAAATTTTTTTTAAAGTACCCACTTTTGCATGTGTGAAATCAATTATAGTTTAGCCCTTGATAAATGTGATGCACATGTTAATGCATCTATGTCATTTATTTGTTAAAGGAGTCTATCTCTTTGATGTAGGCATGCAATTAAGATTCTCAAGAGTAAATGTTTCTTGCTCTATGTATGTGCAAAGATTTATTCAAGTTGTAGGCTATTAGCTATGTCTACATATAAGCATGTACCATCATAAAAAGCCAAAAGGCTACCCAAATGTTTGAAAAAAGCTTTCAAATGTTTTGGTGGTTTTACATGGAGCATAACTCATCCTTGTGATTTTGCATGCTTGTTTGTACTATTCTGAACACTCTTTTGAACAAATGAAAAGGAAAAATGATGCATAATATATTGATAAATGTTTACAAACACTACAATACATTGGCCCAATTTATGGTACACATAAAAAGTTCTTGTAATTAAAATCATTAGTTATCTTTCTGTGCTAGGATATGTACAAAGGATATGTACAAAGGGATTGAAGTTGCACATATAAATGTTTGCTTAAAGCATGATTGGAAGAAAAGAGATTGTTATTTTTACAATCTCCTATTTTAAGGTACACATAAAAAGGTCCTATAATCAAAATCATTAGTTATTGTTCCATGCTAAGACATGTAAAAAGGGATTGCACTTGCACATATAAACATTCGTTTAAACAATGATTGGAAGAAAAGAGAATGTTACTTTTACAATTTTCTTATTTTTTAAAGAAATTATTAGTTTTATATGTTAAACTATAGCATTAAACATTATCAAGCCCTACATAAACTATAACATTAACATTATCATGCTCGATGACCAAATTGTTGCATGCTCCTTCTAAAACTTTAGTGAACCTTGATACTTTCTACTGTGATTATTACAAACTACCCTAAATGTTACATTAAAATACTAAAGTTATCTTATTTTAACCTAAAATCTACCAAATCCCATTCACATTAAAATACTAAACTTATCTCCACCTCACATCTTCTAAAACTTTAGTGAACCTTGATACTTTCTATTGTGATTATTACAAACTACCCTAAATGTTACATTAAAATACTAAAGTTTCTATTTTAATCTAAAATCTACCAAATCCCATTCACATTAAAATACTAAACTTATCTCCACCTCACATCTTAAATCAACATACATGAAAATCCAAACTACAACCCCCTATAATCTTATTAAATGTTTAATACCTATAATTGATAGCATTCAAACTACCAACCTATCTCATTTAGGTATACCCTAAGTAACCTAAAATCTACTATTTCCCATTCATGCTAAGGTTCTTCCTTTCATAAACTTGAATATTTCCACCTCACATCTTATATCAACATACATGAAAGTCCAAATAAAAACTCCCCATAATATTACTAAACATTAAATTCTTATGACTTATGACCTTCTATCTTGAAACTTCTCTAAATTAGCTCCAAACTCATTCAAATGCAGCAAACATGTGAATGTTGATTATAACTTCACCCAAAACAATTTATCCATCTCTAGACACCTTAGCATGTTGTTACTCATGGACAATCATGAGGAATTAGAAGCATGATGTGCATCTATTTTCTTAATCGTGTTTTAAACTACCAAGTCTGCTTTATTATAATTAGAAGCATGACATGCATCAGTACATGCATATCTATGCTTTTTTAATCATTTTCTAGACTACTAACTCTACTTTATTATAATTAGAAATAATTGCTCTTTCAATAGTGCATGTAAAAAATAGCAATCAAAATAGAAATTATACACCATGTAGTCCTTATAATCATAATTTTACATTCTGTAAAATTAAGAGTCGTAAATTATTATGAATATTTTGAAATACTATTGGAAATGCTTGTTTGACTTGATTACACATGTAATCGATCTCTAACTAGACAAACTAGACCATCCTCATTTGATTACACATGTAATTGATCTCTAACTAGACAAACTAGACTCGCCTCATTTTTAAAAGAAACCCTCATATCACCTTTTACATGGGATAATATAAAATACGTCTAGCTTATACATTTATAGAAATATATAAATCATTTTATCTAAATATCAAAACATTGAACACAATTTTATCATCTCTACTACAAGTAGAGATGTAGGACTTTTTAATAGGGACACAAAAGCTACTTCACAACTTTTAGTCTCTACCTTAGAAAGAGGGGGGAGGATCCTTTTTTTTTGGGGGGGGGGGGGGTGGTTGGAGGGTTGTGCACTTTAATAGCTTAGTGCATAGTTAGGAGTTATTCAATTGGGATATTTACATGTTGTATACATGTATAAGGGGCTTAAATAAATAATTATTTAATTAGTAGTTTCGATTGGGAGATTTAGATGTCGTATACATGTATGATGGGATTAAATAAATAGTTGTTTAATGTGATCTATTTATGTGAATTTATTGGAGTTTTCGTAAAGGTAGATATACTTACAAAAGGTGGTAAACAAAATTGTGTTAAAAATGTAAAAATAAAAATAAGGGTATTTTAAATGTATGATTGCACACATGTTGTATGTGTTTTTATAGAGTGACATCCCCCCCTGGCGCCCTTGTAAAATCATCTTACTACTAGAAGAGTCACTTCAATAATGGAGGATAACATATTTAAAGTTGATAGTTATTCCCTAACTTTATTCCATGGTTCAAAAGTTACTTCAAAACTTGTAGTAACCCAAACACACCCCCTCCCCCTTTGTGCCCCGCCCCACCCTTCTTAAAATCATCTTGATACCGAGAAGCCACTTCAATAATGGAGGATAATGTGTTTAAAGTTTATAATTATTCCCTACCTCTATTCAAAAGCTATTTCAAAACTTGTAGCATCTCCACCTCGAAAAGGAGAAGGGGAGGGGGGGTTCACTTAAAAAATCCATACAACATGTGTGTGCAAGCATCTATTTAAAATACCCTTATATTTTTTACATTTTCTTAACATAATTGTTCACCCCCCCTTTTGTAAATAAATATAAAAAAACTATCCAAAAATTCACATAAATCAATGACAGTAAATTAATTTAATTTAATTTAATTAAAATAAACCTATCAATGAATTCACATAAATTAGTCACATTAAATATTTAATTATTTAATCCCCTCATACATGTATATGGCATGTAAATGTCCCAATTGAAAACACACCTCTGTGCACTAAGGTGTTATTCTACTTAGGAATCCTCTCATACATGTAAATGTCCCAATTAAAAACTCCCCTCTGTGCACTAACTTATATAAGGTGATCCTCCTCCCCACGGCCCTACGTCCACATGAGGTCTCTAAAAGGGAAGCTAGCATAGAATGACTTTAAAGGTATTAAAAAAATGATATCATTTTGTAATTGGAAAGATTTATTCTTGCATGCTTGATAAATATTTGAGGGTCCAAAAAAAAAATAGATCCCCTCTATTGCTTGTGATTATACTTCATGATTATTCCATATTTATATAGATTTTCATATATATTTTGTTGAAAACCACCCACCACATTGAAAATAAAACATCTTTCAGTGCTATAAAGAAACTAAAAGCTAGAATTGGTTTATAGTGTTATAGTGTAATTCATGTGTTATGCATAAAATCTCTTGTAAGATTTCACAATAGTCAATCTCAAAAGAGATAATATTGGCATCTTTATCTAGTGAACAAACATTAACATGCCCATACAATCATACATCCTTCTTGTTTTTTAATACACCCATAGCAAATTTCTATGCATGTGATCATAATGTATTGCATTTTTTAATACACCCATAGCAAATTTCTATGCATGTGATCATAATGTATTGCATTTTTGGTTTTTTTAATAGGGTTAAGCTAATAAAGAAAACACTATTGAAATTGGTAAATGGGGAGATTTATTCTTCTATGATTAACATACTTTTGGGATCTTAAAAGAATACATAGATTCCCCATTTCATGTGCATGATTATTTTTTTCATGGCTATTTCATATCCACGTAGACTTTCATATTTAATTTTGAAGTTATTTAATCTCAAAAACTTTTGCATCTTGAAGATTAAAACCATTATATTACAATCTAACACATATTTTACTTTCTTAGTGCTTTAACCCTAGTCTTGTAGTTGAGCCATAAAAGTGGCTTAAGAGATAAAATTTAAAACAATTGAAAGGAAAAAAAAAACTTAAAATTCTATGAAACTACTACTTGAGAATGCTTGGCATCTACTCATGGTAAAAGTTTTGAAAAAAAATCATGTACCTAGTAAATTTCTAAATTTTAAAATGACTAGCATTAAAATGATGTAATAGCCTTATCTTTAAGGAAAAAGTGTAACTTTAGTTGATAAAAGGTACATGCCAATGAACTAAATACATAAAGAAGAATTGTCTTATTGCATTTGTAAAGCATTTAAATTTTTATATAAGCTTTCAAGGTTAAATGTATAAATTACAGCTTTATAATGAGAAGTGCCTAATTGATGACCACGGAATACCATGTTATAAAAAACAATTTGGCTCTTGATTTAAAAAAAATCCAATACCTTATGTTGATAATAATTCCTTTGTAGGAATTTTTTTGAAACAATATGCTCAAAGATAAATATATTTTTTAGAATAAGACTCTAAAAGATAAATATTTTTTAAATATAAGAGTCTAAAAGCCAAAAAATGTTTTTTTTTCTACAAGGCATGAGTTAAAAATAAGGAGGAGTATAGTATTGGTATTCATGAATTGCCAATGCTTTAGCATGAGTAATATTTATAAAGGCTAAGCTTCTTGATGCTTCATATAGTGCCACAATAGTTGAGCTCATGATATATAAGGTTGGAATCTTTATTACTTGCTCAAGTTTACCATGACATTATAATCAAAGCGTGCTCCTTCTTGTTTGAATAATCTCATTAAAAAAGTGATGTCCATGCTGCCACACAATGCTATTTTCGGTCCTAAAAACTAATAAGAAGCTATCGTCAACACATACTAGCATGATTTTTAGGCAATCATTTTTTGGTGATCATTTTTTTTAAAGTTGAGAGTATACTCTCTCTCTCTCTCTCTCTCTAAAAACACACATTCATGTATGCACAAATGTAGACATGCACAAGGCACAAACATTCATGTATGCACACATGTAGACATGTACATGGCACACAGATTTATGTATGCCCACATGCACACACACACACACACACACACACACACACACACACACACACACACACACACACATGTGCCCATATGCATAAGCACGCGTGCCCCCCTAACCTACACACACACACACACACACATCCACGCCTCCCACACACACAAAATAGCATTATGCTTAAATAGCAAGAGTTTTAGTGATAGTGTTTACACATAGCTTTGGTTTTTTTAAAATTGTTAAATCATCACTATTAGCTTTGTTAAATTCAATACTATTATCTCCTAGTAGCTAAAGCATTGCAAGGCTACATCTAAAAGCCTTACTAAAACCTTCCTAATACCCTTGCTATTGTCTTGGTATTTTGACACGATTAACCTCCCAAAAGCCTTGTAATTTCTTACTACTACTAAGCTTGCTAATTCCTTGCTATTGAAAAAATTCATTTCTAATTCCTTGCTATTAAGAATTTTAGGATAAAAAAACATTTATAACATTGTTTGCCATTGCTAATATTTAACATCACACACACACACACACACACACACACACACACACACACACACACACACACATGTTTCTATTTCCTTGCTATTAACAATAACTCTCTCTCTCTCTCTCTCTCTCTCTCTCTCTCTCTCTCTCTCTCTCTCTCTCACCATCTTTTAAAATATTAAACATCTCAGCATAGGATTGGATGCCTCTTTATAAAAGTTCTTATTGCTTACTTTGATTGAGAATGAAATGTAGGGTTCTATGGTGAAGAGGTGGTTGTTAAGGTGTTTTATTACCAGCAAGGTTTTTTTTAATAGAGTAGAAAATAGTGGTATAGTAAAGATAAATTCTTGTGCTTGCACCTTCAAGGGAAATCTAGGCGATGGGTTGTACCATGGACCAAGCTCCCCCCATCTCCAGAGATGTACCTGGAAGGATGTTGATGGGTAAGGCTATCATTCTCATGAACTTTGTAGCTCTTCCATGAGTGTGGGTGAGTAAACGTTTGTGTTTACTCATGGAGCAAGTACTACAATTGTTAGCCAGTTGAAATGAAGGATGGCAAGCTAATTAGATTGCCCATTAATATGGTTGGTTGTGTTTGATTTAGAAGCTTGGTAGATTATCAATATGGTTGGTTGTGTTTGATTTAGGAGCTTGGTAGATTATTGTGAATATTTAATCTACTCTTGTTTGTGGATGGAGAGACGGAAGACTCTCTACACTTGTAGCAAGAGTAGCATGATCCACATGTAGCTCAATCCAATGGGATTTACATCCCTTTCGGAGTTAGGGATTCAACCCGTACCGGTGCATGGAAGCTTATCCGCAAATGGAGAGAATGCTATGAACACCACTACCTTGACATAGACTTTACACACAAGCTCAATCTTGCCATAGCTCATTCACTCATCATCCCACTCATTCATGCATCCAATACAAGAAGAAAGCTAAGCTAATGCATACACAAGCTCAAAGCATACTTCATTCTCAAGCACTTACTTCCCTAACATGCACACAAACCTTGAAGCTTAATGGAACTTGAAATAAACATGCATTCTCATTCACTACTCAAGCAATGCCTTGCCCATGGATAAGCTACAAGCTATGGAGATGCTTAAGCTTGAATCCACTATCACACAAAGCCTAATAGAGAATGCACAAGCATCAACAAAGAAGCATGCACACTAGAGAATAGAGATGAGAAGAGAGAAAAACATCATCTCATTGCATAGAATTAGAAGAGCATTGCTCATACAGTAGTGTAGATGGGGAGAGAGAAGAGCTTGCACCTCTATGAACAAGAGGGAGAGCTAGTCTCAAGAGAGCTTCAAGCATGAGTTTAGCCCAATGTGTCCATGAGCTCTCAAATGAGCCACTATTTATACTAAAAACTCCTAAAACTCCCAAAACTTCCCATGTGGGATTATTCTCAAGCCCACTCCCACACTCACCTACAACTTGGAACTCTCTACAAGAGCCCTACATAAGAATGTCAAGTCTCTTGTTTTCCTGCTTCCATCTTTGTGTTGCATCCTTGCATTGATCACCATTCGTCACGCAATATTCCCCCCTTCCTATTTTGCGCACGTCCTTGAGCGCGTAGATGCCAAGGAAGAGTAGAATCTCCAGTGTGTACCTGTAAGCAAAATGATAGGTGGTTTGTGTGTTCTTTTTTTTTTGAAAGCAAAAGTACTGACAGACAATAACAAAACAAGCAATTTTATTAAATAAGACATGGCAATAAACGTCCAATTAGCTAGAGCAAGGAATCATTAAAGCAGTGTATAGATTGAATAGGTTAGTTCAAGCCTTAATAATTACTACCTGCAGAGCTAACTAAAGTAAAGAATGTTTTATGCCAAATGTATTGTTCTTTTCCTAGAAGGCAAAAGACAACACTTAATCGAGGGACTATCAAGTAGTATACTGAGCCTATGCTAAGTCAAAGATGTCGGTTCAAACCTAATAAATCTAACATAATTATGTATTGGCAGACTCTTGATATTGCTTAGTGTTAAGGTTATCGAGGGACTATCAAGTAGTATACTGAGCCTATGCTAAGTCAAAGATGTCGGTTCAAACCTAATAAATCTAACATAATTATGTATTGGCAGACTCTTGATATTGCTTAGTGTTAAGGTTTAATATTTTAAGCACAACGACGACCATCCTGGATTAGACAAGCATTTCTCTTGGTGCCTTTCTGTCCTCTTTTTTTTTGGGGACAGGGCTCTCTTCAAGAGTATGTTTGCACATCTGCGGTATGGCTATTCCTTACTACACAAGGCATTCGTTTGGGAAAGGTATAGACCTCCCTCGCCTACCATGAATAACAAGGCAATAGGCCACAAACATATACACTTTTCTTTTATTTTTGTCATGCCAATTTTTGTTATGGAAGGTTTATTAGATTGTCCCTAAGAAATGGGGCAAGATATCCACTGACGGTCCTATGATTAATTTAGTCTCTTTGTCCTAGGTCTGGAACTCTACCTTTAGCACAAAACACTAGTTACTTTGTATTGCTAAATGGGTAAAAATAATTACAATCAAACTTACACTATCAAGTCTAAAGCTATAAAATGCTATCCCTACTCTAGACCAAAGGAGATGCATATTGCCATGCTTAGTAAAGTGAAATTTATAAACAATCAAGCAACAAGAAAAATATAGAAAACACTAGAGATTGGCATGAGTTCACTTGTTTCTTTTAAAGCGCTGGTTGGTGAAGAATTGTTTGCACTTGATTGTATGATTGTCAGTTGCGGTACTGAAGCGGAAGATGTAGTTTGGTGCTTGTATGTGTTTTATTCCGACAAAACAAACTAAAGAGAAAGAAAATTAAAAAGATAAAAAATAAAAAACATTGGTGCTAAACATCGGATTTGGCCGAGGGAAAAAACCCAATGGAAAAAAAGTGCCCTGGCTTCTAGTTCTTATTAAGAGAGTACAAGTACTAGTCTTGCATTGGGGGTGGATGTATGTCTGCATTCTCAGGTGGATGGACATCAATAGCTTCAGGATGGAAAGATAACCCAGAACGTAATCCTACCCATGGAGAAGATGGCAAGGGAAGAAGTGCATCTTCACTAACATATGGTATGGGCACAGTAGGAAGGCTAAAGAGGCACTTATGGTTTTGAAACCGTTCTAAAGACTCACTCACATTGAGCCAAAACTGACATGTAGATTCATGGGAAAGAAGAACCTACAAAATGGGAGGGGTTAGCAAAACGAAGGGTGTCTTCGCGCCATGTTTGAGCTCTTTCCTCTTCCGAGAGTCTTTGTTGGTTGGGTCCACATTGCGGCATCATAATTGCCCAGAGATTATGTCGTCGAGGTGTGACCCCTATGATCTGTTGCATCATACCAGTGCCATAGCGACGGAAGTATGTGCGACACCAACATATATGGGAAGCATTCCCTAATACCATACGAGCACAGTCACGGGGCAGTGTGGAAATGGATGATGTTGCTGGTAGTATAACTCCACAAGTTGTCTTCCACAACAATCCTCACCCACTGGGGCATAAAAATATCGAGAGTGCATTTGAAAAGGTGCAATGCTGTAGTCCCCTTGATGGTCAGGGTGAGTGCTATCTAGGTCCAAAGATGGACTGCATGTGTCCAGCCAAGTCTCCATTTGGTTATTCTACACAACACATAAGGGAGTGTTCAGATATTTTTATTCAATGCAAGTTGAACGAAGAATGCTAGTATGTACAGGCATGACGGAAATAGAGCTAATAGATTGGATAGATGAATTGCCAAAAAGTAGCTTTTGTAGCATGATAGCTCTTTCAAGAATGAGTTTGTTTTTGGATGTAACATTATGCAAATTATTTTTGGGGTTTTGACGTATGGCACAGGTTCCTTTTTGTTGGACTCTTTTTGGTACCCTTTTCAGAGTACGTGCAAGAGATTGAAGTTTAGTCGGAGGTGAGATTTTAGTGATAGGCATAGGAAATGCATTGGGACAAATAGGAGGAGGTGTGAATGGAGATGTTTGAACACTTCTGAGCTTTGGCAACCATATGTCAGCTATGTTCTTGCCATCCCATTAGGCTTTCAAAATTTTCTTGGGTCTTTAGAGTGCCCAACTCTAACACCTATGCCTGTAGACTTATGGCTCGTAATGTAATTTGATTAGGGAAAGAGTAGAATACCGATGACATTCCAAATAGTTGGAGTTGTAGGAAGAACGCTCTTTCCTTGATAGTCAAGGAGTCTACTTGTGTAGGAGCCTGATTGAAAGTTGTCGGCTTTGTAAGATAAACTTTGACATTGCTTGTGTTTTGGGGAATAGACTCTGAACTTGATTCGCTTCCCATGTCAATTTGGAGTATCCCTTCCTGTTCGAGACCTTCTGATGATGTCTGATTGTTGACGCGTCAGCTTGTGTTTCCACCTGGACTCTTTCAAGCTTGGTAAGGCGTGGTTTCTAGTATTGATTTGGTTTCTGTAAGTGAGGTGGTATTGACTGCTTTTGTTCTTGAGTAGATTCAGGAACATAATTATGTTTTGCTGCAGTAGTCCCTGCATTCTTCTTTGGTAGCCACAAGGTAGTAGCACCCTCGTAGTAGCCTTGTGCTTGCAGAACCTTCTTTGGGATCCACCGTTGTTGAGTAGTCTTGTTGGAGGTGGAACTGTTGGTTTTGGTGAACCTCTTTAGCTTTGTATTCCTTGGATGTTCCTTGGCAGCATTGGGTCTTGCCTTGCGAGCTGCTTTAGGTAACTAGATTTGAATTCTAAGTGCTTCCCCCCTTCCGTAGCCTTGTGCATATAAGAGAGATGTTGGCACATGCCATCCTTGAGTATTGTCATTGTCATTATTCACCCAAATCATTGGATCTTTTGAGGATGTCTATCACAGTAGGGATGGTTTCCACCTTTTGAAAAGATGGGAGTGCCGAAGCACTTGATCCTGTAAGGTGAGTAGAATTTACCAACAAGGTGTATTGTCGTGAGTTCTAGTCTATACCGCATTTGGTGGTTCTAATCCATGATCTACCTAGAACAATATCCACCACTGCTTGGCTCTTGTTAGCAACATAAAAAGTCACGTGCATGGATTGATCCTGAATGGACATATTAATACAGCACTTGCCTAGGGCTGGGGTTTTATTACCAGAGAAACTCTGGAAGTTCAATGATGCATTGGTGAGCAAAGGTTGGCCTAATGATGTCCACGCTTCATAAGACAAAACATTGCAGTCAGCTCCTGAATCTATAAGTACAGACGCTGCAAAGATTGCTCTTTGAGTAGGGATTCTTACTTCAATATGAAAGGGATCTACAAAGTCTTCATCATCATTCAAGTGGATGGCCATGATAGCTGCCTTGCGGCGCTCTCGTGCTAGTGCTACTCTAGCCTTAGCTTCTTCTTTTGCTTGACTTTGTAACAAAGCTTGAGCTTTTTTACGTGTCTGACTAGCATGTATGCGTATGAGCATATCATCTGTTAGAGGTTCTTCATAGCGCTTCAAGCGGCTACCATTAATGAAGTTAGTCATTGGCTCTCCATCTAAGGTTTCCAACCTTACTGCACCACTCGCACTAAGCTCATTGATCACAAATGGACCAAGTCCTCGCATTTTCAGCTTGCGTTTTTGTTTCTTCAATGTGTAAAGCAACACTAGATCACCTCTCCTCAAGCGACCTTTCTTCACATGCATATCATGCCAACGCTTTTGGCGTCGTTTTTCAGCATACATGCCAATGACTGCCAATAGCCTGTCTTCATCTAGCCTCTCCAATTCATCGATCCGTGTAGAGAATTCATGATCCGTCCACTCAAGTTGTTTTGCAACTCGAAGTGTAGGTACAATAAATTCTATCGGAAGGATAGCGTCCAATCCAAAAACTAGATTGAAAGGTGTCGTGCCTATGGACGTTTTGTAAGCACTTCGGTAAGCCCATAGAACTGAGTGAAGTTTCTATTCCCAATCTATTCTATGTCCCTCAACAATCTTTGTAAGCGCAGTGCAAAGAGTCTTGTTAGTGCTCTCGGATTGGCCATTTGCTTGCGGGTGATAAGGCGCTGACCTCTTATGGATGACCATAAAGTCTTCCAAAAGAAAGGTAATGACTTCATTGATAAAATGCACACCTTGGTCACTCACAATCTCAATAGGTATACTGTAGCGTGTAAACACATGTTCGTATAAAAACTTTGCAGTGGTCCTAGCATCGTTTTTTACTGTGGCTTTTGCTTCTACCCACTTCGTAAGATAATCTGTGTGGCTACAATGATATACTCAGCATGTGTATGGCGTGCTGGTGGTTTAATCGGTCCCACAAAATCAATTTCCCATTTGGCAAAATCTCTAACCCCCATAATTGGTCTCAATGGCATGTCCTCATACTTGGTAGGAGGTTTGGCTCTTTGACATTGATCACATCGTTTGACATACTCTGTTGCATCATGAAAAAGCGTAGGCCACCATAGTCCTGACCATAGTATAAGTTTGGCAGTTGTTTCTCCACAGAAATGTCCACCCCCAACTCCTGAATGTGCATGAGTCAATACGCTAAGGTAGTCACTCTCACAAACACAAGTCCGTAGGTTTCCATCTTTGCCCCTTTTGTACAGCTGGCCTTCAATAATCTGAAAACTTGCTGCTTCTACCTCTATGGCTCTCTTTCTATGCCTAGGCATCTTATCGTCCGTATGACCTTGCGTCAAATACTTCACAATGTACGAACTCCAATTGGGTGTTGTTGAAATATAAAATAGAGTCACATGAGGAATGGGTTTCCTTTGTTGACAAATTTTACAATTTTGTACATACTTTTCTGTATATCAGCATGAAGTGTTGGCCACCAATATCCTTCCCACAAAACTCTTTTAACCGTATCCTTTCCAGAGACATGTCTGCATCCTAAGCTCACGTGGACATATGAGATAATCTCATCATATTGATCAGGGTCAGGGCATAGACGAAGTATTCCATCTTTTCCCAATTTATACAATCATCCAGAAAGAAGCTTATAAGGAGCACCATGCTCTATGGTCATTATCTTTTCATTGGTGGGACTAATGGAGTTAACAAATCCTGTCGTTAAAACTTGAATTATGGGTTCTGCCCATCTTGGCGCTGTCTCAACCAAGAATAAAGTAGCGTCAGGAATATCATCATCTATACCAATGGGTGCTTCTCCTGAAGTTATCCTGGAAAGATGATCAGCCCGCTGATGCATTTTTCCCTTCTTTATCCCCGCTACTTCAAATTCAAATTCAAGTAGAATAACAAACCAGCGTACAATCCTTCCGGTTGCACATGGCTTGTTCACAAGGTAAAGCAAAGCTTGATGATCTATGAAGAATGTAAATTTGTTGGCCAAAAGGTAATGCCGAAACTTCTTCACAGCATAGATCATAGCTAAGCCTTCTCTTTCCATGGTGGTGTAATTCTTTTTAGCACTATTCAACTGGCGGCTAGCATATGAGACTCGAAAGTCCATTTTGTTCTCACCTGGTTGAGCTAAAGTATAGCCAATTGCAAAAGCCGAAGCATTTATATGTACGTGGAATAAATTATCCTAATCCGGTGGCCTGAGAATAGGTGCCGTCACTAATGCTTTCTTCAGCTTTTCAAAGGCTTCTTCACAATCCTCTGTCCATTCAAATACAACAAGGAGTGCGTATAATGGCCGTGCTATTTTCACGTACATGTAGATAAATCTACGATAGTAGCCGCAATGACCCATGAAAACTTGTACCCCTTTTGCATTGTAAGGTCTAGGTAGCTCAACAATAACAGCTATCTTTTCCGCATCCGTGGATATACCATTCCTAGACACAATGTGGCCTAGAATCTTCCCTTGTCTAACCATAAACTTGCATTTATTAGGGTTAAGGCATATGCGATACACTCTGCATTTCTCAAAGATTTTTTTGAGATGCTCTATGTGTTCTTCTCTGTTTATGGAATGCACACACAAGTCATCCATGAATATTTCAAGGAATAATAGAAGGTATTCTTTGAACGCATGGCTCATCAGCCTCTGAAAGGTGGCTGGAGCATTAGTCAAACCAAAAGGCATGACTCTATATGCAAACACTCCCCATTCTGTAGCAAATTCGGTTTTGTGTTGATCCTTGGGATCAATAGATATCTGGTTGTAGCCCGAAAATCCATCAAGAAAACTGTATGCCTTCTTACCAGCTACCCTCTCCAATACATGATCAGTGAGTGGAAGCGGATAGTGGTCCCAAACAGTAGCAGCATTTACTTTCTTTAGATTGACACATACTCATAGTTTTCCATTCTTCTTAGGTACTACCACAATCGGTGAAACCCATTCTGTATGTTCAATCTCATAAATAAATTCAGCCGCTAACAGCTTGTCAATCTCTTCTTTGATCTTTTTGGCAAAATTATCGTTATACGTGTAAGGACGCTGCTTGGACGGCTGCTTGGATGGCTTGGCATCCTCTCGCATGGGAATTGTACGTGTAAGGACGCTGCTTGGACGGCTTGGCATCCTCTCGCATGGGAATTGTATGCTGGCAGATCTTTGGATCTACCCCCTTAAGGTCTTTGTAACTCCAAGAAAATATATCTCGATACTCTCTCAGAGTAGAGATTAGCAATTCTTCCTCTGCTTGGGTTAAGTCTGTGGCAATCCACACATTACGTGGTTCTTCGCTTGGTTCTGCCAGGTCTATTTTCTTGGCGTCCTCAAGGCCATCATAGGAAACTCCTGGTTCCTCAGGTTTCTGTCGAATAGGTTGTTGCAAGACTATTTTTCGATCTTGTATGGTGAATTTCTTGAAGTTTGAGGGGATATTTGTGGTATCCTCTTCTTCCTTTGAGTCGTCACTCATGGAAGACCATGCTGCTTTTAGCATTCTCTTCCATTCTTGCACTAGAGCTTTACGCTCCACTCTCGTCATGGTGCTTTGTTTAGTCGACTGAATGCACTGAAGCCTTAGATTTTAGCTTCGATTTCCGCTTCCTCTTCTTCTTTGGGTTGTCACTCTCCTTCTCGTTTAATTGGAAGCCGTATCTCCATTTCATCTCGTCTTTGATGCAATCATCAGCTCCCAAGTAGTACAAGTACTCGTTCTTCTCTACAAAGTTTGGAGGTGGAATAAAGTTCTCTTTATCCACATCTTCTCTTTCTTTTTATTATTGTTGTCTCTTTTCCTTGACTTTTTGTTTGCGAAACTTCTGGTGACTTGCAAAACTTACGTTTTGGTTTGTCACTAGGAATACTCAGCAAGACCTCTCTGCCCTTTAACAACAATCTTATCTTCTCTAACTCTGATTCAGGTACTATGGCATTGTTATTAGAATCGTTCCCATCATCAGAGGATTCTAAGCATCTATCCTGATCTCCTTCGTCAGCTGAGCTGTACTCAAGAGGGGATACTTCCTCTACAGATACCATATCTCCTAGCAATAATGATTTGTTTGCTTCATACCTAGGGGCTTCTTGAGGTTCCTCTGCATAGATTGGTCTTAGCATTCTTATGGGAATAATGTCATACCCATCTGGATCACAGAACTGTGTTTGCCTTAGCAATGCACAAGTGTCTATGGTAGCTAAAACATAGTTTCATTCTAAAGGGTCTATCAAGTTCTCAGGAAAAGGTATAGGGATATACGCCTCTTCCGTCACACTTCTGTCTATGGTAACATTTCCAGGTTACAAGTCTCGACAAGATGCTCCACAGATCCATAGATCAGCTCTTCATTCAGACATAGTTGCTCCCGATGCTTCTAAAGAAGCGGAATCAAACTCATCCACAGGAGAGTGCATCACATCTCGATAAGCATGGTTTTTCAGATTCACCCTTGTGGTTACATTCTCATGTCTGAGATACAAGTAATTGTAACCCCAGTCTTGAATCATTTTGAATTGGCGCATGAATGACCTTCCTAGGATTTGGGCTTCTTGGAACACATGATGAAGTTAGCTGTCCATATGCACTTTGGTTGTGTATTGCCTTGTGACGTGAAAAACAATTGTATAGTTTTTCATGACATAAAAAACCAAATTCGTTCACGATGAACCAAATCCTTTCTTTTGGTGATATTCGCATGATTCCATGTTAGTATCCATGTTAATATGCCACATTAGTGATGATAGATCAATGTGTAGATGCCAAACAACATCAACCTCAAGTGTTATATGAAAAACCAGGGTAGTTTTTTTTTGCAAAAAAGAGACTTCTATTAAGTATAAAGAGACTATACAAAATCACAACTGGAATAAAAAAAGACCTCATCCTAAAGTATAGGTTGATCTCAGCGAATATGGAACAGTATGGAGCACAAAGGTGCCAAGAAAGTCATGTGGGGGTTGCTGAGAAAAAGATCTTTTGATCCCACTCCCTCATGAAAACAGTGTGCTTTGTATACACATATCTAAATGGTTCATGTATGCAAGCCATGTAGCCATAAGAGTGTGAATAATATCTCCCTATATAATACAAATGCACTGAGTGTCATGTATCTCAATGCCCTCAATAGCTTCTATGCATTTAGCCCTCCAAATCTACCAAGTTGTGATACTAGCAATGAGCTCCCAGTAGTATCAATCCTCTTTCTGCTGCTGCTGCTGACATGGTCTATATTGTGTATGAGGAATATCCTATAGCATGCAATGTTGGGCTACACATTTGCATATCATTATGGTGGTGCCAAGATCCCAACCCTTAAAAAATATTTATGGATCAAACTGAGTGAGCCAAGTAATAGCACCCCAAGTAATATAAATGGTCTCTCCACTCAATTTACACATAAGATGAACTATAGATCCCCAAATCATCTGAGTAGCTCTACACCCCCATATGAAATGTTGCACTATCTTAGAAGCTACCGAAGAGTATCTAGGGCAAGCAAGGTAAAACAATCCTCCATTGATTAAAGGGAAGGACACCATGTAAGAATAACCAAAAGAAGTGGGAGATTTGGCTCCTTCTATATGAGTGCCAAAGTTTGTGCTGCCGAAATCTCTTTTGAACCGATGGGGTGATGTCATAGCTCTCCCAGTGTAGTGCAGCTGAGTGTTGAGGTCCTCTGAATCTATCCAAGTAGAAGGAGCTTGGTATTACATATAGTGTAGAAAGGTGGGTGAGAGGTCCCCTTGACACTAACCCTGAGGTAATGCATGGAGTGACTAATTAAACTCCTAAGGAAGTGACATCAAGTGAAGTACACATGTCCTCTATGACCATATGATGCAAAGCAGCCCAAACCTTCTATCCTACTCTATCCCTTTAGAGGGTATGGGGCTCAGTAGTAAGAAGCCCACAATAAAAGTCAGAGGCAATCCACCACCTCACCGTGGTAGGATCCGAGTGAAGTGTGTCCTAAGTGTTTTGTCTAACACTTTCTCTGCTATGAGATGGGCCATGAGTGAAGTGTGTCCTAAGTGTTTTGTCTAACACCACCTCACCATGGTAGGATCCGAGTGAAGCGTGTCCTAAGTGTTTTGTCTAACACTTTCTCTGCTATGAGATGGGCCATGAGTGGCAAATGTTTATTACATTTTCCTCTTGTTTGAGTCCAAAATGACTCTTGGGCATGGTAATTATACTCCACCCTTTGCTCAGGGAGTGCTAAAGCTTAGCCCTAACAATACATAAAGTATCTACAATCCATTGGGCATTAGGTGATTTTCATATTCCCCCTCTGTAATGTTGTTAACCTACGTCTAATAGCCCTCTCATAGTCAATGGCCTTCTATCTCGAAAGTAAGGCCATCCTGTGTTAAAAATTTTTGACACACTATAATGTGGAAGCCACACTCTCTGACCCATTAGAAAAGTCATGAGACCTCCATACAACTACCACCCACACGAAAGCTCTGCATCTGAATAGAAATGCTCAAAAATATGCACACGAGGAGAAGAACCATGGTATCCTAGATCTCTGATATGTAAAACCACAAGGCAGTGATTAGATCTGGAAGTGGCACATGCTATGAGTGTATGTCCTTCCCTATCAAGAACCCAATCATTAACATAGAAGCCATCTAAGCATGCATAGGTGTAACATGCATCCCTCCACCTATTTGACAAAGAAAAGAGGAGAGAGGATGACCTCCTTTGAATAACATCCTCAAGCCAACAATCTATGCCATGTATAGAGAGAATAAACCTCTCCTAGAAGGCCCTCTGCACCATACCCACTTGTCCTTCTCTTTTTTTTGCAAGTTCCTCAACCATATGAAACTCACCTCCAATGATCTAATGATCTACATGAGGACAAAAATTAGTGAGGGCCTTCCAAAAGGAAATCCTATCCCCTCTATGATTAGGTGCATACATGTTCACAATACCAATGCGTCTCCCATCCTACATAATGATGATCCCCACTGCACAAGTGGGAAGAAGGACACCATGGCCAATGATGCAAGGCAAGATAGAGTGGAGTTAGTAGTGGAGCTCGTCCTTGATAAGATATTTTCAACAATGTAGAAAGATAGAGTGGAGTTGGTAGTGGAGCTCGTCCTTGATAAGATATTTTCAACAATGTAGAAAGATACCACCAAGCCCCTGTATGTTCCATGAGACAATCCTCATGAAGACAAAGACTAAAAGTTGAGACCAAATCTAGGTCGATGAAGGACTTCCTTTTGAGGTAGGAACACATCTTGCATAAGTGGGAGAGGGGAATCTCCAAGGAGAGGTCCACCTCTCCTTCCCATTCTAGGGAGAAATCCTTTCCCTTCTCAAGAATGTGACAAGAGGAGCGTAATGTAGCCTCATCCTTATAATCCAATTGCAATGTATAGTGTGACGTATCATCATTATTACATTCCAGTTGTAATTCATCAATAGTGACAAATAACACTAGGTCTAGGGGATTTGTGTGAAGCATTATGGGTGCTTTGTGACTAGGTATACAGTTTAAATTTACAAGATTTAGAATTGAAGTTGTCCCAAATACATTTTTAGGAGGAATTGGATGGGGGTGCACGTGAATTTTAAAAAGAATTAGTGTGATTTGAAGTGAAAGAACTGGGTTGAAAAGATCGTCTGAATGGATGATTATTGCCCACAAAATTTGATTGCCAATTATATGGGAGAGGGCCTTGCATAGGCCGAAAAACTTTGCTGATAGAGCGAAGCTTTTTCTATGCATCGTGAGCTAGAGAAATAGATTAATAGAGAGAAGGACGTTTGAACATATTCACCTTTGCTTTTATACCTTCTTCAAGATCATCTTTGTATTCTTGTTGTAAAGTATCATCAGGGACATCCTCAAGCATGCAAAAATGTAGTAGATTTTGCCAAAAATGCTTTGTATACTGAGATACAATGTCACGATCATTCCAAGAAAACTTCCTCCATGCACAAAATGCTTGTAGATGAAACTGGGGTGGCAGAAAACACTTCTTCTTGACTTTGTCTTAAAAATAAACCCAAGTGGTTTGTTGATAGCATGACACAACATATTCCACCATAAAGATGTCTTATCCACCATGTGATTAGTAGCACATTTGATCTTATCCTTTTTTTAGAAACTTTCATCTGCAAAATAATCATCAAACTGGCTTAACCATGGAAGAATAGAGTAGCTATCTTTTTACCATCAAACTTTGCAAAAGTAAAAGAGGGATGACTTATCTTGGATTCCTTGTGTGCATGTTGAACATCAAAAGTTGCTTTGAGAATTTTGGCGATGCGATCATCCTCTTGAGAATCCTCGGCCCGAGTGCGCTTATCATGCTCCAATAAGGATTTTGCATGTATGCATTGTTGTTGCTCTTCTTTTTGAGCTTAGATTAAAGAAAGATTTTAATCAAGCATTAGCTCAGGAAGTGGGGAGTTGGTGAAGCCATGAGTGTTGTCGATATTCAAATCATCATTGCCTAAAGAAAGATTCATTGTGAATTGATGGAATTGGAGATTTGTTACCTCATTTGCACAATGCAAATCATGATTGGGTTGATCAAAATAACACTGTGTGTGCCAAATATAGGTAGAGACTTACCTTGCTTTATATAAGCCAAAGAAGAAAGATAATGCTACCATGACCAAGTTGCTTTGGCGTGTTGTTTGACCACTACAAAATAAAGATTTATAGTTGTTGTAGAGGATGTACAAGGGTTCACTGGATTCGAAATTTATAATGGAGAGGTCGGCACTCATCACACTAGAACATTAATTATGAGCCTAGCAAACAGCTTTGCACATGAGTTGAGCTCAAAATTGATGGAGAAGCTAAGAAAAAATTTGATGGGATTTTTTTTTTGCCTTTTAAGGATATCAAGCTAAAATGATTTTTAGAAAATAGATAAAAGCTTGGAATTTTTTTAAAAATATGGATAAAAATTTGGAACTCTCAAGGAAGCTACAAAATTTTTCGGCATGCGATTAGAAAAAAAAAACAAAAAAGGGCTTTTTAAAGCTTGTAAGCTTGTATTTTACAACCTTCAAAACCATCGTTTTCCACAAAAACGAATTTGTGGAGAAGGGAGTCTATTTGGGGTCACCTATAGCCATTGATTATTGGAGAGGGTGAAATTGAAGCTTTTGATCATGTTTGAGCAGATTTGATGCCTCCTATCCTTGCATTTCAATGCTCATATGGTAAGTGCTATTGTAGGAAAACTCAGCCAAATGCAACCAATCATCCCAAGCATTTTATGTCTCATAGCAATAATTCCTCAAGTAAGTCTCAAGCCATTTATTAACCCTCTCGGTTTGACCATCGGTCTCCGGGTGATAGGCTGTACTTGGAGCTAATTGAGTGCCCATGCTCTCAAACAATGTACGCCAAAATGTGCCCATGAATTTAACATCCCGGTCACTCATTATTTGTTGCAGCATGCCATGCATTTGAAACACATATTCCATGAATTGCCATGCAACCATAGATGCCACTTTTGTAGGCACAAAATGGGCAGCTTAGTCAACCGATCAACCACAACATAAATGTTGTCCCACCCTTTCTTGGTGGTAGCAAGACCCATGATGAAATCCATTGCAACCCTTCAGAATGGGTAAAGGCTGAAGCAAACCACTGGGATTTTGTGTGGGATCCTTATTAAGTTGACAAGGCATACATTTGGCAATATACTCCTTCACATCACTCCAAAGGCCTTTCCAATGGAAGCTCATTTTAATGGCATCATAAGTTTTGAACAATCCCAAGTTTCCTACCATGGGAGAAGTATGCATCTCATCCAATACCTTCTTCTTGAAATCCAAATGAGGCACAAGATACACTTTCTCCTTGAAGTAAAGGAGTCCATTTTGTAATAAAAAATAATGTAACTCTCCACAAGTACAAAGTTCTAATTTATGCATCATTTGTGAAGTCTCCTTATGCAACATGTACTCCTCTTGGATGTCTTCAATCCAATCTGTATGCCCTTTCGTGATGGAAAACAATGTACATACCCATATCCTAGAGAGTGAATCAGCCACCACGGTATCCTTCCCCAAATATAAGTAATTTCAAAATCATAATTTTGAAGGGTTACCAGCCGCCTTTGCTTGAGTGCGAGATTTGGTTAAGAAAGAAAGTACTTGAGAACCCTATAGTCACTTCTCACATAAAACTTGCTTCCATAGAGATAGTGATTCCATTTCTTGATTGCATGTAATATAGCACTCATCTCTTGATCATAAACATGCATCTCCTTCTATTTATCATCAAGGTTGCATGGTCTTGATACAACATGGCACCAATACCTCTTCCACTCTAATAGTCAAAGGCTTGCTGAAATTCGAGCATACCAAAATTGGGACAAAAGTAAGCATTATCTTCAACTCTTCAAAACTTTTATGGGCTTTTGCATCCTAAAAGAATGCCTCCTTCTTTAACTTAGAGCTACTATGTGAGCATACTTCTTAATGAACCTTTGGTAGAATGAAGAAATCCCTAAGAATCCCCTTAGTTGAGTGATGTTCTTAGATATAGGACAATTCTTCACACATTCCACCTTCCTTGGGTACACTCTAATGCCATTTTCACCCCCAATGTGATCAAGATACTCAACTTCACTTGCCATGAAAGTGCATTTACTCTCCTTTGCTTATAATTGGTTGGCTCGAAGTGCATTTACTCTCGAAGTGCATCAAAGACCTTGTGAACGAGCCAAATGCTCCTCTTCACTTTTTTTGTACAACACCAAGACATCATCAAAGAAGACCAAAACAAACTTGAAGAGTTATGGTTGTAGCATTTTGTTCATTAAGGCTTGAAAAGTAGCCGGCGCATTGTAAAACCCAAATGGCATCACTATATGATGATACAACCCCCTTTTGGTTCGAAGTGCCATCTTAATCTGATCACCACTTTTCATCCTTATTTGATGATAGCCGATATTTGTAAAGAACTTGGCACTCTTCAACTCATCCAATAGATCATCAATCCTTGGAATAGGATACCTATTTTTTACTATGATCTTGTTCAAGTCCCTATAATCAATGCACATTCGAAAGGGACCTTCTTCTTCACCAACAACACTGGTGATACAAATGGTCATTGACTTGGTTCCACCCATCCCATATCCATTAATTCTTGGACTTGATTGGCCACCTCATCTTTATCCACTTTTGATAATCTATATGGTGGCTTGTTGATAGGCCTAGAGTTTAGGCTCAAGATCTATTCCATGATCAATCTCCCGCATATAGGTGGAAAGCATTTTGGCATTTGAAATATATCTTTGTATTCTTCCAGCAACTTGGTCATTCCCTCATATGTGACCTTGCTTTCATTGCCAATATCCTCCTCCTTGCAAAGCTGTAATTCATATACCATGCTTAGCTTCTTAAGCTCCCTTTTTAATTGAGTGTAATTGAGAAGATTCAACTTTGGTGTATGTTTACCCCACAAAGTGACACCTCTTCCATTATGCATAAACTTTATGTAGCCATGTTGCAATTTCATGGTTATGCATCCAAGAGTAGATAACCAAGCACACCCCAAGATTATATCAATGGGACCCATGTCAAGAATCAATAAATCCACTTTGCAATTGTAATCATGTGAGAGCACTAAGGCCACATTATGGCATACCATTTTACAATCCATTTTAGCCCCATTAGCCACTTGTACTTTATGAAAATTTATCAAACACTTAGGCTTTAATTGAGACTGTATATGGATTTTGTGTTCACAAACCTATGTGTACTTCCACTATCCAACACATGAGTAACTCTTCCATTGATGTATGCCTTGACCCTCAAAGTGTTTGCTCCTTTGTACCCAGCATACGAATCATGGGACAATGTGCATAAGGTTGGTTCCATACAAGTATCCTCTAAAGTACACATAGGTAGGCTATCATCAAATTCAACTTGTGATACCAATGTTTAGTGCCATAAGGGTCAAAAGGAAATTCACCATCTAGCTCATAATCATGGTCACTCTCCTTAAATCCTTGGCAATCATTGAAGATCTCAACCTCTTTCTCATTATCATCATCCAAGACTTCGGATTACACTATATTAAGCTTGATATTCCTTGCCTTGAAAACTTTGTAATGCTCCTTATTCCATTTCTCTCCAAATTTACAGCATAAGTCTTTACTCCTCAATTCATTCATGCGATCCTCCCTTATGAACTTGCTCTTGGTAGCACCATTAGAAGGCTTCCCATCAACACTTGTAGACTTTTGAGGAGCATGAGAAGTATTGCCAAATTTGTATTTTTATTTTCCTCCACTTCCATACACAGTAGGAAACTTGGGCACAAAAGAAGTGAGTTTAGCATCCTTCAAAGACTTGCCATAAGTATTAGGAGCTGAATCCTTATGAAAAGTCCCTCGATTTAACCATGCATTTGAATACTTCTCTTCATATATCTCTGCTAAAACCATGGATTATTTGAGAGTGGTTGGCCTTTGTGCCTTGAAATCTACACCAATATTGGTCCTTAAAACCTTGATGTACTTGGCCTTCTTAAATTCTTCACTAAACCCATGCACATGTGGGTGTAGTCTTTGACACTACTTTGCCTTTGTTACAAGTCATTCCACTCAACACATAAGCTTGTCTTGATGAAATTGAGAGATAAAAGTGTGACAGTCTCTCATTTCATCATTGAAAGAATTCCATGAAGTAACTTCATAAGCTTGAGATTGTAAATGCCCTCCACCTAGCATGTGCATAACCTTCTAAATGCAACGTTGCAAAGTAAATCATAGACTTCTCACTTCTAGGGTTCATTTTGAAGTAGAAGTCCATCTTGTTGAGCCACTCTTCAAAGTCTTCATTGAAAGTATTCTCTCCATTAAACTTTGGTAACACTATTTTGTCTTTGACACATTTGAACTCATCATGTCTTCTTGCATGCCCATGATTAAAATTCCCTTGCCAATCATCATGCAAATCCTCTTGCATGTGCCAATAATCATCATGCAACTCTTCCCTTCGCATCCTTGGAGCTCTTCCAACAAAATTGAAAACCAGGTGTTTAGAGCCATGTGCCAATCCTCTTCCTCTTTTAGAAGTATGAGAAGCAGGGCCATGAGATGTACTTGGCATATAATGGTGCATATTTTCTTGAGAATAAGGAACATTTCCCTAGTTGCCAACATGCATATCATTCACATCTCGAAGAAAGAACATTCCCCTTGTTGTTGCCAACATACATGGCATTCCCATATCTAATATTAACTCCTTTTGTAGGCCATAGCATCCCATCATCAAAAGAGAAGTGTTGTTGCATTTTGTTACCATGAGGAATTTGATCCATATGAGAACCTTGCAAAGGTCATGATTATGCATCCTCTCATCTTGATAAGGTGGATGGCCCCACCACCATTCCTTGACTCGCTTCTCAAAAAAGCCATCTCACTTTTGAAAGTGTTGATAAGTTGATTTTGCGAGTTGATGAGTTGTCTTAAAGTTTGGATTGCTTATCATTGAAACTATCCCACATTACTCTCATCATGCACATCATCTCATACATGTCATTGGAGACGGGTGGTACTTATTTGGTTTAAGAAGGTTATACCCTTGCATTAGTCACCATGTTTGCATAGGTAAGCTCCTCACAAGCATTCTTGCCTTTGCCATCTCTAAGAACTTTGTCACACACCAAAACTCTGTGCAAAACTCATGTGCATTGTGAGGAAGGCCCAAACTCATATTCTTGGAAAAACCTTGCACCTTCCTTTTGACTAGTGCTCAAATATTATCATGCTTTGAAACTTAGACTTGAAATCCATGCCCTAAAATTAGGACTTGCGTCCAAACCTTTGTGTGACTTGGGGGACTTGAAACCTGTAAGTTTCACTACATTCAAAATGGAAAAATCTTTTGGTATCATAAACTAAAGACTTATAATCATTTTTATGGAATCATAAACTAAAGACTTATAATCATTTTTATGGAATATGTATATTAATATAGAAACATTAATTATATTTATACAAAATAGATATTTTATATGCATATATATGTATGTATGTGTGTGTGTGTGTGTGTGTGTGTGTGTGTGTGTGTGTGTATTTATATGCATACACATATATGTAGACATATATAGACAATTTTACTTTAACATGAACATCAATTAATAAGATAAATTTTACATTAATCATAAGTAATTTATTGAATTTGAATATATTAAAATAAAAATTAGATTATACTATATATAGCTTAATAACTTTTGTATACACACACACACACAATATTTGAGTATAACATGCATGTACATAATGTATAAAAAATTTAGTTATTTATTTAAATGCATACTTATGCATACATAATGTATAATGTATTTAGTTATTTATTTAAATGTATACTTATATGTACATAATGGTTAACGTATTTACTTATTTATTTTAATATGCATTTACACTATATTTCTTTAAGATATCTATAGTTTAATTTCTTTTCATTTATATATATGTATATATTAAATATATACCAATTAAAACTTTATTTTACTTTATATATATATATATATATAGGGCTTGGTTGGAAATCGGAAAGTACATTACTCACACACACTAGATGCTAATGGCACGTTAATGCAGTGATGTAATGACTATATATATATATATATATATATATATCTTTTATATGATTAAATATACTATATATATCAATAAACTTTAGATCTAAATATACTATATATATCAATAAACTTTAGATCTAAATATACTATATATATCAATAAACTTTAGATCTATAATATAATGAGTAAAATATCATATTATTAATAAAAATATATAATTTTAATAACACATCAGCTAATCTTTACCCTAAGCTAATCTACACTATCTCTAGCCTACCCTATAAGTCTAAGCAAAACAAATATAGACCTAACATTAAAAGAGAGCTATCTGTATGGGCACATGTCTAATGCTATGAGGATTAACATTGGAAAGTTTAAGAGTCTTCTCAGCACCTCCAAATAGAAACAAAGAGAGCAAATGGCATACCATTAGAGATGTGGCTATGCAGCTTAAGCACGATAGACATGAAGAGAACTATATGTTAAGATGCATTGTATACTCTACGCTATGAGGAGGGTTTCAATATCTCTACAAAGAGACTTAAAGACCACCTCTGAATAGAGACTACATCTATGTAGGTTATGCATGACAAAAGAGGTAGAGTGAGGAGCACTTTTCATATATTGTGCATATTAATGTAAAAAGAAAATAATAACAAAATCTTTGAATATGCCATGTAAACAAAATCTTATCATAAGAAATTATTTTTATATGTTTATACAACTCTTCAGTTTCGGCAAGTCTAAGTTCTTTTTTTAATGAGACAAATAGACCATCCTCTTTTGGCTCTTAGAGAAAATGCTATTTGTAAAACTAAAACTTTGTGGAAAGTTCAGGCTAAGATAGCCATGCTTAACTTCTATCTTATGTGTACTGTGAGGGATCCAATAATGGTGCATCTAAAATGTACTCAAAAAAGGCAATGTGATCCATCCAAACCATGTGAAGCATCTAAAATGTGCTCAAATAAGGCAATGCAATCTATCCAAACCATGTGAGTCAACTTGGTAGGTGATGTGAAAACACCATTGCTTGGAAGAAGACTTAAGTGCCAATCATGGGAGATGGTCTCTATTCAAATACATATACCTAAATAAATGTAAGTGATAATCTAGAAAAGAGCATCAAGGATTAAGGAGTTCACTCCAAAGGGGTTCACCCCAAACTCAACAAGCATAATATCATGTGCTCACTCTTGATCATGTAGGAAAACATAATCTCTTTATCCTTCTCGACTCTGTCTCACCTAAATCTTGGCCTCAAAACAAGTCACCATACATCTACTAAGTCTCAAAAAAGTGTCAAATGCCATCTCTTAATGTTTGGTTCTTGTAAAAGAATTGTCTCTCTAACCTTGTGAATAATGCTAAGTAGGCTTGGGCAACCGGCTACATGAAGAAAATTAAGCAAGTGAAAGTTAACCCAAGGTAGAATATGAAGATGCAAGCTTAACTACATCACCTTTTTACATGAAAGATAGTTTGGATGCAACTTGATGTGAACTTTTAATGCTGGATTTACTAAGACTCATTGTGAAGCCCCGCTCCATCACTAAAGTGCTTAAGTGCATCAAGGTGCCTTTGTAGTCCCTCTTTTTTTGTAGTCCCTCTATTGAATCTAAAAGAGGACCATGTTATATGTATATAGGAGGTAAACTCAAAGTTCTTAAGTGCATCAAGATGCCTCTATGGTCCCTCTATATTGAATCTAAAATAGGACCATGTCATATGTATAGAGGAGGTAAAGTCAAAGCGCTTAAGTGCATCAAGGTGCCTTTATAGCCCCTCTGTAGTCCCTCTATTGAACCTAAAATAAGGACCATGTCATATGTATATAGAATGTAGTTGTGGATTCCAATACTCTTAACATAGATAATGTGACCAAGGTGTCTCTCTCTACCAAGGAGATAATCTCAGTTCTTTTTTTTTTGAAATCCCCCTTATGAGGGGATGTAGCGTAGCTATAGAAACTACAATACTCACACATAACCCTATAGTGTCAAGGCTGCTGGAACCCATGACCTCTCTTAGATTTCAATACTCTTAACATAGATCGTGGCCAATCATGGGGTCTGATAGTTGTGGGATCCTCTACTTTATGGATAGGAACAATGGTGTTATTGGACTAAGAGGGAAGGAAGCCTTCACACAAAGCCCTACTAAAGATTTTGGCTAGAATAAATGTCGAGGTGTTACATCCATTTGCAAAGTGGTGTGTTCAGAGGGAGGTTTCATGGTCCTTGGACTTCTTATTATATAGCTTTAATAGGGATTTAGTGAATCTCATTATGGTTAAAAGTGTGGTGGTTGTGGAATAAATTGGAGGGAAGGTAGATGGATATAGTTAGCATAATCAAGTCTACCATATGAGTGTCTATGATGTGCGAGCAACCTTTTTTCCTCAAGGATATAGCTAGCACACTAAGTCTATCATATGAGTGTCTATGATGTGTATGAGAAACCTTTTGTCTTGAAGGATATCAAGCATTTGGGATTTCATCACTCAAATAAATTCTCTTCGTACCTAGAAAAAAAATGGTTACTCTTTAATATAGGTAAGGCAACAAAACAAACTTTTCAATTTGCATGCAAAGATCTTTCATAGGCCCTTGCTTGTAAAATATGGAAGTCATGTGGCTTGGCACTCATCCTCATACCACCAGTTTTGAGGTTGTGAGAACCAAGAGGGGGTTTGACATTGGGTTTCACTTGAAGCCCAATGCATAAATTGCAATGTTGGTCCTGAGAGAGAGAGAGAGAGAGAGAGAGAGAGAGAGAGAGAGGCCTTAGCACTATCGTATGGCATAAATGTGTTATGTTCAATTATTTGGTGAAACCCATTCATGATTGTGCATCAAGTGGTAATTCATGGTTTATGACATGGTTTGTGAGGAGAATGTATTGTGGAGCACCCTATTTGTTTTTTAAATTTTTACTTGTCATATTCAAAAGATTTCCTTTAAAAAGTTTTTTTTTGTTCAACAATGAAAAAAAATATCTCACGAGTAAAGGATTTTTCAATGTAACAAAAAATCTGAGTTTTTTAATATGTGAAAGCATTAAGAATTTAGTGTGGCTCAAAATTGGGGATACAACTACTCATACAATGGAACAAAAAATCGTACTTCCATAATTTCAATCAAATTTGAAATAACTACAATAATCAAATAATTATGAAAATCTAAAATTATTCATGTCAAACACTTATTGAGTTTTTTCAAGCAAGTCGCATTATATATATATATATATATATATTGACAAAGGTGGTGCCAATAATCTAGTTTCAATTCCAGCATATATGTATTAACCCTTGTCGATGGCTCCTATGCTTTCACGCTGCAAAAAAAAAGAAGCAGCAGCTTTACAACATTTGATTTCACACCCTTGAAGATTTGTTTATTACATAGATGTTGCCCTCATGGTCTGTTCTCTGCTGTTGAATCTCTACCCTTGTACTCATGCTTAAGCTACATGGGCACATTTCTCACGTTATGCCCTCCCAGTCTCTATTTGGAGTTGGTGGGAAGACTCTTCGATTCTCCAATGTCAATACTCATAGCATGAGACATGTGCCTATATAGATAGCTGGGTTTGTCAATGAAACCATCCTCTCGTGACTCTTAGAAAATGCTCTTTGTAAAATTGAAACTTTGTGGGAGATTTTGATTGAGATAGTCATGTTATACTTATGTCAAGACAAACCTGCTCTAGGTGAATAATGTGTTTTATCTTCGAGAGAGATCCAATAAAGTTGCATTTAAAATGTACTCAAATAAGGCAAGGGGATCCATCCAAAGACCATGTGAATTAAACTGGTAGGTGATGTGAGAATACCAACATGAGTGATGTCATCCCCTACCAATTGCTTGGAAGAAAGCAGCAAGTCATGGGAGATGGTCTCTATTCAATACGTGTACATAATATATGTAAGTGACAATCCAGAAACAAGCATCAAGGATCAAGGGGTTCACCTGAAACTCAACAAACATAATCTCTTCTTGCACTGATGGCTTACTCTTGATCATGCAAGAGAACATCATCACTTACAATCTCTCTATCCTTGTCCACTCTACCTCACTTAAATATTAATCCCAAAACAAGACACCATACATCTCGCAGGTCTCAGCAAAGTGTCAAATACAAGCTCTAAATGATGCCCGGTTCATATCGAAGCACTATCTCTATAACCCAATCAAAGCGAAATAACCTATCGCCAAACCAACTCGGACAACTGATCACATGAAGAATGAAGAAAATTGAGCTGGTGAAATTTGCCCCTATGAAGGTACATGAAAGAAAATTTGGATGTAACTTCATGTGAACTTTTATTGTTGGGTTTACTATGATTCATTGTGAAGCCCCACTCATGACAAAAGTGCTCAGGTGCATCAAGGTGCCTCTATAGTCCCTCTAAGGAATCTAAAATAAGGACCATGTCATATGTATATATGAGGATAGGCACCATAATCTAAGCTAGTTTAGAGCATGTGCCTCCTAAAGGTTGAAATCTTATCAACATACAATCCAAATGTAGTAAGAAAAAGCAAGTAGTCATGTCTGACCTTGATGATATGGATCTCTTTGTATAGATGCCGTTGTGCTTGAACCCATCCAATCACTAACTCACCCCACATACCCTTGATGGAAAATTGAGCTTCTACAAGCCGCTAACAACCATCATCTCAAAATTGAATAAAAGTCTTGAAAGTCCACAAAGTAACAATAAACCCACAATCTATGAGACCTAGTTTTCTCAACAATAGCTCCAAGCATGAAGATATGACTCAATTTGGAACATTTCTTTTTAAATCCCACTTGAACAAATGGCTCTTTGTTTGTCTCCGTGCTAAAATCTCAAAGTTTAATACTCATGACATGGATCATGACTAAGGTGTGGCCAATGATGGGTCTGTTAGTTGTTGGATTCTTCTACTTTATGGATAGGAAGTTGAAATTATCTAAGCTAGGGAGGATCAAGAAAAATAATGATTGAAAAATGACGAGCAATTAACTTTAAAATAAAATCACTAATCAAGGCATCATCTCATATTAATCAAACTCACAAAAAATAGCCAAGCATTACATGTTTTTATAGATCTCAAAGAGCCCTCATCCACAAGATACATGCAACCTTGTGCCATTCATGTGTCCATAAATTTTTACAGTCCATGTGTCACCTTGTGCTTTCCATGTGCTTCCTTTTTACCATTGACTTCTCCTTTTTTAAGTGACCATACAAATCAATGGTATTTCTTTATTTAAATTTGTATTTCTTACCGAAAGGAGAAGTCAATGGTAAAAAGGAAGCTTGGCGCCCCTTTCGGTATTTCTTTATTTAAATTTCAAAATGATGTAAAGCTGAGTACAACAAAACCAGCCAGCAAATTACACCTGTATGTCCAATCTGGCAGCCCACAATACCTCTTAGCACAGAGGGTTCACACATAGATCTGTGTCCCACAAAAGCAACACTCTGTGTTTCCCTCTAATCAGCCAAGACCATTCAGCAGGGCAGCCTTGAGCACACATCTGGCATATCCCATGTACATGGGGGAGGAAGAAGAAGGCCCCACAGGTCAGAGGAAGCGGGCGGCGGAGTGTCGGTATGGCACAAGGGTGTGATGTAATTCGTCAGCTATGACGGATAGAGGAAGAATGGATGGAATGAACAAAAAAATACCCTTGGAGAGTTGTTTTTTATTTTTTATCTTTTATTTTTTGGGTGGGGTTGCTTGAGTCAGCAGCCGTGGGAAAGCTGAGTGGAAGTTGGGTGATGCGGGGGAGGAGATCAAGAAGTGGGGGGCAATCCGATGGTAAGAGTAGGGCCAACTAACTTGGCAAGAAGAAGTAGGGCGAATTCGATAGAATTACTGGCGAGGTGTGGCTCGTGAGGGGGGTTGGGGGGGGGGGGGGGGGGGGGGGGGGGGGATGAGTCGACAAAAAGCGGGAGGGGCAGGTAGGGGGGCACGGGTTAGGTGAGTTGACTGAAAGAGGAGGGGGGGGGGGGGGGGTGGGCGAAAGCTGGTGCTTGGGCGTGGGGTGAGGCAGCGGATGGTTCAAGGAGGGGAAAAAACGAACGAGGAAAGTTGACAGATAGGTGAAAAGGCAAATTTGGCGAACGGTCCAAAAGCGGACGGGAGAGTTGAATGGATGGTCGAAAGGCAATCTTGGCAGATGGTGCAGAGAGGACGATTGAGTTGGACAAATGATTGAAAGGTTAAATATGACGGGTGGTCCAAGAGGGGGCTAACGGATGGTTGAAAGGTTAAATATGAGGGGTGGTCCAGGTGAGGGCAAACGGATGGTCGACGAGGGGTGAGGATTGGGGTGGGGTATGGCGAGTCGATAGGGGTTGGGTTCGAGCGACGGAGGGGAGATTAGATGGTTGAGTTGGCGGACAGGCCAAGAAGACGTGAGCTGGACGAGTAAGGGAAAAGCCTTTGGATGTCCCAAAAGGGGGGGATGACGGACGGTCGAAGAGGGGGGTGTGACGGATGATCCTAAAAAGGACTGCTGATGAAGTGGACTAGGAGGCGGCGGCTTGAGGGGTGGGAGATTGTGAGTCGACAAGGGGCGAAAGCTATGAGAGGAGCTGACGGTGGGTGTGGGGTGAGATCGGCGGACGAATTAAGATGTGGAGGAGGAATTAGATGGGGGGGCAGATGGTCGTGGGGGAAAACTCACGGAAGGTGTTGCGGACAGTCGGAGAGAGGGGGAATGTTCTCGGACGGTCGAAGGGGGATGCCCGACAGATGGACCAAGAGCAAGGGAATTGGTACAGGCGGGCAGTCCAAAATCAGACGAGTTGGGCGGGAAATTGGCAAACGGTCCAAGATCAGTTGACGGATGCTAAGAGGGAAGGCGGATGTTCCATAAGAGCGGGTTGGGCGGACGGTCCAAAAGTGATGGCATGGGATTGGCCGATAGCAAGGGGGAAAGGGGGTTGGTTGCATGATCTAGTTGACAAAAAAGGGGGGGATTATTTGAGGTGGTTGTGGTGGAGTCGACTGGACGGGCAGGAAAATGAACCAATGAGGAAGGAAGGCCAATGTAGCAACAACAGAGGGAGGGGTCTGCAGCGTGTAGGAGAGAATGAAATGATATATTAACATGTCTAAGAGGCCATAGTGGCCTATGAGACCAAAACTGAGAGTACATCTGAAGTTGGTGTCTCATCAAAGAGAACAACTAAATGAGACTAAAAAGTACAATAAACTGATTGTCCTACAGTTATAAGAACAGAACTGTAAGACTCCGAGATGATACTGAGTAGAAAATACTGGAAAATACTGAAAAATGTATATCACGTAGATCCATGTATGCTGATCAGTTGAAGTGTTGCCCTCTCCTTAGATCAAGTATCTCCGCCATGGGGTTGTCTAAATGGAGAAGTCGTAGAAGCGAGGTAGGCGCCTCCGATGCAGGGCAAATAATGGCTCTGATCTGGCGATGGTAAGGATGCCGTGGTTGGGATCCTCGTGGGCGTGGCCGACGGGCACGACATAAGATAACTGCTCTATCAGTGGTAACTCCCTGGGAGCGTGGTCGGTGCCTTGATGGCCCAATGGAGGAGGTATCAGGAGGTGTGTGGGCTAGGTTGCTGGTGCTGGTGCCGAAGAAATCTATCAAGGTCCTCTGTCTAGGTACATCATGGCTCGGCCTCCTGTCTGCCAAGAGGGTCTCTCTATGTCTCCTGAGCTCAAGTAGAAACAATCCCAGGCATCTCTGATCCTCAAACTCCATGACCCTGCGTAACGGCCCAAAACCCTCTCCGAAGAGGCAGTGATATCTCCCTCGGATCTCATAATAGACTGTACATCAGCACATGTAGTGTTCCTCTGTCTCTACCTCCTCGTAGCATAGCTGACAAATGCGGTCATGCACAATCTGATGCACATATCGCCCTGTCTCAATCCGCAACTGGTGTGATGAGGTCCGGATCTGTCCAATGGCACAACGTATCCCATGTGATAGGTGTACATCCATGTATGCCGGCGGGTGATAAAATCATCCCGTGAGAGTTGTAGAAAATGGCTCTTGTAATGAGCCATTTTCGTGCCCAAGGGCTCAACGGGACTAGTCCATGTCCTCTCTGTGTCCACTCTGATGATATCCATCCTGATCACGCGGTTTTGCTTTGAGCGGGTGAGATCCAAAAATGGACAATCCAGACTGTACTGAAAGGGTGGTAGTGCCTCTATCCACAAACCATGTAGGTCAAACCATGATCTCATCTGAGCGTACCAACAATGAGTGTCTCCATCCTCTGCCACCTGCTGTATGGATGAGGTCAATGCCAATCGGGAGTACCTCTGTTGAGGGATCTCGCATAGCCGCTCTAAAAAGGTAACTGCCTGGAATAGGGCCTCGGTTACTACTGATGGGGCACCCAGCTCAGCCCGAACAATCTCATGTGGTACTGATGATTTGCTCCGAATCATGCGGGCAATCATCATAATCAATGGTCTCTCCATTTGCCTCCATCCCTCATCTGTCCCCCTCTGAGATCTGTGATGTATACTAGGTCTCCAAATTGGAGCTCCGTACAGGAGGGTCGGTGTGACAAGCGTATCAAATAGCCACAATTTGGTGTGTGGCTCCTGAAACTGTATGTGTGCACAATGCCTCTCAAGTGCCCCCAAGGCTGCAAGCCCTCGAGCTAATCTAGCAGCTACTGCCTCCTTCACGGAGAAACGCGGTCTTGTGAAAGTAACTCCCAAGTAGACATATGACCTGACGTACTCTACCGGCTCCCCTCGAAAAGTGAACTGAGGCTCTGATCTCGTCACCCATGCCTGTGTGGTGTTAAACACCATAACCTTGGTTTTCCCAAGGTTCACTGTCAGATCTCTATCCGTACAGAAAGCCTACAATGCATCCAGGTGTCTCTGTAATCCCTCCGGAGAGTTTGAGATTAGAACAATATCATCAGCATATAACAAGATGGGTATCAACACCCCTACAGGCATGCCCCTGGGCCTCCCAATTTGTCTTCATGATCAGAGACCGCATCAATGTACAGTCCAAAGAGGGTGGGCGATAGCACGCATCCCTGCTTCACCCCTATCGTGCTGGTCAGCCTATCTGATAGTCTGCCTGGAGCTCGGACTCTGCCTGTCACAGACTCATACAAAGCATATATCCCCCACTGCATATCCTCGGGTACCTCAATGTCATGCAATCTGTGCATAAGCCTGGCACTTGGTACGGTATCGAAGGCTTTGCAGAAGTCCACAAAGCAGCAGTATATCCTTCTCTTCTGTGCCCTGCCCTCTTCAATAAGTGCTTGAAGTGTCAGTATGTGATCCAAGGTAGTAAATCCTCTCCTGAAGCCAGCCTGTCCATGTGCTCGATGACCATGCCTCTGTGCCCATCGGCTCAGCTCTGACTCCAATATAGAGCCATATAATTTGGCCAAGTAATGACCAATCATGATCGTCCTGTAGTTGCCTGGTACCATGGGGTCCCCCCTCTTAAAAAGTGGTACAATGATATGCTCTGTCCAGCTTGTCGGGAAACCCTCACAAATGGCACGATTAAACACATGTACGATGAGCGGAGCCAAAGTGTCTCGTGCATATGAGAAGTGCTCTCCAACTAGCCCATCACGATCCTGTGCCTTTCCATTCTGTAACCTGTCTATCGCATCTAGCACCATCCGCATAGTAAAAAAGGTGCTGCTAGCCGATCTAGCTCCCAGTGGAGGGGGGGTGGGGGGCTGTCTTGGTGCATCATATAGCTCTCTAGCATAAGTATGCCATGCCTCAGGTGCAGTAATCGGAGTACTAGGTTGTTTCTCCTGAAACATCTTCCATGCCCTCTTGTTGTCCTTCCTCAGGAAGAGTTGGTAGATCTCCTCCTCTAGCTTAGCCAGATAGGCTCGTTTCTTCCTCTGCACAAGGCGCCGAAAGATCATCCTAGCCTGTCTATGCGTGTGAGACCCAATGGCAATCTCACGCTGTAGCTGTGCTCGTGTCTCACGACACTCATCATCATACCAACTGTTCTGTGGGGTAGTGCTGGGGGTGGGTGGAAGGGATAATAGTGCAGGGAAACGCATATGAGGCGGATGCATGTAGTACACCTGCCAATCCTCTCGTGATCTCGTCCAGACGGCTATGCGGGTCTAAAGCGAACAAGCCATCAGATACTGCATCTCGATAAACCCCAACTGTCTCACGTGTAAACTGATATCTTGGGTACCTAGGTAGATGAGTGGCTGGCCCATCTCTCGGGGATCTACCTACTAGTGTGAAACTCAGGTATGCATGATCGGCTGCTATGCCTATGGGCCTACCGGAAATCGTGAAACCTTGCACATCAGGTATCAATGAAGGAGATCCCATCAAGTAGTCCACTGTGCTCGCTCCCCCTTTAGAGTTCCACTGTGAGAGCATCTGATCCTTGCCATCTCGATAAGCCATTGTATATGACCAACCCATGTGCACTCCCGAGTGTGAGAAAATGCCTGCCATAATCTGTAATCTCCCCCTCATCCTGTGCTGATCTCTGCAACCCTACATCCTCTGCCGCCGTGATCTCTCGGTACATAGCCTCTTGAGTATCATACAACTGTGTCTGCTCTGTGCCTGTACGTGCATTAAAGTAATATGTCTTCCATGCTGGCAAACCTCATGATATCATCATATAGTGGTATATAGGGCGACTCTCCTGATGGTGCAAACCTGGGGGGAAAGTAGCATACCGCCACATAGCTCGCGGAGCCCCTCTCTGCATATTTGGACCCACATGTACCTCACATCTGCATCTCTATGTACCACATGTAATTTGTCACGAAGCTCCTCCCTGTAAAGTATTGCCACTCCTCCAGATCCTTTGGTACCTCCCACTGTGCGTGGCTGAGGGCGGAAAACTGATTTCCATCTATAACCCCGGACATCAGGAAGCCTCTTGTTTGTGCACTGATGGGTCTCCGTAAACATAGCAATATCACTGTGTCTGAAAGTATCCTCAAAGTATCCTGCATCCGTTCTAAGGGCTTCCTTGCAATTCCACACCATGAATCGCAAGGTCTCATAGGCCACGCACCGTCAAGCGGGCCTCCTCTCCGTAATGATGACTCGGCCATCTCTGTATACCGCCCATTGACCCTCTTTCCTTGCCTCAAGCACAGGTGGCATTTGTTCCTTCCGGTGTGCTATCTGTGCCGGTGTAAGGTCCTCATCCAAATAAATCTTTTCCCCCTTAAGGGCCATCCTTTTGGAGAGGAAGGCCTTCTTCTTCTCCAAGTCACCAAACCTGATGATCAATATCTTCGCCCTGGTTTCATCTCTGCCATGCTCTAGCAATGGGTACATCAGTGGCTCCAATTTTTGTTGCAAGAGCTTTTGCATCCTCTTGGGGATTTCCCTTATCTCCCCACCCAACTACACATACATGTAAGGCACGTGCCCGTCTCTTGGCTTTCTCTTCCAATGTAGCATTCATCACCTCTACTTTATTGACTAGTGTATCCTTTTGTTTTTTTACTACTTCAATCCATGGGTTGACTTCCTCAATTTGTTTCTTTGTGGCACTGGTAATTTCAGCCCATGAATGCATTTCCTTCTCACCTGCAGCCACTTTTGCCTTACATGATTCCAAAGTGTTTTGCATTTCTGTGATGTCTTTTTTGCAGTCAACCATACATGTCTTCAAAGTGCCTTCGTACGATGCAACTGTTGTGCCAATCTCTCGGAGCATGTCATCCTTCCATTTCTGCATCTCTTTTTTCATTTCCGTATGCATCAAGGCTTGGGCTAATTCCATCTCAACTTGTACCTGGGCTTGCATTTCTCCCTTCAATTGGACATATATCTCTTCCTTCAGCGTTTCGTATATCACTTTCCTTTGGGCATGCATCTGCTGGGTCCATTCCTTTTCAAGCTCCCGTCGCATGGTGTTCATGTTTGTCCTTATGTGAAGCTGTAGCTCCTCATAAAGGGCGTCATCTCGTCGGGCCATCTTCCTAATCCTTCGTGAGCGAGGGGACATGATTCCTTCCCTCAGTCTTCTGTGGTAGGCATTTGGTGCCTTCGTGGGGGTGTGAAAGGTTGTCTCACCATCCTGTTCCCCCTCTAGGGGTTGAGACATGTTTTCCCTACTAGTTGCTGCCTTGGGGGCCTGAGCAAGGGTGGGTGGGGAAAGGGGGCAGAACTGAAAACTGGCAATGCACCTTTCTGTACCTTCTCTGTACCTTATGCAGGACTTACTGTACCTTCTCTGTACCTTATGCAGAACTGAAAACTGGCAATGCACCTTACTGTACCTTCTGCCCGACTGTACCTCCTGCACCTTACTGTTTGCACGTGCGCAGAACTGCAGAAGAAAGAGAAAGGGAAGTATAGTCCCTTCTATGCTTTCTGCAACTACCTGCAAACCCAGGCGCCTCCTGCAGTCCTATTTGCCTCGCTTCCTTCGAAAAGGCGGTGATTTTTGTGTACAAGGCTTTACGCTTCTGGTGGGCAAACGTGCACGCAATCGACTGTGGCGCTTCGCTTGAGAGAGAGAGAGTGTCGAGTGCCTTCGCTTCAGTCGGCCGGAAGAGAGAGTTCAGTCGGTTGCCTTCGCTTCAGTCGGCCGATGCACAGGTCATCTCAACAGGGGTGCGCACAGGTCATCTCAACAGGCGAGGGCACCCAGAGAGAGCAAGAGAGAGAGAGAGAGAAAGAAAGAAAGAAAGAAAGAAAGATTTTATTAACGTCTTCCAAAAGACCGAACTCGGCCTTGACGAAGTGGGAACCTCTGTCACTCACTGTCACTGGTGATTTCCAAGGGGAAACCAAAGCGGACAAGGATGCGCCCATATAAGAAACGAGCCACCGTGTTGACCATGCAATCCTTGGTGGTGTGGGCTTCCACCCACTTGGTCACATAATCGGCGGCGACAAGAATGTATCTGCACTTGTTCGGGTGTGCCAACATTAGGTCGATGGGCCCCATGAAATCAAGACCTCATTTCTCAAATGGAGACCAATCAAGGAAAATCTGGAGGGGCCGATGATTTTGACGGGTGCCTTTGTGCCTGCACCATTGGCAAGTCTCACAAGATTTTGCGAACTGAATAGAATCTTTGAACATGGTGGGCCACCACAAGCCATGCTGGAACAATAGTGCGCTCGAGATGTGGCCGGGATAGTGACCACCACCAAGGCCGGAGTGTGCATCTTCAACCATGTGGGGTACTTCATGAGGACTGACGCACCTACGTAAAACACCATCATGACCAACCTTGTAGAGTTGGCCAGCTATGATTTGGAACGGTCAGCTCTTTATCAGAAGCCGACACTTGTCCTTGGGGCTAGCACCAACTCAACCCATACCAGTATGAGGAAGCATCAACTTTGAAAAGCACACTATCAAGAAGGTCATCATCCACACCTATTGCAGGTTCCCAGTGTCGATGGTGTAGGCACCGTCTCCGATGTGAGGATCCGCGAACCCTCGGGCGTCTAGATCTGCCCAACTGGATAGCTCTCTCAACTAGAGTCCCACGGGGTGCCCACTGCTGGGCTGTCGGCTATGTCCCCTCCCGGGTAGTCCCTCTAAAGAAGTCAGTAATCTGTCTCTATGTGGACTCCCTGCCAGTCGGGCGTCTGCTCCTGATAATGGACTCTCTGAGCCTGCGGATCTCCAAGAGATAATAACCCAAGCATCACTGATCACATCAATCCATGACTCTAGCCAGTGGTCCAAATCCCTCTCTGAAAAGGCAATGGTAGCGCCCTCGAATCTCATAATATGCTGTGCAGCGACAGATGTTGTGCTCCTCCGTCTCTGGCTCTATCCAACAAATTTGACAAATCCTGTCCCCTGGAGGTATGCCTCTAAATCTGCCTGTCTCATCTCTAACTGATGTGAAGAGGTGCGGATCTGCCCAATGGCGCACCTCAATCTGTGAGACAGATGGGTATCCACGTAGCTCGGTCTAAGTATAAAGCTATCCTCAGTGGTGCGGAGAAGATGGTCTCTATAGAAAGCCATCTTCGTCCCCAACTCCTGTGAGGGCTCTAGCCATGTCCTCCTAGTGTCCAACTGAATGAGGTCCTGTCTGATGACTCTACTAATCTCACAATGTGTCAAGGTGAGAGAGGGTGCCTCCAGAGAGTACTGGAAGGGTGGAAGTCTGTCTAAACTAAACCCGTGGAGCTCAAACCAGGATGCTATCTGCGCATACCAACATGGTCGGTCTCCCTCCATGGCTAGCTGATGAAAGGACTCTAAAGCAATTCGTGCATACCGGTGTCGGGGAAGCTCCCAGGTGCTATGAATGAAGGACACTGATCTGCCAGCAAGAGCCTCGACTATGATCGGTGGTGCTCCCATCTCGGCTCTAATAATCTCATGGGGTACCGAGGCCTTAGCCCGAATCATCCTGGAGATCATGGACACAAGTGGTCTCTCCATCGATCTCCATCCATCGTATGTGCGTCCTGATCGACTGTGACGATCTAGGCTAGGCCCCAGATCTGTACTCCATATAGCATAGCCGATGTGACCAGCGTGTCAAAAAGCCACAGCTTAGTGCATGGCTCCTGAAACTATACCTGTGAGCACATCCTCTCTAGACCTCCTAGTGCTGCATATCCTCTAGTCAATCTGGCCTCTGCTGCCCCCCTCATGGAAAATGTGGGCCTAGTGAACACCACTCCAAGATATGTGTATGAGTCAACATACTCCACTGTTTCCTGCCCATATGTGAAAATAGGCGCTGATCTCCAAACCCACTGAGCTGTAGTGTTAAACACCATAACCTTGGTCTTACCAAGGTTAACTGAGAGCCCATTGTCCTGTGCATAAGCATGTAAAGTATCCAAGTACCTCTGCATACCCTCTGGTGAGTCTGCTATAAGCACAATATCATCAGCATATAAGAGCAGAGGTATCCAAGTGCCAGCCAACTAGGCTCCTCTGTCCCCTCGTGTCCCAATATAATGAGAGATCTCATCAATGTATAGTCCAAATAGAGTCAGAGAGAGCGGGCAGCCCTGTTTCACCCCTATAGTGGAGTGTACTAGCTGGGAGAGACCCTCTGAAGTCTGCACCTGCCCGACTACTGTCTCATAGAGTGCCATAATACCCCAAATGAGCTCACATGGAACCCCCAAGTCTTGCAGCCTGCGCATCAGTCTAGCTCTGGGCATTGTGTCAAAGGCCTTGCGGAAATCCACAAAGCAACAGTAGATCCTCCTCCCATGTGCTCTGCCCTCCTCAATGATAGCCCTGAGGGTAAAGATATGATCCAAAGTAGAGAATCTTCTCCTGAAAGTGGCCTATCCCTGAGCTCGGACCCCTTGTCTCTCTGCCCATCTGCTCAACTTCTGCTCAAGAATAGAGGCATATAGCTTGGCCAGCGAGTGACCAATCATAATGGTGCGGTAGTTAGTCGGCAGGTTCGGATCTCCAGACTTGAGTACCGGCACAATCGTGGAAGTACTCCAAGTCCCAGGAAACCCCTCACACATGGCTCTATTAAACATGAGAGCTAGCAAGTCTACAATCATATCTCTAGCATGTATGAAATGCTCGGCTACAATGCCCTCATGATCCTGTGCACTCCCTGTATGCAATCTGTTGATGGCCCTCCTCACCATCTCTGCTGTGAAGAAGGTAGAAGTGGGTGGACAAGGCTCTGGAGGGTTCAGTAGTGGTGGCTGCTCTGGTACTGTGTAGAGGGAGGCTGCATACTCGCCCCATGTATCTGGAGAGGTAATTTGTGGCAAGGGGTGCTATGTAAGCAATCTCCAGGCCTCCCCAGAATCCTGACTCAAAAACAACTGATAGATGTCTCTCTCTAGCCGAGCCAAGATTGCTCTCTTCTTCCGCCGAATGAGGGATCAAAAGATGATGCGTGACTGTCTATATGTAGTAACACCTGTGGCCACCTCTCTCTGTAGCCGGGGCTCTGAGCTCCCTACAGTCATCATCATACCAACTATTCTGGGGCATGCTCCCAGGACGTGGTCGTACTGTGGGCTGCGTGTGTGGGAAGGCCGTCGCTGCAGCTGTATGTAAAGCCTCTGTCAGGATCTCTGTGAGCTCTGCTAGTGGCCTCTGTGGATCCTTTGCACTCAACAAGTTGTAGATCTCTGCGGTGTATACTCCATCAGTCTCTCCGCAGAAGGCATATCTCGGGTGATAGGAGGACTGCCCAACCTGGCGGGTACTGTAGTGGAAATCCACCGTAAAGGAGAGAAGTGCATGATCCACCGTAACTCCGATGGGCCTCGGGCCAATCGCAAAATCCTGGATACTCGGGATGAAGGTTGGCGAGGCTAAAACATAATCCACTGTGCTGGCCCCATGTCTGTGTGGAAAGCAAGTAAAGCCACTGGCAAGTGGATGCCTCTCTAGGCCATTTAAAGTGCAGTCCCCATCTCCAAGAGGTATCTCCCATACTTAGTACACTCCACCTCATCCTATGATCTCCGGGTCAAACACATCTCCTCCACATCTATCTCTCTCAACATCTCCTCCGAAGTGTCAAAGAAGGAGGTCTGGTACTGGGCCGTTCAAGCATTAAAGTCCCCAAGTATGATAACATCTCCTTCCCTGGAGAACTGCCATATGTCCTCATCTAGAATCATATATGGAGATTGCCCCTTGGGCGCTGCATAATGAGATGTGCTGGGTGGAAAGTAACATATAGCAATGTATAGGGGTCTACCCTCATTTGCCCTCACTCTGACCCACATGTACCTCGCGCTTTCATCACGGCGCATAATATGGATGAGTGGCTGAAGCTCCTCTCTAAAAAGAACTGCAACTCCTCCAGATCCGCAACCACCATGCTTCGAACGGGCCTCCTGTCTACAAGTCGTCTCCCATCTGTATCCCGCCACTCTCGGTAATGTGCTGCCTGGGGCCTGATGTGTCTCCGAGTAGAAGATGATGTCCCTATCTCTGAAGCTGTCCTCAAAGGCCCCCACATCTAGTCTCAATGCTCCGTTACAGTTCCATACTGCAAGTCTCAGACGGGTCCCATAGGTCTCGCGCTGTCAGGTGGTGCGTCTCTCTAGTATCACCACTCTGCCTCCTCTGTAAAATGCTAGCTTCCCTTTTTCTCTGGCTGCCCTAATCTCCGGCATGCACTCCCTCATATGTGCTAGCTGTGCCAAGGTAAGGTCATCTCCTAAAAAGATGCCCGTTTTCTTAAGGGCGGAGCGCTTGGCCAAGAAATCCTTCTTGGCCTCCAAGGTGGGAAAGCGTAAAATGAGAGCTCTCTCCTTCGAGCTCTCTCCTCCATTCTTGTCTTTCTTGCCCACTCTCCAAGCCCCCGTGTGTGTAGGCCTCGAAATGCCCATGCATGTGTATAAATCTTTGGCTTCCGATTTACGATCTCTGCTATCCGCGCTTCAAGCTTCTTGACTTTGTCAAGAAGGCTCCGGTTGACCATATTAATTGCATTGTCCGTCTCTTTCTTGTGTTGTTGGGTGGCTGCCTTGGTCAGGTCTTCAATGTCAATCCTCTCCATCTTGTCTTGGGCTGAAAAAGGCTGGTTTTGGGTAAAAAAATAATTAACCCTTGGCCATAGGAAGAGCTCTCTGCGTGTCTGCAGCGCTTCCCACAGAGAGAGAGAGAGAGAGAGAGAGAGAGAGAGAGAGAGAGGCCAGAGGGGGCTGTTGCAAAGAGAGAGAAAGATAGGCAGCAGGCGGGAGAGGGAGAAAGAAAGAAAGAAAGAAAGATTTTATTAACGTCTTCCAAAAGACCGAACTCGGCCTATGAGACAAATCGGAGTACCGTGTAGGGGCTGGGAGGGGGATGGATCTCTGAAAAAATGTAGTAATCTGTGTCTTTCGCCCCCCCTCTGGAGCTGTCTGAGCCTGTAATAATGTCTCTCTGTGGCGCTGTATGTCTAGAATGTATCTCCCCAGTATGCGCTGGTCTGTTGCCTCAAAGATCTGGCGTAGGGAATGTGGCTCTCTGAATAAAATGGGATATCTCTCTCTGATGGCTGTATATGCTCTGCATCTGCATACATAATGCTCCTCACTCTCCACCTCCTCTCTGCACAATCTGCATACCCTCTCCTCTCGGGGGATCCGTGCTGCTCTACCAGTCTCAATCTCCAATCGGTGTGATGAAACTCTGAGCTGACCAATAGCCACTCGGGAGCCGTGTGGTAAAAAGCCCTCCATGTATCTAGGCCTCTCTATAAATCCATCATCAGTGATACTCATGAAGTGATCTCTGTAGTATAGCATCTTCGGTGGAAGAGGCTGTGTAGGCGATATCCATGTCTCTCGTGTATAGAGCTGCCATAGATCCTGTCTCAATACTCTGTTCCTCTCACTGTGAGAGAGACGGATATGTGGTGCATCCCTGTCATACTGGAATGGTGGTAGATGATCCATGTCTAGGCCATGCTGTGAGAACCAATGTGTGACCTGTGCATACCATGATCCTCTCTCCTGCCTCAGCCAACTGTCTAGATGCCTCAAAAGCTCTATATGACAATCTGTCCTGTGGCATCTCTCTGAATCTGTCTAGCAGGCATATAGTCTGAAATATGGCATCTACCATCGTAGGAGGCGCAGCAAACTCTGCTCGGATAATGTCATGAGGTACTGACGGTTTGCTGCGTATCATGCGTGCCATCATGAGGGCCTGTGGTCTCTCTATCTGTGTCCACCAATGGGTAGCAAGGCCTGGCGCCCATACTGCTGCTCCATACATCAATGCCGGTGTGACTAATGTGTCAAATAGCCACCCCTTCGTCCGGGGCTCCTGAAAATGCGCCTGGTGGCACTGTCTCTCTAGCATAGCCAATGCTGCATATCCCCGTGTCAATCTAGCTCTGGCTGCTGAACCCATGGTGAAGCGTGTGGCTGCTGCAGAGAAGGTAACCCCTAGGTACACGTATGATGTCACCACCTCCACCTGGCATCCTGCGAGAGTGAATGTCAGCTGACTCCTGCCCTGTCTCGATGTATGAAAGACCATAACCTTGGTTTTCCCAAGGTTCACAGTAAGACCCCTCTGTGTGCAGAAATCATCGAGTGCATGTAGATGCTGCTGTAGACCACCTGGAGACTCAGACACTAATACAATATCATCAGCATAGAGCATAATATGTACTGAGGTACCTGCTAAATCAACTCCATCTCCGCCTCCCCGTGTAATGAAGTCAGCCACCTCATCAATGTATAACCCAAATAGCGTGGGGGAAAGTGGGCATCCTTGCTTCACACCAATGGTGCTAGCAATAGTCTTGGACATACCTCCTGGACATCTGACTCGCCCAAAAACCTGCTCATATAATGCATAGATGCCCCATGTCATATCTGCTGGTATGCCAAGAGACTGCAGGCGCTGAAAGAGCCTGTCTCGTGGTACTGTGTCAAATGCCTTGCAGAAATCCACAAAGCAGCAATAGAGCTTTCTGTTCCTCACTCTGGCCTGATCAATCATACATCTCAAAGTGAATACATGGTCAGTGGTAGAGAAAGCTCTCCTGAAGCCTGCCTGCCCTGATGAGCGTAAACCTGCTCGCTCAGCATATAAGCTAAGCTCTTGCTCCAGCACTGCACCATAGAGTTTGGCCAGCACGTGGCCAACCATAACCGTCCTGTAGTTGCTCGGATCGAGCATATCCCCTGTTTTGTGAATCGGCACAATGGTGTGCATCGTCCACTCCGTAGGCAAACCCTCTGCTAGTGCCCTGTTAAACAGGTGTGCAAGAAAAGGAGCTAAAGAATCTACTGCATATATGAGATGCTCACCCTGCAGGCCCATATGGTCGGCGGCCCGTCCATGCTGTAGGCGGCGGATAGCTTCTTTTACCATCGAGTGGGTAAAGAAGCTAGCTGTGGTAGGTCGAGGCTCCTGTGGTGGCTGAGGTATAGGTGGCTGCTGTGGGGCATGGTATAGACCCTCTGCATATGTGTGCCATGTGTGTGGGTCTGCAATAGGTGTCGGGGTCCGGGGCTCTCTGAAGTGCCGCCATGAGATAGGGCTATCTCTACTCATGAAGAAATGAAAGATCTCTAGCTCCTGTATCTCTGCGAAGGCCCGCCTTTTGCGGCGAGTAAGTCTCCTCATCTCTCTCCTCGACTCCTGCTCTGTGATGGCTCCCAAGGCTCTCTGTATGCGGAGCCGTGAGTATAAGGCTCTGCACTCGTCATCATACCATCTGTTCTGGGGCATAGTCCCAGGTCTCGCAGGCTCTCCTGAGTGTACACGATGTGGGAAGCTCTGTAATGCAGCCGTGTGTAGGAGTGATGCCAGCTGGGCTGTAATGGTATCCATAGGTGCCAGGGGATCCATGAGTAGGAGCCCATCCTCTACTCTGCCAGTGTATATGTCTGCCATGTCATGTGTGAAGTAGATGGTAGTGTGTGGCGTCGGTATGTGGGGGACAGGTGATACTGGTGATCCGGCTAGTGAAAATGCCAAGTATGTATGATCTGCCCCAATAGGACGAGGTGGAATGGAGAATGAGGTAACAAGCTGTGATGCCTCCAAAGACCCCATAATGTAGTCTACCACCGTGCCTCCAATCCGTGTATGACCCCCATGTGGGAAGCATGTCAGCCCTCCTGATCCCGGCCACTGTAGCATCCCGTTATAAATAACGAGACGATGCCTGGCTCCCAACTCTAGTAAGTGGTCCCCATAATGTCCTCTGTCTGGTCCACTGTCCTCTGATGCCCGACTAGCCCCTATCTCCTCTGGATCCACAGGGTGGAGGATCTCCATGTCATCATAGTCATACACCTCACACTGTCTGCTCTCTGTGTGGGCATTGAAGTCGCCCGTAAGAAATACTTCCCCTAGTGTAGAATAATGCATAATCTCCTCTGACAGACAAGTGAAATGAAATGAAATGAAATGATATATTAACGTCTTCAGAAGGCCAAAATGACCTATGAGACCAAAAAGGTTACAACAATTGGTGGAAGCAGGCGGGAGAGGGGGAGAGAGAGAGAGAGAGAGAGAGAGAGAGAGAAAGAAAGAAAGATTTTATTAACGTCTTCCAAAAGACCGAACTCGGCCTATGAGACAAATCGGAGTACCTGTATGGGGTATCCTTTGTCATCCCAACAAAATGAAAAAGTACTGAACAAAAAAGCTGAATCTGGGTGTGCAGGGGATGGAGCTCTACTACTAGGAGAATGCAAAGCTATATGCATGGAGTATACAATCATGATATGCAACCTAGCTAGCTCCATCCTGTACCATACTGGGGGTATAAAATGGTATACATCAGTGAAGGGGGTGTCCACAGCTCCCTGAAGAACATGCCTGGGTGTGCTCTGAAGCGAGCCAGTCGCTCCGCACCCTCTCTATGAAACTGTGCTCTGATCTCTGTCATCTCTCTCTGGTATAGGCATGGTGTCCGAAAGCCAGGTGTCCTCTGTCTCCTGCGGGCTCTAAGTGTCTCTGCTCTCTGGAGAGTAATTCCCTGCCGTGTAGGGGCTGGAAGGGGGATGGATCTCTGAAAAAATGTAGTAATCTGTGTCTGTCGCCCCCCCTCTGGAGCTGTCTGAGCCTGTAATAATGTCTCTCTGTGGCGCTGTATGTCTAGAATGTATCTCCCCAGTATGCGCTGGTCTGCTGCCTCAAAGATCTGGCGTAGGGAATGTGGCTCTTTGAATAAAATGGGATATCTCTCTCTGATGGCTGTATATGCTCTGCATCTGCATACATAATGCTCCTCACTCTCCACCTCCTCTCTGCACAACTTGCATACCCTCTCCTCTCGGGGGATCCGTGCTGCTCTACCAATCTCAATCTCCAATCAGTGTGATGAAACTCTGAGCTGACCAATAGCCACTCGGGAGCCGTGTGGTAAAAAGCCCTCCATGTATCTAGGCCTCTCTATAAATCCATCATCAGTGATACTCATGAAGTGATCTCTGTAGTATAGCATCTTCGGTGGAAGAGGCTGTGTAGGCGATATCCATGTCTCTCGTGTATAGAGCTGCCATAGATCCTGTCTCAATACTCTGTTCCTCTCACTATGAGAGAGACGGATATGTGGTGCATCCCTGTCATACTGGAATGGTGGTAGATGATCCATGTCTAGGCCATGCTGTGAGAACCAATGTGTGACCTGTGCATACCATGATCCTCTCTCTCCTGCCTTAGCCAACTGTCTAGATGCCTCAAAAGCTCTATATGACAATCTGTCCTGTGGCATCTCTCTGAATCTGTCTAGCAGGCATATAGTCTGAAATATGGCCTCTACCATCATAGGAGGCGCAGCAAACTCTGCTCGGATAATGTCATGAGGTACTGACGGTTTGCTGCGTATCATGCGTGCCATCATGAGGGCCTGTGGTCTCTCTATCTGTGTCCACCAATGGGTAGCAAGGCCTGGCGCCCATACTGCTGCTCCATACATCAATGCCGGTGTGACTAATGTGTCAAATAGCCACCCCTTCGTCCGGGGCTCCTGAAAAGGCGCCTGGTGGCACTGTCTCTCTAGCATAGCCAATGCTACATATCCCCGTGTCAATCTAGCTCTGACTGCTGAACCCATGGTGAAGCGTGTGGCTGCTGCAGAGAAGGTAACCCCTAGGTACACGTATGATGTCACCACCTCCACCTGGCATCCTGCGAGAGTGAATGTCAGCTGACTCCTGCCCTGTCTCGATGTATGAAAGACCATAACCTTGGTTTTCCCAATGTTCACAGTAAGACCCCTCTGTGTGCAGAAATCATCGAGTGCATGTAGATGCTGCTGTAGACCACATGGAGACTCAGACACTAATACAATATCATCAGCATAGAGCATAATATGTACTGAGGTACCTGCTTAATCAACTCCTTCTCCGCCTCCCCGTGTAATGAAGTCAGCCACCTCATCAATGTATAACCCAAATAGCGTGGGGGAAAGTGAGCATCCTTGCTTCACACCAATGGTGCTAGCAATAGTCTCGGACATACCTCCTGGACATCTGACTCGCCCAAAAACCTGCTCATATAATGCATAGATGCCCCATGTCATATCTGCTGGTATGCCAAGAGACTGCAGGCGCTGAAAGAGCCTCTCTCGTGGTACTGTGTCAAATGCCTTGCGGAAATCCACAAAGCAGCAATAAAGCTTTCTCTTCCTCACTCTGGCCTGATCAATCATACATCTCAAAGTGAATACATGGTCAGTGGTAGAGAAAGCTGTCCTGAAGCCTGCCTGCCCTGATGAGCGTAAACCTACTCACTCAGCATATAAGCTAAGCTCTTGCTCTAGCACTGCACCATAGAGTTTGGCCAGCACGTGGCCAACCATAACCGTCCTGTAGTTGCTCGGATCGAGCATATCCCCTGTTTTGTGAATCGGCACAATGGTGTGCATCGTCCACTCCGCAGGCAAACCCTCTGCTAGTGCCCTGTTAAACAGGTGTGCAACAAAAGGAGCTAAAGAATCTACTGCATATATGAGATGCTCACCCTGCAGGCCCATATGGTCGGCGGCCCGTCCATGCTGTAGGCGGCGGATAGCTTCCTGTACCATCGAGTGGGTAAAGAAGCTAGCTGTGGTAGGTCGAGGCTCCTGTGGCTGAGGTATAGGTGGCTGCTGTGGGGCATGGTATAGACCCTCTGCATATGTGTGCCATGTTTGTGGGCCTGCAATAGGTGTCGGGGTCCGGGGCTCTCTGAAGTGCTGTCATGAGACAGGGCTATCTCTACTCATGAAGAAATGAAAGATCTCTAGGTCCTGTATCTCTGCGAAGGCCCGCCTTTTGCGGCAAGTAAGTCTCCTCATCTCTCTCCTCGACTCCTGCTCTGTGATGGCTCCCAAGGCTCTTTGTATGCCGAGCCGTGAGTAAGAGAGAGAGAGAGAGAGAGAGAGAGAGGGAGAGAGAGAGAGTGGCGGGGGAGAGAGAGAAAGAAAGAAAGAAAGAAAGCTGTATTAACGTCTACTAGAGGCCGAACTCGACCTATGAGACAAATCAATGTACAACTGTCAAAGTCTTCTGGATGTCCAGAAAAAAAAGGACAAAATGAACATGAAATAAAGTATGAAAGTACTGAGCTAGTGGGGGGGTGTGATGGATGGAGCACTACTGCTAGAAGCTCAGTATGCAACCTATATGCGTACGGTATACAAGAATGCAATGCAAATCTGTCTAGCTCCAACCAGTACCATAAAGGGGGTGTAATATGTGATACATAGGCGATGGCGAGGCAAAAATACCTCGGAGTTCGGGTTTGAGTGTAAGTGAGCTAGCCGCTCCTGGATATGGTGCTGATGTCGAGCCCGTATCTCTGTGATCTCCCTCTGTTGTAGTCCGGGAGCCTGGTATTTGGTGCTCTCGGTCTCCGTCTGGCTTGGAGGTCCGCAGCGCGCTTAAGCGTAACCCCCTCCTGTGTCAGGGTAGGCACTGGGCTAGATCCCTGGAAGAAATCAGTGAGCTAGAGCTATCGCCCACCTCTCCCTGTGGTATGAGTCCATATCAATGTCTCTGTGGTGCTGTGTCTCTAACAAGCATTGGCCAAATTGCGCTGGTCTGTGGACTGCATGATCTGGCGGAGTGAGGGATGTCCACTGAAGATGGTGGTGTATCTCTCTCTAATGACAGTATATGCTCTGCATCTGCATACATAATGTTCCTCACTCTCAACCTCCTCCTGGCATAGTCTGCATATCCTCTCTACTCTGGGGATCCGTGTTGCCCTACCTGCCTCAATCTAAAGCTGGTGTGATGACACTCTGAGATGGCCAATCGCCACTCGGGCAGTGTGAGGCATGTACACATCCATGTATCTAGGTCTCTCTATGAATCCATCCGCCGAGATACGCATAAACTGATCTTTGTAGTATAGCATCTTTGGTGGTAGAGGCTGACTGGGTGTAATCCAAGTCTCTTGAGTGTATCGCTGCCATAAATCGTGCTGAAGGACTCTGTTCCTCTCACTGTGAGAGAGTTGGATGTGTGGTGCATGTATATCATAATGGAAAGGTGGCAGGTGATCTACGTAGAGACCATGCTGAGTGAGCCACTGTACCATCTGTGAATACCATGATCTGCTATCTCCACTCTCTGCGAGCTGCCTGGATGCCTCAAAAGCTCTATGTGAGAGTCGATCTGATGGCATATCTCTGATCCTCTGTATGAAGCAAACCGTCTGGAAGAGGGCCTCTATAGCATAGGATGTGCAACAAAATCCGTTCGGACAATGTCATGTGGGACGGAGGGTTTGATGCGGATCATCCGTAAGAGCATGAGAATCTGAGGCCTCTCTATGAGTGGGCATCCTTGCTTCACACCTATGGTGCTAGCAATAACATCAGATAGCCCCCCCGGGCATCGTATGCGCCCGAGGACCTGCTCATATAAAGCATAGATGCCCCAAACCATCTCTGATGGGATCCCCAATGACTGTAGGCGTTGGAAGAGTCTCTCTCGTGGCACCATGTCAAATGCTGTGTGGAAATCCACAAAGCAGCAGTATAATCTCTTCTCCCGCGCCCTAGCCTGGTCAATCAGACATCTCAGAGTGAATATATGGTCAATAGTGGAGAAAGCTCGTCGGAATCCAGCTTGCCCTGGTGCTCGCACTCCCTCCTTTGCATACGAGCTCAACTCTGCCTCGAGCATTGCACCATAAAGTTTGGCCAATGTATGACCAATCATGATAGTCCTGTAGTTGCTGGAGTCTAGCATGTCTCCCGCTTTGTGGAGAGGCACTATGGTGTGCATAGTCCACTAAGCTGGTAGGCCCTCCACTAGTGCCCTATTAAAGAGGTGAGCAACAAAGGGTCCCAGTGTGTCAGCTGCATAAATAAGATGCTCACTCTGTATACCTGTGTGGTCAGCCGATCTCCCATGCTGTAACCGGCGGATAGCTCTCTCTACCATCGAGGCGGTAAAGAAAGTAGAGGTGGTAGGGCGGGACTCCTGTGGCTATGGTATGGGCAGCTGCTGAGGGATATGGTAGAGGCTCTTTGCATATAAGTGCCATGTATGTGGATCCTCAATCGGGGTACGAGGGCGAGGCTCTCTCATCTTGCGCCATGCAGTGGCTGCATCTCTGCTCATGAGTAGGTGGTATATATCCCAGTACTGTGCCTCCTCATATGCACCGTGTGAGGGTCGTCATCTGTCGGCTCGCCTCTCTCTGTGTAATGGTCCCCAATGCTCTCTGGGCACGGAGGTGTCTATATAGCGCTCTGCACTCATCATCATACCACCGATTCTGGGGCATACTCCAAGATCTATCTGTGTGTGCAATGTGTGTATGATGGGGGAAGCTGCGGGTGGCGGCCATATGTAGTAGAGATGACAGCACGGTGGTGAGTGTGTCTAGAGGTGACAGGGGATCCATCTGGAATAGCCCGTCATATACATGATGCTCATATATGTCTACCATGTCATGGGTGAAGTAGAAAGTTGTATGCGATACCTGTGTGGGCTGTGTGGGTGCTGGTGTGGAGCTCGCCAGTGACAGTAAGAGGTACGTGTGATCCGCACCAATAGGACAGGGGGGGATGGTGAAAGATGTCACTACCTGTGTGGTCTCCATGGACCCCATGTAGTCCACTGTGCTACCCCCCCCCCCCCCCCCCCCTCGATCGTGGAAAGCATGTCAATGCTCTTGAAACCTGCCACTGTCTCATCCCATTATAAATAACGAGATGGTGTCGCGCTCCCAGCTCAAGTAAGTGATGACCATATCTAGTGTTATCCGGCCCCATGTCCTGTGACACCCTGCAAGGTCCCGTATCCTCCACCTCTAGTGTGTGCATCACCTCGGGATGCTCGAAATCATAAATGTCGCATTGTCGGCTCTGTGTCCGTGCATTGAAGTCCCCCATAAGGAGGACTTCCCCCAGGTTGGAGTAGTGTATGATCTCATCTGAAAGGGTTGCATATGGTGACTCTCCCAATGGCCCTGTGTCCTCCTCCTCCCCTCTACTCTCCTCCTCTGCCGTCATGGAATATCTCGATCCTCTAGGAGAGAAGTAGCATATGTATAACACCCTGTCTGCTGCTGAGAGCTGCAATCTAATCCACATGTATCTAGCCTCCTGGTCACGTGCTACCACCTGTAGGCGCTCCTGCAGCCCTTGCTTGAAGAGTACCGCTATACCTCGAGATCCTCTCGATGTGCTCTGCTGTGTGGTCCCCCTGTATGTAAACTCCCACTAATAGCCCTCTACTTTGGGTAGCCCCCTCTCTGGGCTCTGGTGCGTCTCTGTAAGTAGTATGATGTCCTGTCCCTCCATGACCTCCTCCATCCTCCCAGGATGTGTCCAAAGTGCTCCATTGCAATTCCAAACTGCTATGTGTATCTGTGAATCTGGATCCTCCATAGCCGATGTCCCATAGGCTGCCTGGCGCTAATTGATGGCCTTGCCATCGATGATGACACGACCATCACGATAGAATGCTCTCTTGCCCTCTTTCCGGGCCTGTAGGACTCTCGGCATGCATGTTTTCCTGTGTTCTATCTACATCCTTGTAAGGTCGTCATCCAAATAGATAGGATCTCCTTGTAATCCTCGTAGAATCACCCTCTTCCTCATGAAGGTGACCCTCTCCGTCTCTCCTGCAAACTGTAGGATGAGGGCTCGCTTGCGTGTTGAGTCCTTCCCGACTCTCCATGCTTTGGTGAAGGGGAGAGGGTCCTCTTCCCTGTAGCCGAGCTTCATGCATAGAAGCTGTCCATCTTTCTCCGGAGTGGAGTCGGGTGTCTCAGCTATACCTGTGACTCGAATGTTGAGGCGGCGGGCATGCCTCATTTTCTCCTCCTCAATGGTGGTGTCAATGATTTGGTGTTCTTCCCTTTCAGTCTCCTCCCTCACTTCTTTACAGATGTTCTTCTTCACCACTTCAACCCATCCTGACTGCTTGACTTTGAGTTTTCCCTCCATGTCCTTCGTGATCTCCTTGGAGATCTTTTCTTTGATGGCCGTGAGAGTGTTGTCATTGATCTCCCCTTCTTCCTTCTCGGTATTCTTGATGGCTACCACTTCCACTTTCAATGCACTCACCTCCTCCTTGAGTGCCGTGTTTCTTGTTCAACGTCCGTGACCGGTGCTTTGAGGGCCATGATGTGCCGGTGTAATTTGTTCTCCACCTCATTGAGGTTGGAATCGGTTGTCTTCTTGTTCTCCTTGATTAGTGCCTTCATTGCCGTCTCGAGGGCCTCGAGCTTCTCTTGGAGACTCGGAGCCATTCCTCGAGATTACTCTGCAGCGCTTCCCACAGGCAAGGAGTAGCGAGAGAGAGAGAGAGAGAGAAAGAAAGAAAGAAAGAAAGATTTTATTAACGTCTTCCAAAAGACCGAACTCGGCCTATGAGACAAATCGGAGTACATGTATGGGGTATCCTCTGTCATCCCAACAAAATGAAAAAGTACTGAATAAAAAAGCTGAATCTGGGTGTGCAGGGGATGGAGCTCTATTACTAGGAGAATGCAAAGCTATATGCATGGAGTATACAATCATGATATGCAACCTAGCTAGCTCCATCCTGTACCATACTGGGGGTATAAAATGGTATACATCAGTGAAGGGGGTGTCCACAGCTCCCTGAAGAACATGCCTGGGTGTGCTCTGAAGCGAGCCAGTCGCTCCGCACCCTCTCTGTGAAACTGAGCTCTGATCTCTGTCATCTCTCTCTGGTATAGGCGTGGTGTCCGAAAGCCAGGTGTCCTCTGTCTCCTGCGGGCTCTAAGTGTCTCTGCTCTCTGGAGAGTAATTCCCTGCCGTGTAGGGGCTGGGAGGGGTATGGATCTCTGAAAAAATGTAGTAATCTGTGTCTGTCGCCCCCCCTCTGGAGCTGTCTGAGCCTGTAATAATGTCTCTCTGTGGCGCTGTATGTCTAGAATGTATCTCCCCAGTATGCGCTGGTCTGCTGCCTCAAAGATCTGGCGTAGGGAATGTGGCTCTCTGAATAAAATGGGATATCTCTCTCTGATGGCTGTATATGCTCTGCATCTACATACATAATGCTCCTCACTCTCCACCTCCTCTCTGCACAATCTGCATACCCTCTCCTCTCGGGGGATCCGTGCTGCTCTGCCAGTCTCAATCTCCAATCGGTGTGATGAAACTCTGAGCTGACCAATAGCCACTCGGGAGCCGTGTGGTAAAAAGCCCTCCATGTATCTAGGCCTCTCTATAAATCCATCATCAGTGATACTCATGAAGTGATCTCTGTAGTATAGCATCTTCGGTGGAAGAGGCTGTGTAGGCGAAATCCATGTCTCTCGTGTATAGAGTTGCCATAGATCCTGTCTCAATACTCTGTTCCTCTCACTATGAGAGAGACGGATATGTGGTGCATCCCTGTCATACTGGAATGGTGGTAGATGATCCATGTCTAGGCCATGCTGTGAGAACCAATGTGTGACCTGTGCATACCATGATCCTCTGTCTCCTGCCTCAGCCAACTGTCTAGATGCCTGAAAAGCTCTGTATGATAATCTGTCCTGTGGCATCTCTCTGAATCTGTCTAGCAGGCATATAGTCTGAAATATGGCCTCTACCATCATAGGAGGCGCAGCAAACTCTGCTCGGATAATGTCATGAGGTACTGACGGTTTGCTGCGTATCATGCGTGCCATCATGAGGGCCTGTGGTCTCTCTATCTGTGTCCACCAATGGGTAGCAAGGCCTGGCGCCCATACTGCTGCTCCATACATCAATGCCGGTGTGACTAATGTGTCAAATAGCCACCCCTTCGTCCAGGGCTCCTGAAAATGCGCCTGGTGGCACTGTCTCTCTAGCATAGCCAATGCTGCATATCCCCGTGTCAATCTAGCTCTGGCTGCTGAACCCATGGTAAAGCGTGTGGCTGCTGCAGAGAAGGTAACCCCTAGGTACACGTATGATGTCACCACCTCCACCTGGCATCCTGCGAGAGTCAATGTCAGATGACTCCTGCCCTGTCTCGATGTATGAAAGACCATAACCTTGGTTTTCCCAAGGTTCACAGTAAGACCCTTCTGTGTGCAGAAATCATGGAGTGCATGTAGATGCTGCTGTAGACCCCCTGGGGACTCAGACACTAATACAATATCATCAGCATAGAGCATAATATGTACTGAGGTACCTGCTAAATCAACTCCATCTCCGCCTCCCTGTGTAATGAAGTCAGCCACCTCATCAATGTATAACCCAAATAGCGTGGGGGAAAGTGGGCATCCTTGCTTCACAGGGTGGGTGGGATTAGGGAGGCAAAGGGACTAGCGCATAGGCGTGAGGAAGGGTGCGTGCGCAAGAGAGAGAAGAAGAGAGAGAGAGAGAGAAGAGAACTTTTTTAACGTCGTAGGAAACTATCCCAAGAGACCAAATTGATCTATCCGACAAGATCTGAACTCAAGACCTTTGATTCAAGAGGGAAATGAGCTAACCAATCTACCACACTTGGGTGATAGAAAGGTTAGCCCATTTTCCTCTTCTTATTCACACACCCCCACACACCCACACACACATTGAGGAGAACTTTTTTAACGTCGTAGGAAACTATCCCAAGAGACCAAATTGATCTACCCGACAAGATTTGAACTCAAGACCTTTGATTCAAGATAGAGGCAGAAGAGAGAGAGAGAGAGAGAAATGAAATGAAATGAAATGAAATGTTATATTAACGTCTTCAAAAGGCCATAATGACCTATGAGACCAAAAGTTACATCATGGTGGATCTGATACAATGTCTGGATAAAAAAACCCAGAAAATGAAAAATAAAGATGATACTACTGGCACCTAGAAAATGAAACTGGAACTGGAAGGTACACTATGGAGGTACCTCCATCTCATAATATGTGCCGCATCGGACACTGGCGGATCTCCTCAATATCCTCTGTGGTCAGCACCAAACCCTGACTGGGTGTCTCGCATGCCTCGCAAGAATAATCCGAATCTGCCGCTGCAACCTCCGTCTATGCTGGGATGCCCTCCTCCGTAGTCGTGGGCGTCTGGACCACCCAAGCTCAATCAATCGTACCCCTGGTGTAGAGAGAGAGGGGGGGGCTGCACAGAGAGAGGGGGCGAATGCAGGCAAACACAAGAGATGGCGAACAGGTGCGATGGGGAGAGAGAGAGAGAGAGAGAGAGAGAGAGAGAGAGAGAGAGAGAGAGAGAAATGAAATGAAATGAAATGATATATTAACGTCTTCAAAAGGCCAAAATGACCTATGAGACCAAAAAGGTTACAACAATTGGTGGATCTGATACAATGTCTGTGTAAGGAAAGCTAAAAACAATTAAACAACTAACTGAAACTGAAACAACTATGAGGAAAAGTACGGTACCAGGAGCTCCTAATGGATAACATGTGGGAGGAAAACTCCAGCAACAAAGGTAAGCATCATACACATCACTATCCAAAGATGTCTCTCATCGGTCGATGGCGGATATCCTCAATGTCCTCCATGGTGAGAGAGAGAGAGAGAGAGAGAAAGAAAGAAAGAAAGAAAGATTTTATTAACGTCTTCCAAAAGACCGAACTCGGCCTATGAGACAAATCGGAGTACCTGTATGGGGTATCCTCTGTCATCCCAACAAAATGAAAAAGTACTGAATAAAAAAGCTGAATCTGGGTGTGCAGGGGATGGAGCTCTATTACTAGGAGAATGCAAAGCTATATGCATGGAGTATACAATCATGATATGCAACCTAGCTAGCTCCATCCTGTACCATACTGGGGGTATAAAATGGTATACATCAGTGAAGGGGGTGTCCACAGCTCCCTGAAGAACATGCCTGGGTGTGCTCTGAAGCGAGCCAGTCGCTCCGCACCCTCTCTGTGAAACTGAGCTCTGATCTCTGTCATCTCTCTCTGGTATAGGCGTGGTGTCCGAAAGCCAGGTGTCCTCTGTCTCCTGCGGGCTCTAAGTGTCTCTGCTCTCTGGAGAGTAATTCCCTGCCGTGTAGGGGCTGGGAGGGGTATGGATCTCTGAAAAAATGTAGTAATCTGTGTCTGTCGTCCCCCCTCTGGAGCTGTCTGAGCCTGTAATAATGTCTCTCTGTGGCGCTGTATGTCTAGAATGTATCTCCCCAGTATGCGCTGGTCTGCTGTCTCAAAGATCTGGCGTAGGGAATGTGGCTCTCTGAATAAAATGGAATATCTCTCTCTGATGGCTGTATATGCTCTGCATCTGCATACATAATGCTCCTCACTCTCCACCTCCTCTCTGCACAATCTGCATACCCTCTCCTCTCGGGGGATCCGTGCTGCTCTGCCAGTCTCAATCTCCAATCGGTGTGATGAAACTCTGAGCTGACCAATAGCCACTCGGGAGCCGTGTGGTAAAAAGCCCTCCATGTATCTAGGCCTCTCTATAAATCCATCATCAGTGATACTCATGAAGTGATCTCTGTAGTATAGCATCTTCGGTGGAAGAGGCTGTGTAGGCGATATCCATGTCTCTCGTGTATAGAGCTGCCATAGATCCTGTCTCAATACTCTGTTCCTCTCACTATGAGAGAGACGGATATGTGGTGCATCCCTGTCATACTGGAATGGTGGTAGATGATCCATGTCTAGGCCATGCTGTGAGAACCAATGTGTGACCTGTGCATACCATGATCCTCTGTCTCCTGCCTCAGCCAACTGTCTAGATGCCTGAAAAGCTCTGTATGATAATCTGTCCTGTGGCATCTCTCTGAATCTGTCTAGCAGGCATATAGTCTGAAATATGGCCTCTACCATCATAGGAGGCGCAGCAAACTCTCCTCGGATAATGTCATGAGGTACTGACGGTTTGCTGCGTATCATGCGTGCCATCATGAGGGCCTGTGGTCTCTCTATATGTGTCCACCAATGAGTAGCAAGGCCTGGCGCCCATACTGCTGCTCCATACATCAATGCCGGTGTGACTAATGTGTCAAATAGCCACCCCTTCGTCCGGGGCTCCTGAAAATGCGCCTGGTGGCACTGTCTCTCTAGCATAGCCAATGCTGCATATCCCCGTGTCAATCTAGCTCTGGCTGCTGAACCCATGGTAAAGCGTGTGGCTGCTGCAGAGAAGGTAACCCCTAGGTACACGTATGATGTCACCACCTCCACCTGGCATCCTGCGAGAGTGAATGTCAACTGACTCCTGCCCTGTCTCGATGTATGAAAGACCATAACCTTGGTTTTCCCAAGGTTCACAGTAAGACCCCTCTGTGTGCAGAAATCATGGAGTGCATGTAGATGCTGCTGTAGACCACCTGGGGACTCAGACACCAATACAATATCATCAGCATAGAGCATAATATGTACTGAGGTACCTGCTAAATCAACTCCATCTACTAGAGGCCGAACTCGACCTATGAGACAAATCAATGTACAACTGTCAATGTCTTCTGGATGTCCAGAAAAAAAAAAGGACAAAATGAACATGAAATAAAGTATGAAAGTACTGAGCTAGTGGGGGGGTGTGATGGATGGAGCACTACTGCTAGAGGCTCAGTACGCAACCTATATGCGTAGGGTATACAAGAATGCACTGCAGATCTGTCTAGCTCCAACCAGTACCATAATGGGGGTGTAATATGTGATACATAGGCGATGTGGCGAGGCAAAAATACCTCAGAGCATGATCTCTGGGTGTGAGTGTAAGTGAGCTAGACACTCCTGGATATGGTGCTGATGTCGAGCCCGTATCTGTGTGATCTCCCTCTGATGTAGTCTGGGAGTCTGGTAGCCAGGTGCACTCAGTCTCCCTCTGGCTCGGAGGTCCGCAGTGCGCTTAAGTGTAACCCCCTCCTGTGTCAGGGTTAGGCACTGGGCTAGATCCCTGGAAGAAATCAGTGAGCTGGAGCTGTCGCCCACCTTTCCCTGTGGTATGAGTCCGTATCAGTCTCTCTCTGGCGCTGTGTCTCTAACAAGAACTGGCCAAATTTGCACTGGTCTGCGGACTCCATGATCTGGCAGAGTGAGGGATGTCCACTGAAGATGGTGGTGTATCTCTCTCTAATCACACTATACGCTCTGCATCTGCATACATAATGTTCCTCACTCTCAACCTAATGTTCCTCACTCTCAACCTCCTCCTGGCATAGTCTGCATATTCTCTCTGCTCTAGTGCTGCCCTACCTGCCTCAATCTCAAACTGGCCAATCGCCACTCGGGCAATGTGAGGCATGTACACATCCATGTATCCAGGTCTCTGTATGAATCCATCTGCTGAGATAAGCATAAATTGATCTCTGTAGTATAGCATCTTCGGCGGTAGAGGCTGATCTTCGGCGGTAGAGGCTGACTGGGTGTAATCCAAGTCTTTTGAGTGTATCGCTGCCATAAATCGTGCCGAAGGACTCTGTTCCTCTCACTGTGTGAGAGAGCTGGATGTGTGGTGCATGTATATCATACTGGAAAGGTGGCAGGTCATCTATGTCGAGACCATGCTGAGAGAGAGGGAGAGAGAGAGAGAGAGAGAGAGAGAGAGAGAGAGAGAGAGAGTTTTTGGCAGCGCAAGCATAGCGCGAGCACAACAGCGCAGTACAGCAGGGAGGGAGAAATGAAATGAAATGAAATGAAATGTTATATTAACGTCTTCAAAAGGCAATAATGACCTATGAGACCAAAAGTTACATCATGGTGGATCTGATACAATGTCTGGATTAAAAAACCCAGAAAATGAAAAATAAAGATGATACTACTGGCACCTAGAAAATGAAACTGGAAATGGAAGGTAAACAGAAACCCTTATAGGGTGTGAATATAGTGAGGGGGGGGGTATGCTATGGAGGTGAGTGGAATATAGTGAGGGGATACAATATCATGTGGGACGGAGGGGTACACTATGGAGGTGCCTCCATCTCATAATATGTGCCGCATCGGACGCTGGCGGATCTCCTCAATATCCTCTGTGGTCAGCACCCTGACTGGGTGTCTCGCATGCCTCGCAAGAATAATCCGAATCCGCCGCTGCAACCTCCGTCTTTGCTGGGATGCCCTCCTCCGTAGTCGTGGGCGTCTGGACCACCCAAGCTCAATCGCACAATCAATCAGTGTACCTCTGGTGTGGGCGGTATCCATGTCCTGCCTGCTGCTGTGGTCCATCTGGCGCAGTGATGGCTGGACTAAAGAAGTCTGTAATGTGCCTTTGAGTCTGGCTCTCTGTGCGCCTAAGCAGGCTATCTCTATGTCTCCGCAGCTCAAGCAAGAACAATCCCAAACACCTCTGGTCCTAGTACCCCATGACTCTGGAAAGTGGTCCAAAACCCTCTCTGAATAAACAGTGGAAACGACCACGTATCTCATAGTATGCAGTACAATGGCATATATAATGCAGCTCTGTCTCTGGCTCCCCATGGCATACTCGGCATATCCTGGCCTCAGCTGGTATACCTCTATATCGGCCAATCTCAATCTCAAGCTGGTGTGAGGATGTGCGAATCTGACCAATAGCACATCGTACTGCATGAGACAAGTGTACATCCATGTAGCTGGGTCTGATCACAAAACCATCTGCTGTGAGCTGAAGAAAATGCTCTCTGTAGAAAGCCATCTTCGTGCCCAGCTCCTCAGTCGGCTGTATCCATGTCCTCCTAATGTCCAGCTGAACTAAATCCTAACGGATGAGTCTGGTAATCTCAGTCCGTGTGAGAGTGAGAGAGGGTGCCTCCAGAGAATACTGGAAGGGAGGCAATCTGTCCATGCTAAAACCATGTGCCTGGAACCAAGATGTCATCTGTCCATACCAACAAGCCGTGTCTCCCTGTAAAGCTAACTGTCAGGAGGACTCCAGGGCGAGGCGTGCATATCTGTCTCAGGGGAGATCCCACAAGCCATGTATGTAGGAGACTGATCTCGTAAGAGCCTCAATCACCAGAGGGGCAGCCGCCAGCTCTGCTCGAATAATCTCATGAGGTACCACGGCCTTGGCTCTAATAATCCTAGCAATCATAGATACCAAAGGAAAGGCCTCTCCATACCTCTCCACCCGCCTGCGCTGTGATGGCCCACTGAAGGTCCCCATATCTGCACTCCATAAAGCATAGCTGATGTCACTAGAGTGTCAAAAAGCCAAAGTTTCGTTCGAGGTTCCTGAAACTGAACCTGCGAACACATCCTCTCCAAACCACCCAGGGCTGCATGTGCTCTAGTCAATCTAGTCTCTGCTGCTCTCCTCATCGAAAACACTGGCCCACTCAATACTACCCCAAGATATGTATATGCATCTGTATACTCCACAATCTCCTGCCCATATGTAAATGTGGAAGCTGATTGCCTAACCCACTGTGGCGTGGTGTTAAACACCATAACCTTGGTTTTGCCAAGGTTGACAGACAATCCACTATCATGTGCAAACTCATGTAAAGCATCCAGATGACGCTGCATACCCTCAGGGGAGTCAGAGATCAACACAATATCATCAGCATATAACAATAGTGGGATCCATGTACCTGCTAGCTGGGCTCCTCTGTCTCCCAATCTCTCAATGTAGTCAGAAGCCTCATCCACATACATACCAAACAATGAAGGAGATAACGGGCAACCTTGCTTCACTCCTATAGTGGAGTGAACCAAAGTAGAGACCCCCTCTGGGGTGCGTACCTGTCCTGCAACTGATCTATATAAAGCCATAAATCCCCCATATGAGCTCTGTGGGTACCCCCATCTCCTGTAATCGCCTCATCAATCTGGCTCTGGGCACTGTATCAAATGCTTTGCGGAAGTCCACAAAGCTACAATAAATCCGTCGCCCATGCGACCTGCCCTCCTCAATAATGGCCCGCAGAGTCAAGATGTGGTCAAGAGTAGAGAAACCTCTCCTAAACCCTGCCTGTCCCTCTGCTCGAATGCCCTCTCTCTCTGCCCATCTACTCAACTGCTGCTCAAGAATGGATGCATACAATCGTGCTAGTGTGTGACCAATCATAATAGTGCGATAATTCCCTGGCTCCATAGGGTCCCCTGACTTGAAGATAGGCACGATGGTGGACCTACTCCAAGTCTCGGGTAAGCCTTCGCACATAGCACGATTGAACATCACTGCTAGAAGCTCTGCCAGCATGTCTCTCGCATGAATAAAGTGCTCAGCGACCAATCCATCATGATCATATGCTCTCCCAGTCTTCATCCTATCAATGGCCTTCCTTACCATCTCTGCGGTAAAGAAAGTACATGTCTGTGGGTATGGTGCTGGCGGGTCAGGAAAAGGTGTCTGTCCAGGAACTGTATATAGAGATGCTGCATAACTACCCCAGACCTCTGTAGAAGTGATGGCCAAAGCACGGGAGGACTCATGAAACATACGCCAAGCCTCCCTCGAATCCTGGCTCAAGAACAGCTGGTATAATTCCTGCTCTAGCTGAGCAAGGAAGGCCCGCTTCTTCCTTCGCACAAGGCGTCGGAAGGCAATACGTGACTGTTGGTGAGTAGTGACTCCCAAAGCAACCTCCCGCTGGTGCAGTCGGGCTCTGGTCTCTCTGCACTCCTCATCATACCAGCTGTTCTAGGGCATACATCCAGAACGCTGTCTCTGTCCAGGCTGAGTATGTGGATATGCCTCTCTTGCTGCATCCTGTAAAGTCTCTGTCAGTATATGGGTCTCCTCCTCCAAAGGTCTCCCTGGCTCCTCTGTGTACAGACGTCTATAAATCCCATCTGTGTGGACAGCATCAGTCTCTGAGGTAAAAGTATATCGAGTGTGATCTGCCACTCGTGTCCTCTGAGCTGTGGTAAAGTGAAAAGAGATAGTCAATGTCAACAATGCATGATCCACTACTACCCCAATGGGCCGAGATCCAACTGTGAAGTCCTCAATGCATGAAACAAAGCTCGGCATAGCCATAACATAATCCACTGTGCTAGCACCATGTCTATGTGGAAAGCAAGTAAATCCAGCTGCTGACGGAAACCTCTGCAAGCCATTAAGTATGGCCAATCCATGTGCAGTCCCCATATCTACCAAATATCTCCCATACTCTGTGCACTCCACATCCTGTGAGCGTCTGTCTAATCCCATATCCAGAGTGTCCAGCTCTCTCAGCATCTCCTCCGAGGTATCATAAAAGGCTGTCTGGCGGTTGCCCGTCCGGGCATTAAAGTCCCCTAACAGGATGATGTCTCCATCCCTAGAGAACTCCCATATGTCATCATCTAGCACAGAGAAAGGAGACTGCCCTCTAGGTGCTGCATATGTCGATGTACTAGGAGCAAAATAGCATATGGCAATATACAAGAATCTGCCTGTGTTGGCCCTCAGTCTCACCCACATATATCTGGCCTGATAAGCTCTCCGAACGATGTGTAGAAGCGGTTGCAGCTCCTCCCTGAAAAGAACTGCCACCCCCCCTGATCCTCTACTACTGTGTACCGATCTCGTCCCTACTCTGCAAGCTGTCTCCCATCTGTATCCTGTCACCTGTGGCATCATCTGACCAGGGGCCTGGTGAGTCTCCGAGTAGAAGACTATATCTCTATCTCTAAAGCTGTCCTCAAAGGCACCTACATCAAGTCTGAGGATCCATTGCAGTTCCAGGCTGCCAGCTTTAATTTGGTCCCATATGTCCCGCACCGTCATGTAGAGCATCGCTCCACGATGACCACCCTCCCTTCTCTATAAAATGCTATCTTTCCCTTTTCTCTTGCCGCCTAATCTCTGGCATGACTTCCTTCATATGTGCAAGCTGTGAAAGAGTAAGATCACATCACCAAGGAAAAATGCCTGTATTCTTTTAAGTGGGTCGTCTCTTCAAGAACTCCTCCTTCGCCTCAATAGAGGGGAAGCGAAGTATGAGAGCTCTTTCCTTGATGTTCCCGTTGCCTCCGCTTTTTGCCCACTCTCCAGGCTTTTGCGTGTGCCGGACTGTCAATCCCCATCAACACCATAAGCTCTTTCACCTCCTCTTCAACTTTATCCCCGTCTTTAAGACCGGTAATCCTCACATGCAAAGCACGTGTACGTCTTCGTTGTTCCTCTTCCCAAAGTCATGTTAATGATTGTAGGTTGTAGGGGTTGTTATCTCCTTACCTTTAACCCTTCTTGGCGACCTCTATCCACTTCTCTGCTTCATCCATCTTCTTTTGAGTTTTGGTGATGACTTCCACCCATGAGGAAGTCTTTGCTTCGTGTTGCTTCTCTTCTTCCTTAATTGCCCGTACTTGTTCCTTGATAACCTCGAGCTCTTCTATCAAGTCCACCATTTGCCTTGGCCTCTGCAAGCTCCCTCTGAAGAGCTGAAATTACGCCTTTGAGCGTGTTGACTTCCCCGTGAAGGTCTTTGACTTCTGCTATGAGGTCCTCCTTCTCCTCTTTCCACCGCTTACCCTCATTGAATACCATTTGAGAAAGTTGGCTTTCTCCTTCCACCATCCCTCCATCTTTGCCTTCCATTCCTTCATCTCCTTTTCCACATTTGTTATCCTCTTGGTTTGTGACCATAAAGGTCGCCCTTCGTCGGGTTGCGCAAGGGGCAGCCATGGAAGAAGCGAGAGAGAGAGAGTTATGTTGCTGCCTTGGGGGCCTGAGCAAGGGTGGGTGGGGAAAGGGGCGCGTACAGCCTAGCAGATAGATACGCTGGCCAGCATATTGCCAGCAGAACTGTGCGGCGAACAGTGAACAGGGCAGCAGGCGGCTGGGGGTGGCAGCAAGTTCGAACAGAGGGGGGCGGCGAGCAGGGCAAACAGCAGGCGGCGGCGGCGAGAGCGAGCAGGCGGCGGAAGCGAGCAGGGCGCAGCGCGGCGGCGAACAAGGGAACAGCAGGTGGGAGGGAGGTGGCGGGGGAGGAGTGCGGACACGAACAGGCAGCGGCGAGAGAGAGAGAGAGAGAGAGAGAGAGAGAGAGAGAGAGAGAGAGAGAGAGAGAGAGAGAGAGAGAGAGAGAGAGAGAGATGGGGGGCGCAGGCAGGCAGCGGGAGGGGAGAGCGAAGAGCGAAGGGGGCAGCGGGAGGGGTGGGCGCATGGCGAAGCGAGAGGGGTGGGCGCAGCTGGAGGGGGGTGGGCGCAGCGGGAGGGAGAGAAAGGGGGGGGGGGGGGGGCGTAGGTAGGCAGTGAAGCGGGCAGCGGGAGGGGTGGGCGCAGCGGGAGGGGGGGGCGCAGGCAGGCAGCGGGAGGGGAGAGCGAAGAGAGAGAGAGAGAGAGAGAGAGGAGAGTTGAGAGAGAGAGAGAGAGAGAGAGAGAGAGTTGAGAGAGAGAGAGAGAGAGAGAGAGAGAGAGAGAGAGAGAGAGAGAGAGAGAGAGAGAGAAAATGAAATGAAATGAAATGTTATATTAACGTCTTCAGAAGGCCATAATGACCTATGAGACCAAAAGTTACATCATGGTGGATCTGATACAATGTCTGGATAAAAAAAACCCAGAAAATGAAAAATAAAGATGATACTACTGGCACCTAGAAAATGAAACTGGAACTGGAAGGTACACTATGGAGGTACCTCCATCTCATAATATGTGCCGCATCGGACACTGGCGGATCTCCTCAATATCCTCTGTGGTCAGCACCCTGACTGGGTGTCTCGCATGCCTCGCAAGAATAATCCGAATCTGCCGCTGCAACCTCCGTCTATGCTGGGATGCCCTCCTCCGTAGTCGTGGGCGTCTGGACCACCCAAGCTCAATCACACGATCAATCAGTGTACCCCTGGTGTGGGCGGTATCCATGTCCTGCTGCTGCTGTGGTCCATCTGGCGCAGTGATGGCCGGACTAAAGAAGTCTGTAATGTGCCTCTGAGTCTGGCCTCTGTGGCGCCTAAGCAGGCTATCTCTATGTCTCCGCAGCTCAAGCAAGAGAGAGAGAGTGTGTGTGTGTGCCGGGGGGGGGGGGGGGGGGGGAGAGAGAGAGGGAGAGAGAGAGGAGAGACAGAGAGAGAGTTGAGCGAGTGCAAGAAGGAGAAAGAGAGGTGTTGGCCTGTGCGGGGGAGAGAGAAGAGAGTGAGACTCTTACGACGATGAGCGAGCGCTGAAGAGAGAGAGATCCACAGATCCGCACGCACGTAAGAAACATAAGAAAAAAAAATTGTGATGTTTTCCCCTTCATTTTTCTAACCTATATAAATCAAACTCCCACGTTCACTATCGTTTCCAAACGTTAGTGAATGTTTCAATCGTTGTAAACGATTAAATCCTATCCAAACTGCGCACCTCATCCACCATCACCATGCATTAGCTTTCTTGGCTCTCTTGGTTTCCCTTAGGAGGCATATGAGAGAGAGAGAGAGAAATGAAATGATATATTGATGTCTCTAAGAGGCCATAGTGGCCTATGAGACCAAAACTGAGAGTACATTGAAGTTGGTCTATCATCAAAGAGAACAACTAAATGAGAACTAAAAAGTACAATAAACTGATTGTCCTACAGTTATAAGAACAGAACTGTAAGACTCCGAGATGATACTTAGTAGAAAATACTGAAAAATACTGAAAAATGTATATCAGGTAGATCCATGTATGCTAATCAATTGAAGTGTTGCCCTCTCCTTAGATCAAGTATCTCCGGCCATGGCTTTCTAGAATGGAGTGGTCATAGAAGCGAGGTAGGCGCCTCCAATGCCGAGCAATAATGGCTGTGTCGTGATCGGGATCCTGGTGGGCGTGGCCCATGGGCACGACATAAGATAACTACTCTGTTAGTGGTGACTCCTTGGGAGCGTGGTCGATGCCCTGATGGCCCAATGGAGGAGGTATCAGGAGGGTGTGGCTGGTTGCTGGTGTTGGTGCCGAAGAAATCTGTCAGGGTCCTCTGTCTAGGTACATCATGGTTCGGCCTCCTATCTACCAAGAGGGTCTCTGTGTCTCCTGAGCTCAAGTAGAAACAATCCCACGCATCTCTGATCCTCAAACTCCATGACGCTGCGTAACGGCCCAAAACCCTCTCAGAAGAGGCAGTGATATCTCCCTCGGATCTCATAATAGACTGTACATCGGCACATGTAGTGTTCCTCTGTCTCTACCTCATGGTAGCATAAATGACAAATGCGGTCATCCACGATCTGATGCACATATCGCCCTTTCTCAATCCGCAGCTGGTGTGATGAGGTCACGATCTGTCCAATGGCACAACGTATCCTACGTGAAAGGTGTACATCCATGTACGCCGGGCGGGTGATAAAATCATCCGGTGAGAGGTGTAGAAAATGGGCTCTTGTAATGAGCCATTTTCGTGCCCAAGGGCTCAAGGGGGCTAGTCCATGTCCTCTCTGTGTCCACTCTGATGATATCCATCTTGATCACGCCGTTTCCGTCTGAGCGGGTGAGATCCAAAAATGGACAATCCAGACTGTACTGAAAGGTGGCATAACCTCTATCCGCAAACCATGTAGGTCAAACCATGATCTCATCTGAGCATACCAACAATGAGTATTTCCATCCTCTGCCAACTGTATGGATGCGGTCAATGCCAATCAGGAGTACCTCTGCTGAGGGAGCTCGCATAGCCGCTCTAAAAAGGTAACTGCCTGGAATAGGGCCTCGGTTACTACTGGTGGGGCACCCAGCTCAGCCTGAACAATCTCATGTGGTACTGATGATTTGCTCCGAATCATGCAGGTAATCATCATAATCAGTGGTCTCTCCATTTGCCTCCATCCCTCATCTGTCCCTCTCTGAGATCTGTGATGTATACTGGGTCTCCAAATTGGAGCTCCGAACAGGAGGGTCCATGTGACAAGCGTATCAAATAGCCACAATTTCATGCATGGCTCCTGAAACTGTATGTGTGAACACTGCCTCTCAAGTGCCCCCAAGGCTGCATGCCCTCGAGCTAATCTAGCTGCTGCCGCCCCCTTCAGGGATAAACGCGGTCGTGTGAAAGTAACTCCCAAGTAGACATATGACCTGACTTACTCTACCGGCTCCCCTCACAAAGTGAACTGAGGCTCTGATTTGATCACCCATGCCTGTGTGGTGTTAACACCATAACCTTGGTTTTCCCAAGGTTCACTGTCAGATCTCTATCCGCACAGAAAGCCTGTAATGCATCCAGGTGTCTCTGTAATCCCTCCGGAGAGTCTCAGATTAGAACAATATCATCAGCATATAACAAGATGGGTATCAACACCCCTGCCAGGCATGCCCCTGGGCCTCCCAATCTGTCTACATAATCAGAGACCCCATCAATGTACAGTCCAAAGAGGGTGGGCGATAGCGGGCATCCCTGCTTCACCCCTATCGTGCTAGTCACCCTATCAGATAGTCTGCCTGGAGCTAAGACTCTACCTCACAGACTCATACAAAGCATATATCCCCCACTACATATCCTCGGGTACCTCAATGTCATGCAATTTGTGCATAAGCCTAGCACTTGGTACGGTATCGAAGGTTTGCAGAAGTCCACAAAGCAGCAGTATATCCTTCTCTTCTGTGCCCTGCCCTCTTCAATAAGTGCCCGAAGTGTCAGCATGTGATCCAAGGTAGTAAATCCTCTCCTGAAGCCAGCCTGTCCATGTGCTCGATGACCATGCCTCTCTGCCCATCGGCTCAGCTCTGACTCCAATATAGAGCCATATAATTTGGCCAAGTAATGACCAATCATGATCGTCCTGTAGTTGCCTGGTACCATGGGGTCCCCACTCTTTAAAAGTGGTACAATGATATGCTTTGTCCAGCTTGTCGGGAAACCCTCACAAATGGCACGATTAAACACATGTACGATGAGCAGAGCCAAAGTGTCCCGTGCATATGAGAAGTGCTCTCCAACTAGCCCATCATGATCCTGTGCCTTTCCATTCTGTAACCTGTCTATCACATCTGGCACCATCCGCATACTAAAAAAGGTGCTGCTAGCCGGCGGTCTAGCTCCCGGGTGGGGGGCTGTCTTGGTGCATCATATAGCTCTCTAGCATAAGTATGCCATGCCTCACGTGCAGTAATCGGAGTACTAGGCTGTCTCTCCTGAAACATCTTCCATGCCCTCTTGCTGTCCTTCCCCAGAAAGAGTTGGTAGATCTCCTCCTCTAGCTTAGCCAGATAGGCTCGTTTCTTCCTCCGCACAAGGCGCTGAAAGATCATCCTAGCCTGTCTATGCATGTGAGACCCAATGGCAATCTCACGCTGTAGCTGTGCTCGTGTCTCACGACACTCATCATCATACCAACTCTTCTGTGGGGCAGTGCTGCGGGGGTGGGTGGAAGGGATAATAGTGCAGGGAAACGCATATGAGGCGGATGCATGTAGTACACCTGCCAATCCTCTCGGATCTCGTCCAGAGGGCTATCCGGGGCTAAAGCATCAGATAGTGCATCTCGATAAACCCCAACTGTCTCACGTGTAAACTGATATCTCGGGTACCTAGTGGCTGGCCCATCTCTCGGGGATCTACCTACCAGTGTGAAACTCATGTATGCATGATTGGCTAGTATGCCGATGGGCCTACTGGAAATCGTGAAACCCCGCACATCAAGTATCAATAAAGGAGATCCCATCAAGTAGTCCACTGTGCTCGCTCCCCCTATAGAGTTCCAGTGTGAGAGCATCTGATCCTTGCCATCTCGATAAGCCATTGTCTGTGACCAACCCATGTGCACTCCTGAGTGTGAGAAAATGCCTGCCATAATCTGTAATCTCCCCCTCATCCTGTGCTGATCTCTGCAACCCTACATCCTTTGCCGTGATCTCCCGGTACATAGCCTCTTGAGTATCATACAACTGTGTCTGCTATGTGCGTGTACGTGCATTAAAGTAATATGTGCTCCATGCTGGCAAACCTCATGATATCATCATATAGTGGTATATAGGGCAACTCTCCTGATGGTGCAAACCTGGGGGGAAAGTAGCATACCGCCACATATAGCTCGCGGAGCCCCACTCTGCATATTCGGACCCACATGTACCTCGCATCTGCATCTCTATGTACCACATGTATTTTGTCACGAAGCTCCTCCCTGTAAAGTATTGCCACTCCTCCAGATCCTCTAGTACCTCCCACTGTGCGTGGCTGAGGGCGGAAAACTGATTCCCATCTATAACCCCGGACATCAGGAAGCCTCTTGTTTGTGCACTGATGGGTCTCCATATACATAGCAATATCACTGTGTCTGAGAGTATCCTCAAAGTATCCTGCATCCATTCTAAGGGCTCCCTTGCAATTCCACACCATGAATCGCAAGGTCTCATAGGCCGCGCACCGTCAAGCGGGCCTCCTCTCCGTAATGATGGCTCGGCCATCTCTGTATACCGCCCATTGACCCTCTTTCCTTGCCTCAAGCACATGCGGCATGTGTTCCTTCCGGTGTGCTATCTGTGCCGGTGTAAGGTCCTCATCCAAATAAATCTTTTCCCCCTTAAGGGCCATCCTTTTGGAGAGGAAGGCCTTCTTCTTCTCCAAGTCACCAAACCTGATGATCAATATCTTCGCCCTGGTTTCATCTCTGCCTACTCGCCATGCTCCGGCAATGGGTACATCAGTGGCTCCAATTTTGGTTGCAAGAGCTTTTGCATCCTCTTGGGGATTTCCCTTATCTTTCCACCCAACTACACGTACATGTAAGGCACGTGCCCGTCTCTTGGCTTCCTCTTCCAATGTAGCATTCATCACCTCTACTTTATTGACTGGTGTATCCTTCTATTTTTTTACTACTTCAATCCATGGGTTGACTTCCTCAATTTGTTTCTTTGTGGCACTGGTAATTTCAGCCCATGAATGCATTTCTTTCTCACCTGCAGCCACTTTTGCCTTACATGATTCCAAAGTGTTCTGCATTTCTGTGATGTCTTTTTCGCAGTCAGCCATACATGTCTTCAAAGTGCCTTCGTATGATGCAACTATTGTGCCAATCTCGCAGAGCATGTCATCCTTCCATTTCTGCATCTCTTTTTTCATTTCCATGTGCATCAAGGCTTGGGCTAATTCCATCTCAACTCGTACTTGGGCTTGCATTTCTCCTTTCAATTGTACATATATCTCTTCCTTCAGCATTTCGTATATCACTTTCCTTTGGGCATGCATCTGCTCGGTCCATTCCTTTTCAAGCTCTTGTCGCATGGTGTTCATCTCTGTCCTTATGTGAAGCTTTAGCTCCTCATAAAGGGCCTCATCTCGTCGGGCCATCTTCGTAATCCTTCGTGAGCCAAGGGACATCATTCCTTCAATCTTCTGCGGTAGGCATTTGGTGCCTTCGTGGGGGTGTGAAAGGTTGTCTCACCATCCTGTTCTCCCTCTAGGGGTTGAGACAAGTTTTCCCCTACTAGTTGCTGCCTTGGGGACCTGGGCAAGGGTGGGTGGGAAAATGGGGCAGAATTGAAAAACTGGCAATGCACCTTACTGTACCTTCTGCCCGACTGTACCTCCTGCACCTTACTGTTTGCACCTGCGCAAACTGAAAACTGGCAATGCACCTTACTGTACCTCCTGCACCTTACTGTTTGCACCTGCACAGAACTGCAGAAGAGAGAGAGAGGGAAGTACAGTCCCTTCTGTGCTTTCTGCAACTACTTGCAAACCCAAGCGCCTCCTGCAGTCCTATTTGCCTAACTTCCTTCGAAAAGGCGACGATTTTCGTGTACAAGACGCAAGCCTCCGCGCTTATGGTGGGCAAACGTGCACGCAATCGATTGTGGAGAAATGGTGAATTGAGGGCCCTGCACCACAGCTGCTGTGCCACCACTGCGCTGTAAGAAGAAAAAAGAAAAATGGCTACGGCGCTTCGCTCCAGTCGGCCGGAAGAGAGAGAGAGAAATGAAATGAAATGAAATGTTATATTAACGTCTTCAAAAGGCCATAATGACCTATGAGACCAAAAGTTACATCATGGTGGATCTGATACAATGTCTGGATAAAAAAACCCAGAAAATGAAAAATAAAGATGATACTACTGGCACCTAGAAAATGAAACTGGAACTGGAAGGTACACTATGGAGGTACCTCCATCTCATAATATGTGCCGCATCGGACACTGGCGGATCTCCTCAATATCCTCTGTGGTCAGCACCCTGACTGGGTGTCTCGCATGCCTCGCAAGAATAATCCGAATCTGCCGCTGCAACCTCCGTCTATGCTGGGATGCCCTCCTCCGTGGTCGTGGGCGTCTAGACCACCCAAGCTCAATCGCACGATCAATCAGTGTACCCCTGGTGTGGGCGGTATCCATGTCCTGCTGCTGCTGTGGTCCATCTCGTGCAGTGATGGCCGGACTAAAGAAGTCTGTAATGTGCCTCTGAGTCTGGCTCTCTGTGCGCCTAAGCAGGCTATCTCTATGTCTCCGCAGCTCAAGCAAGAACAATCCCAAACACCTCTGGTCCTGGTACCCCATGACTCTGGAAAGTGGTCCAAAACCCTCTCTGAATAAACAGTGGAAACGACCACGTATCTCATAGTATGCAGTACAATGGCATATATAATGCAGCTCTGTCTCTGGCTCCCCATGGCATACTCGGCATATCCTGGCCTCAGCTGGTATACCTCTATATCGGCCAATCTCAATCTCAAGCTGGTGTGAGGATGTGCGAATCTGACCAATAGCACATCGTACTGCATGAGACAAGTGTACATCCATGTAACTGGGTCTGATCACAAAACCATCTGCTGTGAGCTGAAGAAAATGTTCTCTGTAGAAAGCCATCTTCGTGCCCAGCTCCTCAGTCGGCTGTATCCATGTCCTCCTAATGTCCAGCTGAACTAAATCCTGACGGATGAGTCTGGTAATCTCTGTCCGTGTAAGAGTGAGAGAGGGTGCCTCCAGAGAATACTGGAAGGGAGGCAATCTGTCCATGCTAAAACCATGTGCCTGGAACCAAGATGTCATCTGTCCATACCAACAAGCCGTGTCTCCCTGTAAAGCTAACTGTCGGGAGGACTCCAGGGCGAGGCGTGCATATCTGTCTCGGGGGAGATCCCACAAGCCATGTATGTAGGAGACTGATCTCGTAAGAGCCTCAATCGCCAGAGGGGCAGCCGCCAGCTCTGCTCGAATAATCTCATGAGGTACCACAGCCTTGGCTCTAATAAGCCTAGCAATCATAGATACCAAAGGCCTCTCCATACCTCTCCACCCGCCTGCGCTGTGATGGCCCACTGAAGGTCCCCATATCTGCACTCCATAAAGCATAGCTGATGTCACTAGAGTGTCAAAAAGCCAGAGTTTTGTTCGAGGTTCCTGAAACTGAACCTGCGAACACATCCTCTCCAAACCACCCAGGGCTGCATGTGCTCTAGTCAATCTAGTCTCTGCTGCTCTCCTCATCGAAAACACTGGCCCACTGAATACTACCCCAAGATATGTATATGCATCTGTATACTCCACAATCTCCTGCCCATATGTAAATGTGGAAGCTGATCGCCTAACCCACTGTGGCGTGGTGTTAAACACCATAACCTTGGTTTTGCCAAGGTTGACAGACAATCCACTATCATGTGCAAACTCATGTAAAGCATCCAGATGACGCTGCATACCCTCAGGAGAGTCAGAGATCAACACAACATGTGCATGCCATTCTTTAGACCTCTTGTTTAAGGAAATTGGCAAACTTCCTTGGGTTGAAAAAGTGTTAAGCCAAACAACACAGCTTGTTACATTTGTTACAAGGAAGTCTAGAGTGTTGGCCACAACTCAGGACTTAGTGAATCCTGCTGCAACTCGGTTTGCATGCTTATTTATTATGTTAGTTACTCTCTTGGATGAGAGACATATGCATGGTGTGCGCAAGATCATGTATATATACCTAGATGAATCCAAGAACATGCCCAAAATCTCCTTATAGGAGAGTGCAAGTTATAAAATCATGGTAGTCATCCACAAGACGATATAATCATTAGCTCCATCATGCATAGTATGGATTAGATACTATGACATCCCCACTAATGTCATCAGTGCCCAATATGCCCAATAGTAGGGGGTGTAGAACTTGATATCAATATATGCTCCCACACACACACCCAACACTCACACACACACACACACACACACAGAGAAGAGCATACATTCATACAAAGGTTTGTGTGTTGAGTTTTTGTCACAGAGAGAGAGTGTCGAGTGCTTTCGCTTCAATCGGCCGGAAGAGAGAGTTCAGTTGGCTGCCTTCGCTTCAGTCGGGGCCGGCGCACAGGTCATCTCAATAGGCAAGCGCACAGGCACCAGAGAGAGAGAAAGAAAGAAAGAAAGAAAGAAAGAAGTTGTATTAACATCTTCAAAAGGCCAAAATGATCTATGAGACCAAAAGGATACATCATATCCATGAGTTACATCATCCTCGGTGCAGAATAGTAATAAAGAAAGATAACAAAAATCTAGAACTTTAAAATCTCATCTAGGTACGTGAGCAGAGAGCTCTCATATCACCCTAATACATCCCTCATGGGCCGTTGTGACATGGTGCTCAAGGTGGTAAAACTGAGCTGGCGTGAGGTCCTGGGATTATGGGACATGATGGCCCGGATCCTCCCGTGGTGGCGTGGCTATGGACGAGGGCCACGGGGTCTGGGGCGTCGAGGTCTGCATAACTCAGTGGCTCTGTCGTGTGTCACACCACTCGGCCGGGCTCCTGCATCATACAGTAATGCAGGTGTAACTAGAGTATCAAATAGCCAAAGCTTCGTCCTCAGCTCCTGAAACTGTATCTGTGAGCATTGCCTCTCTAGCGAGCCAAGGGCTACATATCCCCTCATCAATCTAGCGTTGGCCACCTTCCGCATTGAGAACTGAGGTCCAGCAAAAGTGATCCAAGGTATACATATGAGGTAACGTACTCCACAGGCTCTCCACTGTATGTAAACTGTACTGCAGATCTACTTATCCACTGTGAGGAGGTGTTAAAGATCATTACCTTGGTCTTTCCAAGGTTCACAGTGAGGTCCCGGTCCTCACAAAAGGCCCGTAATGCATCCAAATGCCTCTACAGCCCCTTCGGTGAATCAGAAATAAGAACAATATCATCTGCATACAAGAGGATCGGTATCAAGACTCCTGCCAAATGTGCTCCCAGTCCTCCCTGTCTGTCTATGTAATCCAAGATCTCCTCAATGTATAGACCAAATAGAGTAGGAGACAAGGGGCAGCCCTGCTTCACCCCGATAGTGCTGTGTATGATCCTTGAGTCACCTCCTAGACCCCATACTCTTCGTGTGACTGACTCATAGAGTGTAATGATCCCCCACAGCATCTCTGCTGGCACTCCCATATCCTACAGTCTCCTCATCAGTCTGGCCCGTGGGACAGTATCAAAAGCTTTGGGGAAATCCACAAAGCAGCAGTATATCCGATGCCCGTGATCCCCTGTAGTCTAAAGATATGATATAGTGTGGAGTGCCCGGGGAGAGATATGAGAGAGAGAGAGAGAGAGAGAGAGAGAAAGATTAGAGCCTTAGACTCTAGAGAGATGAGAGAATTTCAATGCTGCCAATGGTGCATTGTACTTGGGTGTACTTGAGACTTGAGTTGGAATCTGCAATTTTGCAAGTTTATATGTGCTACAGAGGTACGTTTTTTCTGAACGTTGAGAATGACATTTTTTTCTTTAACGTTGGGAATAACGGACGTTTTTGCCATGCTAACGTTGCAACAGGTCGTTTTCTTCTTAACATTGCAGGCTGTTTTTTCCTAACGTTGCAGTTTGAACTTTGTGTGCTGTTTTGAGGCCACGTGTGACGTGGCTCGATGTTTTCTTGAATTGGGACTTTTACGTTTTTTAACAGGGTGCCTACGTGTGACGTCGCGATGTTTTCTTGAATTGGGGCTTTTACGTTTTTTAAATTGGGGCTTTTACGTTTTTTAACAGGGTGCCCAATGTTTGGGCACCCTATTAAATGTTTAAAGAAAAAAAAAACGTTTTCTTCCCAGCGTAACATTTTTTGACCAACGTTTAATACAGAAACGGCATTCCGGGAACGCCGGTTCCCGTTCTAGGCACGGAATTGAGGTGCTCCTAAAAAACAACCTGTTCCACCACGTTCCAGCATTCCCAACTATATGCATGGCACATTCCCTCGTTCCTACTCTATGGAACGGCGTTCCCATGTGACTATGCTTCTGCTACCTAGAGCCAGTCAAGGAGTTCTACCTAGAGCCAGTCAAGGAGTTCTGACTCATTAGCATGGGGAACAAGGCCTTCTTCTTTTGTTGGCCAAGAAGTGGGCGTTGGAGAGTTGGGAGAAGAAATGGGTGCTGCTATGGCACCACGGATCCCTTGGTCCAGACCTTCCTCCAATTTGAGCTCTTGTGGGCCATGCTCTTGAGGAATCCACAATCCGTCAGAACCCCAATCATCGTGCAAAACACCTGTACTCCTAAGCCATGTACGACCAATGAGTAATGAGTGGGCCCCTCTGACTTCAAGAAGCCAGATCGCTACAAAGTTGAGTAAGAATGGATCCCTTGGCTTAGTATAGTGACACCTTCTACTAGGCCGTGATAGGTCTCACCTCCCGTTGGTCAGCCATCCGAACACAGAAGTTGGTTGGCCACGTCACCTTGAGACCTACTGCATGGAGTGTGAATTCCAGCATGAGGTTCACCCCAAAGCCACCGTCAACGATTGCCCCAAAAAGTGGGGTACCATGAATCTCCACCGAGAGGCAAGGGCTCCGGTAGTCTGTGTAAGGAAGGGATCGGTACATCTAATACCCCATGCAACCGGTAACACCGGAGGAAAGGGAAACCTACCATACTGCCCACCACTATTGGTGGTCGTACCATTGAGTTGCTGCAGTAGTGTACTGAGACATTGTTGGACACTCGGGCTAATCCGGAGAAGATCAAAGAGGTTCACTGACATGGTATTTCCCTTGAGTAGATCCTCCACAGAGAAAGGTGTAAGTTGTGGTTTGAGGGGGTAGGTGGTTTGTCCAACACGGAAGCTTGGTTGTGGAGGTCCTTGAAGGCCTACAAGAAGGACTGATCTATGACTGTGCGGGGGACTGGCTCATCCCCTTGTTGCACAATTGCTCTTTAGGCATGGCCTTTCTTTGTGATCTAGTGACCACTGTGGTGGATGGTGGATCGTCATGGGTAGGTGTTGGGGCTGTGACGGACACTCCAAGAGTGGGGGAGGAAGGTTCGCAAGTGGATGGAGGATGCCCTACAGAGACCAAGTGGGTGGTTGGGGTTGGAAATGTGAAGTCGAAAGAAGTGGATGCCCTTTGCTTGGGGCAATCCCGGGTGTAATGATCCTTGGATTCCAGACAATGCGGAGCACCTTCAGGAAGGGGGCAGCGGCTTTGGTAATGACCGAATTCCCCACATCTATAGCAAAGAACAGGACGATTGCGAGGTTGGGGAGGGCGAGTAGGACGGTTGACGGGGGCTGCTGCCATGGTGGTTGGTGCAGGAGGATTAGGGATAAGTGGTGGAAGCTAGGTCACCTCGGGAGTGGGTGGGCAAGGAGGAGGTAGCAACACGGCAACGGCAACGGCAACGGCAACGGCAAGATTAGGGACTGCCGAGGCGGGATGAGGAGTTTGTTGTTGATGGAGTTGATGGAACCCCTTGAGGTAGTAGCAATCTTTATCTTCATGTCCTCTTTTTTTCACAAAAGGAGCAATACCTCCTTTTTGGGCATTCTTGGACGGTGTGTCCAAGTGACTAGCATATAGCACACCACAGCCCTTCTTGGCTTCGTGCCGAGTCTTCACTTCTTCAATCTCCCTTTTGAGTTGGAGCAGGGTACTTTCCTCGCTCGAAGGTTTATGGCTCACATTGAGTGCCTTCAGCTCCCGCTTCCACTGAGCCACCCGGTCATCCGATTGTGTCACTATTGGATGTACAAAGCCTACATCATGCTCAAACATGAGTAGTGCATTTTCAAGCGGGGAGGCTAGCTCCTAGAATTCCAACAATGTTGTTGGTGTGGGCCGACTCTCTCGAATCTTATACTGGGTGGACCTGGGTAAGACTTGTGTCACCCACTGACGCACTATGAAGTCGCCAGGGTAAGTCGGTAAGCAAGCCACCAGTACTATGGTCCGTGTCATGAGTTCCGACACACTCTCCCCTGGTAGCAGTTGGAGCTTCCCTAGCTCTTGGAGAATACAGTCCTCGTAGTTACCACGACGGAAGGTATCCTTTAGAGTGGTCCAGTCTGCAGAACCTTGGAGAGTGGACGGGAAGAGCACCAAGAAGGCATCCTCCCGCTCAAGACCCCGGCTCTTACAAATGGAGATGAACCGTCGGATGTGGTCATCCCCATCCTCAGTGGCAAGGGGTTCTGCGCCAGGAGGATTAGTTGGACCAGGAGGGTTGGCTTAGCCTCCCGCGTTGCCGAGGGTGGGGTTACCAAGGTTAGTTGCCATAGGGAGAGGTGGAAGAGGGTCCCTAGGTGGTACGTAGTTGAACCTCTTCCGACCGTAGCAGCGTATTGAAAGAGGATTTTTGGATGGGCTGACCGGCCTACCACGGGCGCGTGTATTGGGCATCCAGAGAGGACGCAACACAGAAACACGACGCAACGCAGAGAAAAGGGTGAGCTTACAGGACTTCTAGTTTCAAGAGTCCCTCCGGGCATGCCAAATTTTAGTGTACCTGTAGCAAGGCTGATTGCCCAGTACACTACATGGTGGCTCGCCTTTGGACAGTATATCCGGAGTCCTCGATGCTCACAACACAAAAAACACTATGGAGCGGAACACAACACAAGAAGATACATGACTGCGAAAGGAACAAGAACACTTGCAATACTCAGAGAACACTGATACATGTCCTTGACTGTACCGTGCACACTCAGCAGAGGTCACAGTGAAGCGGACGACACAGCTCAAGCTAATGATAAGTGACTGTATGTAGAAAGCAGGGTACAAGTGGTATGAAGGATGAGCATGAGGATGTCCCCATGTGGGGCCATGCTCTGTAATGATCACACGACCATCTCAGTAAATGGCCCATTTTGCCACTTTCCGTACCTTCATGACCTGTATCATCCCGGCTTTTCTTTGCTCCACCTGAAGTGGTGAAAGGTCATCCCCATGTAGATTTCGTTGTCCCATAGGGCAGCCCTTTATGAAGGCCTTGCAACGTTCAAGGAATCAAAAAAATAGAGGCCATGTCGAATGCCATTGGTACACCTATGCTCAGTGTGCCTTTCCCTGCTCACCATAGTTACTGGGGAACGCCGTTCCCCCTCTGGAAGTTCCAAAATGTGGAGAAACGTTCCCTCCCAAGGAACGGCCAGGGGGAAAAGTTCCCCCACATTCCAAAACGTTCCCCCTGGTTACAGGCCCAAAAACCCAAGGGCAAAATGTTTTAAAAAAAACATTTTTCCTCTATATATTCCATTCAACTATGCATACATAACATAAATTTTCAAAATTTTAGCCTATCCTACTTAAAATTCATCACTTAAAACGTTTCTCTTCCTTAAGCTTAGGGGTCATGATAGTCTGTGTTCATTGGGTCTTCTGTTTCTTGATCACCTCTGATCATTGGGAGGCAGTAACAATGTGCCCTTTGTGGTGATCTAAATATCTTCTTGGAACTTGGCAGTGGCTTCTATGATCTGGTTTATTTGCAAAACAAGGGAGCTGCCTACTGTGATTCCTTACCCTCTTTTGCAAGTTCAGCCTTTAGTACATGTTTCTCTTTCAGCTTGGAATGTTGTTGGTCATGGGCCTCCTTGAACCCACCTACTTCCTTATCATGCTGCTCTTCTTCGAACATCAGAATATCCCGGGGAATGACGAAGCCAGCCTGTGCATAAGATTTTACGGAGCTGTTAATTTTCTGTGTACTTGCATTGAAATGGGCTTCCATTTTGTTGGTGGAATGGTGCCCAAACCAAAGTTCTCCAAATCAAGCAAGATTGGTACCAATTTTCTTGTCTTGAACCCAATAGAAAACTTTCCTTCTGGACTAGAGTGCAATTTCCCCAAAATCAGCCTCAAATTTGAGAACTTTTTTCAGAAGGAAAAAAAAACATTGTTTTGTGCAGCAAAATCAGTAAAAATCGGGCTGAGAGAGAGAGAAAGAGAGATTGTATTAACATCCACAAAAGACCCAAAGGGTCAAAAAGAATTGACCAAAAACATGTTACATATGATCCATGATTGAACTGGATGTCACGACAACATGAACAAGAAAAACTAGTTGCCAAAATATGAGAGAGATACCATTCCTTCTTCCAGGACTCTAGTTGTTCGAAGGGATTTCAAGCCCAAAGCTGTTGGCCTTTTTGAGCCCTGCTTTTAAAAGAATAAACATCTACATTAACATTTCAATCAGCTTTAAATGCAATCAAGTTCTTTTATAAGAGACACCACATTAAAAGAGCACACAAAATATTTCCAAAACTTAGTAGTTTCAAAACTAGCATTTACCTTAAGGTAACCGCCTGGATCATGGGTATCAAGGCCAAGGAAATGACCTAACCCATGAGGCATAAAGGTGGCTCCTAATCTTTTTTCAAGCATTTTCTCAACATTTCTGCCAACATTCAAATTGCAAAATGACCACCAGCCAAATTTCTATTTATATGTCCAAGAAGCTTTATGTCAAAAATATTACTTACCCATTTAAAATGTTTGCTTTCAATAAAGCATCTAAAATTTTCAACTCTGCCAACCTGTTATGTCAAGACTGTTAAGTACAGTTAGTATTAATAGCCACCATTGCAGAGTCTGCTTTTTATGGCGGCATTATATAAAATCACATTGAAAGGGAAAACCAAAGGTTTGCTTGGTCCGTTGCAAAATTTACCACGATAAATTATGCACGTATACAGTGTATGCATGCATGCAAGCACCCGTGAACGCATGTATGCATGCATGCATGTATTTATGTATGTATGTATGAACATAAGTATGCAGGCAATATTAATGTGTGAATGTAGGTATGATGTAAGTATGGATGTTTTTATTGACAAACATGAGCAACGAATATTTTGTTGTCGTTCTAAGAAACAAATATAAATGAATTATCAGTTAGTACGCATTTATGTGCAAATGCATGCCCCTGCTGAACCAGTTACCCACTTTTTTGATGCATAAGTTGCACTCTCTTACCAAGCACTGCAAACAAGTAGCAGGTCAGTGCTCAGTTGAATAGTCTTACTTGTGCATCTCAATCCAGCTGACACCTGGCTTAATAGCTGCCATGACGGCTTTTTGAGCATCCAAAACACCCTAGAAAACACAAAAACTATCAACTCCAAACAATCCACCTATCAATTCCTTATACCAAAAACATTCTATGTAAAGTACTTTGCACGTACAAAACTAATAGCATAATTAGGCAAAAATTTCCATTTCATAAGTTTGTTAATGTCATGGGGCCAATCCTTAGGGAGAGTAATACCTTGGTGAATGTCGAGTATTATAGAAGATGAATCTTCTATAATACTCAGCATGTCATGCAACCCCTTGTAATTGATGTGGGTGGTGGTATTAATTCCAAGATCACATGGATCTTAATTTCTTCTCTGGAGATGCCATTCTTGGAGACCATGTGTCCAAGGATGACTCCAGTTTAAGCCAGAATTCACATTTTAGTGGGTTCAAAATACAGTAGTGTCAGCATCCCTCTAAAAGATGAGCAAGATGCTCCTTTCACTTTGAGTGCACACAAAGTTCATCTACGAATATCTCTAGGATCTTTTGAAGATCTTTGAAGGCTATACACATCAAGCATTGGAAGATAGCCCAAAAGGAATGATGCCTCGCAGACATCACTACTTGAACACTAAATCAACACAAAACTACAAGCAAATAATAAAATGAGGCTCACTCAAGATGGTTTTTTGCAACAGTATCGTTGAACCCCTCCAAGAGTGGCCAGCTGTCCACCACCACCCCCCCCCTCCACCCCCACCCCAAAACACCCTGCCCCCCCCAAAGCACAAAAACGTTGTAATGTGTATTTTAATATTTTCACTAATGGACGGATCTTTTCTTTTTTTGGGGAGGGGGGACTGATTCCATGCATCCACAAAAGGTATTACAAATCACAAGAATTAGGTCAATATAACCCATTAGCCTAAAAACACTCAGCAATCGACAGCCTCGAGGCTCCACCCAGTCTTCAGATGTTCCCCTCTCAGGAAAAATTGATGCAAGGAGCAACAGAGAGCTTGTTCATGGGGAAAGAACTAGGGAAGCAAAAAGCTTTCAGTGTTCCAATTGGATGCAAGAGAGCTCCTTTCACGTGGATGAGAGAAACAACTTTAAAATAACCTCTGATATACAAATTTGGAACAAACAGTAACTCGTTCATGCATTCTGGCATCATTCAACTGCAGACTCATATCACATGGTTAGACCCATCACGAAGCTCGGGATCATTTCTTGCGGATTGCACATGATGGTTTCATTCAAGGCCCGGCTATCTTTACAGACACATATCACATGCCATGCGAATAGCGATCGGACAGATCCGAGTATCATCCCACTGCCTAAGAATGGAATTTGGAAGAGCAGAGGGCATTGTGACACAAGGGAGGATACAGTATGTACGCTTTCTAGAGGTCGAGATAGAGGAGCACTACCTTTTTCAAATGCCTAGTATATTATGAGATATGAGGGTTGGTTTTGGTCCACTGTCCCCAGTCATTGACTTTCTAGAACATCACTGCCTGAGACACTAGTGCTGACAAAGAGACCATCTATGTAGAGGGGCCTAATATCAAGACCCTCAGGATGGAGAAACTCGGTGATGATCACAAGCCCTAAATTTAAATGACTTCACCAGTCCAGTTACAGCGTGCTAGATGTCTAAGGCCCACTCGACCGTGGCCATCCTCCACAAGGCAGCAGCTCCATATACGATAAATCCTCTAGAGACACAAGAAGGCTCCACCACAAACAGTGGGATTTGAGAGCCTATATGAGACCATATCTCACTCTACACAGGATCATCTGTTGATCACATGTACTATCAGATGTTTTCATTTTACTTTTTCTTTCAGTTTTCCATGGCTCAATATATCTATGGTACCATTGTATTACTTTTGGTCTCATAGGCCCTTGGGGTCTTCCGTAGAAGTCTCTTTCCTGAAAAAGAAAAAAACAGGGTTGCCCACTCTCACAAGTACACTTTCTTGAGAGAGCTTCGGCCCCAGCCACCCTGCCCCCTCCCTCACCAGCCAACCATCACCGATTTCTTTAAGACCCAGGAGGTGGACACCAATACAATGGATCTTGTGGGCCCACCTCAAGCTTCTCCAAACCCACCTCGCCCGAGAGGAGTTACCTCGAACCGGGACTCTACATTCCAGCGTGCCCGACACCCCAAGCCCCTTGGACGCCGGCCACGATCCCCTCATGAGCTACAGATCTAGGACATGCTCCACCGCCATCGAGCTACCTTTCCACATGGCGTAGCTAAGAGAGACCTCTCGGCCATACTCATTAGCCCCATGCTCGATATTTTAGAGAGTGGTATTGTTGGGCGAGGAGGGGAGCTACAGGAATTAAACTAAGGTTTGGCACAGCAGCACACACATAGAGTGAAGTAGGTACACACAAGCTGATGAGAGATGATGAGAGATACAAAGAAGAGATTGCATTGGAATGTGTGGAGTTAGAAGGTCAACTCCATAATATCATAATACAACTAAAATAGAAGATGTCCTTTCACACCAAATCTCCAAAGGGAAAAACCCAAAGGGAAAAAGTGCCCTACTACTGATATCGTATATGCCAATAAATCCCCCCTGTAGTGGTAATGTGAACATGTACAAGGTGGGTAGCCTATTGACACTCACGAAGATCAGTCATTTGCAATCTACTGGGTTGTAACGGCTGCCCCGTACTCAGCCTCACAAGTAGATGTGACACAATGGGTTGCTTTTTGCTCAACCATGATATACATGAATGCCCCAAAAAGAAACAATTCCCACTAGTGGATTGCCGTGTATCATAGTCACCAGCCCAATCTCAATCACTATAAGCATGTAATTGCAAGCTGCCCCCCCCTGGGATATACCAAAGTAAGATCCACAGAGCCCTGAAGATAGCAGAAGATCCGCTTCACTCCTTGCGAATGCTTAGTACCTGGGTTGTGCATAAATTTGCTACACTGGAAAACCCCAAATTGAATATCCGGGTGTGTGTATATGAGACAGCCCACTGCCTCATATACTATAGGCATGTAACTGCAAGCTGCCCCTCCGGGATATACCAAAGTAAGATCCAAGGAGCCCTGAAGATAGCAGAAGATCCGCTTCACTGCTTGCCAATGCTTTGTACCTAGGCTCTGCATAAATTTGCTCACTGGCAAACCCCAAACTGAATATTCGGGCGAGTGTTACATAAGTAACATTCAAAAGCTGTTGCACAAATTTGGATTTCAAGATTGTAAGCACATCTCTACTCCGATGGAGCCAGGGCTCAAATTGACCATGTTGATGTTGGAGAGACTTTTGATACGAGTGTTTACAGCCAAGCAGTGGGCTGCCTCATAAATACCAGCATCTATCTGCACCATAGTGACATGGGACGGGGGGGAACGGACCCTAGGGACGGGGAACGCCTGGGACGGGGGCGGGACGTCCGCGGGACGGACGGACGGGGACGGCAGCCAGACAGCGAAACGGGGACGCCGGGAACGCGTTCCGGGAACGTTCCGGGAACGTTCCGGGAACGGCGTTCCCTGTCCGTACGGGGACGGTCAAACTGACCGTTGGCGGCAGTTTTTGACCGTTGGCGGGGCTTCAACGGCTGTCTCTCCTAGCCGTTTGGTGATGCGCAACTCCTCCAAGGCTTCTTCCTTGAGTCTCTCTCTCCCACATGGCTCCCCATCTTCTATATAAGAGACCTCCATGCTCTCCTCAAGCCATCTCCTCTCCAAGCTCTCCCTCTCCAAGACCCAAGGCTCAAGGCTCAAGCTCTCCCTCTCCAAGCTCTCCTTCTCCAACATCCAAGCTCTCCCTCTCCAAGCTCACCCTCTTCAAGCTCTCCTTCTCCAACATCCAAGCTCTCCCTCTCCAAGCTCACCCTCTCCATTGTCCAAGCTCTCCTTCTGCAACATCTCCATCCCAATTCTCCATCTTGACTCTTTCTCAAGCTCTACCATCCATCTCAAGCTCTACTCTAGTCTCTATCACTATGGCATCCTCTTCTCAAACCCCTTCCTCTCCTCAACCCGGGTCCGCCGCCGCCTCCACCACTTCAACACCCGCTCCATCACGAAGGAGGAGGCCCGCCGTACATCGATGGAGTTGGTGGGACGAGGTAGAGTGCTCGCAATACGGTCAAGGGGGTGGTTCAAGACCATGGGTATGTAAGCTTTGCGGCTACAAGCGAACCGGCGGTGCCCACAAAGTGCGTGCTCACTTCTTGCATGAGCCCGGCAACGAAGTGCAATTTTGCAAGGAGGTTTCGGCCGAGAAGAAGAAGGAGCTCCTTGAAAAGCTTGTGGTTTATGAGGCGGCCGAGTTGGCAAAACGCAATCCTCAAGTGGCCGTCGACCCCACATCCTTTGTGAGGACATCAACGCCGCATGTACCTCGTTCATCAAGAGAGGCATCCGCTTCCCGGGGACGCCAAAATACTCTTGATGAGAATTGGAACCCTCAATTGAAAGAGGAGGTGGACATGGCGGTGGCACGATTCTTCTTTCATGACCGCATAGCATTTCGGGCGGCACGGTAAGTCCTTGGCACTATGCTCATGTACTATTCAAAATTCAAATATCATGCTCTAAACTTTAAAGACTAAAACTTAAAAGACTAAATGATGGTAAAAATCTGAATTTTGTTTGTGTTTTGCATATGGTGTTTTGGATAGATCTCCATACTTTCGGGCCATGTGCAAATTGATAGCGGAGTATGGACCCTCTTATGTTCCCCCCTCTTCGGAGACCATCCGCACCTCTCTCCTTGACAAGGAGAAGGCAAGCGTGGAGGTGGCGGCCAACCACATGAAAGAGCAATGGGCTGAAAATGGTGTTACCCTCGTCGTTGATGGGTGGAGTGACACTAGAAAGCGCTCCATCCATGGAGTTGTTGCCTACTCACGAGGGGAGACATACTTTGTCGACTCCCATGATGCTTCCGGGACGGGGAAGAGTGCCGAGATACTTGCTGCGGAGTGGGCAACAACACTAGAGACGGTGGGGGCGGAGAATGTCATTGCCATATGTGCGGATGGAGAACCGGCAAATAGGGCGGCGGGGACAATTCTCCAAGCAACTTATCCTCGCATCACCGTGTGCTTTTGCATGGCCCATTGCCTCAACAACCTTATCAAAGACATAGGGGCCTTGGATTGGGTTGCACCTGTCATTGAGGGTGCCAACAAAATAGTGACCTTTGTCCTCAACCATCACAGGGTGCAGCACGAGTTTTCCAAGAAGTCAAGCCTCTCTCTTCTTAAGTATTCCGAGACGAGGTTTGCATTCAACTTTCTCATGCTAGGCCGCTTGTGTACATGTAGCGGGGCATTGAGGGGACTCTTCCTCAGTGATGAGTTTGCACGCACTTCAGAGGCTTCCACGACGGTCGGCAAATTTTGCAGGGAAAGGGCGGATGATGCGGCATGGTGGGAGGAGGCCAAGGCGCTTGTGGAGATGGTGCAACCGATTATTGATCTCCTTAGGGTGGTGGATTCCACTCAACCATGCATTGGCAAAGTGTACGAGGCAATGGATCGCATGACAGAGAAGCTAAAAGCAATGTTCAAAGTCAAGCCTCACTATAAACATGTCAAATCCCTATGTTTGAAAAGGTGGCAAGCCTACCACTCTCCCCTCCATGCTGCTGCCTACATTGTTGATCCTGAGTTTCAAGACAAAGGGCAACACAAGGACAAAGAGGTGAGCAAAGGCCTTCGACAAACCTTGGATCGCCTTTACACTAGTGAGGAGGATCGCCGCACAATCAAGGACCAATTGCAGATTTATAGAGAGAAGCGGAGGGCTTTTGGTTTGGCAGATGCACAGGCGGACCGCTTCAAGGTAGGGTCTGCACTTTGGTGGGAGGATTATGGTGCGGAAACTCCAAAGTTGCAGGAATTTGCTGTGCGCGTACTCTCACAGGCTTGCAGTAGCAGTTGCCTAGAGCAACTCTGGTCAGTTTATAGCCACATTGCCTCTAAGAAGAGGAACCGCCTTGGTGTACAGCGTGCAAATGATTTGGTGTTTGTCAGTGCCAACTTGCGAATGCTTTGCAAGGGCTTGACAAAGAAGGCAGATCCTCTCACCGAATGGGAGCAGGCACAGCAGGACCCACATCTCTCTGATCAGCAGAGGGCCGAGATTTTAGAGGAGCTTGAGGTTGTGCCCGAGGCATTGTCCCCCCCACCTCCCCCTCCCCTCCCACTTGAGGACCAGCCTATGGAGGACTTCACCGAGGAGGTCACGATTGATCTTCACCCTTTTCAGCCTCTTGCCTAGTCTCTTGAGTCTTGTATCTTGGCACTTAGTCATTTTGCCTTGAGTGTACACCCTCCTTGGGCCTTTCATTATGCCATTTGGCATTTTTGTTTAGATTGATCATTGTACACTCACTTTTGTTTATCACGCCATCGGCGCCCCATTATAGTTTTTTGCTAATACGACTATGCATTTCTCCTCTTTTTGGTGCAATTTTGTGCTTAATGTCTTGGTTTCTAAGTGTAAATCAAGTGTGTTAAAAAAAATTGCAAAAAAACAATCGTTTTCAGATTGCCGTTTTTTCCACCGTCCCTGGGACGGCCTTTTGCCCCGTTCCCGTCCCGTTCCCCGTCCCATGTTTCTATGGTCTGCACAAACTGTATGTCCAAATAATAATGCAACAATCCCAAACCTATCATCTCAAATGAGGTTTGCAATTCAGCTTTGAAAGCTGAAATTTTCTCCTTATCGTTCCCAGTTAGCAACATGTCATCCACATAAATAATGAGCATAATCAAAGTGCCATGATCCTCTTTCACATAGAGCGTGCTCTCTGTTGGACTATTGTGAAAACCTTGGCTAGTCAAATAAGTATGCATCTTCTCATACCAAGCTTGGGGAGCTTGCTTGAGACCATTAAGTGCTTTTCTAAGCTTGCATACTTTGCTTTCATGACCATGCATCACAAAACCAATGGGCTGATTTACATAAACTTCTTCTTGCAAATCCCCATTGAGAAAAGCTGATTTTATGTCCAACTGATGCACTTTCCATCCATGATGGGTAGCCAATGCAACAACACATCTACCTGTGGCCGTACGAGAAGTAGGTGCGAAAGTCTCATCATAATCAATGCCTTTTTCTTTCTGGGCATACCCTTTGGCCACAAGCCTAGCCTTGTACCTGTCAATGGTACCATCAGACTTTCTTTTCAACTTGTATACCCACTTTCTGCCAATTGACTTCTTGCCAACAGGCAAGTCTACCAAATCCCATGTGTTGTTTTTTGTGGATAGAATCGATCTCGTTTTGCATGGCTTTTATCCAAAGCTCATCTTCATAAGCCTCTTCAAATGAATCTGGCTCATCTGCATCACAAAGTGTACTCATGCAAGCAACATCTACACGTTCTCTTGCATTACGTGAACCAGCCCGTGTCCTGCCTACAAAGGGGAGCCGATAGCTTGCTCTCCTATACGGTACGGAGCAGTCAACGAGGCACAACTCTAACGTCTTCCGTTGTTGTCCGCTCTTGCTCCAACCTCATTTATGGATTGATTTTGAGCATCCAGATATTGTCCATTAGGCAAAGTTGATGGCTGATCTGTTGTGTCATCAATTCCCAACGGGAGAAGTCCTTCGAACATGTTATGTGGACCTGAATGTGGCTGTCCAAAAAATTCAGCCAATGGCTGGTCTGAATTTTCAGCAAACACGTCATCTCTGCTGTCCCAAAATCCTTTGCGTGCAAGGATTAAAGAGACGGTAGTCTTTACTGCCACTCTTGTAATCCACAAATATGCACTTAGTAGCTTTGCATCAAGCTTACCTCGCAATTGCTGAGGTACATGTGCATAAGCAATAAATCCAAAAACTCTGAAGTGATCAACTTTAGGTTTCCTCTCGTGCCAGGCCTCATATGGCGTTATCGTTTCCAATGCTTTGATAGGACATCTATTAAACACGTGTAGCACACATGATTGCCTCCATCCAGAATTTGAGGCAAGCCTTTGCCTTCAACCATGCATCTAGCCATTTCTATCAATGGCATGTTCTTTCTCTCAACAACACCATTTTGCTGAGGAGAATATGGCACCGTGCATTGAGATTATACGATAATTAAGACGTGATTAGTGAGCAATTAACTGATAGCTTAATGTAGGCATGGATAATCAAAAACCAACAAATTCTCATTAGGCCAATGCCTCAATTTATAGAGTTTACATCCAAGCATCCAATCCCACTGATTTCTCCTTGATTCACTCCACCTCTTTTGCTTGATTCTCTCCACCTCTCCCAGAATATCTCCACACCTCCTAAATCTCCTCATGCTACCCTTTTATTCTCTTCCAGTAGATACTTCTTACCTTTTCACAGGTTCTCTCATATTTACAGATTCTCTTTTACAGCCTCTTGCTAAGGGCTTGTTCCCGCACACACCCTATTCACTTCTATATTTCAACACCTCCCCTCTCAAGTGAATACTCTTAGCACACCTGGACCCTATACCAAGTTTCCCTCTTACTTGATAGTCCGCGACCACTGCCTCAAGTCCCTAAACTCATAGTCCTTGACACACTCTCTCTCTCTCTCTCTATGTGTCCAAGGCTACTACAAGTGCCCGTGACCTTGACTAAAGTGCTCACACATACATCTACCACATGGCCTACATCATCGGTGGCTCAGAGGTGGTTTTACTCTATTGGGGCAGGTTACTTGGGTTGTGGGATTTCACTCTCTCTCTCTCTCAGAAAAGATGATCTAACTCCACTTCCTTAGGAGCCTCCATGAAGTTTGCTGATGTCGTTCCTTCTCCACTGGATTTGATGTAGCAGTCTCTTGCCATGTGTCCTGGCTTTCCACAGTTGTGGCAACAAGTGAAGGTCCTTCCTCCTACTCTACCTCTTCCTCGTCCTCGTCCTCGTCCTCGAGAGAATCCTCCTCGGGTGAAGAATGCTTTTTCTTCTCGTGCTGTTGAGTCCAGCCATTTCTTCTCTTTGCCTCTGGTCTCTTGCTCTAGTAGAGCTCCTTCTATCTCGTGTAGCTTCAATTCAGGTACATTCTTTAATGTTGCTACAATGTTTTCATATTCACCTTTGTCCACACTCTTCAGAAGCACTGCTAGTGCCTCTTCATCTTCTACCTTTTTGCCAATAGCTGCTGCCAGTTGTTGCTTAATGCTTTTATATCTGTTCAAGTGTGTGATTAAAGGTTCACTTTCCTTCATTTCCAATTTGTAGAATTGCATTAACAGATTTATCTTTGAATTTTTAGCTTGTGTGCCAAATAATTTCTTGAGTTCATCCCATGCATCTTTTGCCCATTATATCCCTGTGATGTGATGAATGATTTCGTCATTTAAACTGAGTGCGATAAGTCCTGATGCTTTCTCATTCCTACTCTTCCACTCATTTTTCCCTCTCACCTCTGGGCATTCATCTCTTCCCTCAACTAGCCCCCACAGATTTTTCTTCATGAGCAGATACATGGTTTTTGTCTGCCATGTGTAAAACTGCTCCCTCCTAGGAGAGATTTATACTTTCCTTCTATGGTAGGGATTGTTGGACACAGGATGATTTGCAAAGGAGGCCTAATTCCTTAGCCGCATAGAGAAAACGTGGCCAATTCATGAGAGAATGGGATCATGGCATTTTTTCCACTCGATCTCATATGGGGTCTTGATGGCAGCACAAGGCACCCGATTGGTTGAGATTTCCCCCTTGCTTGGTTTGAAATCTCCCTTTTTGTAAAAAAAATTCATACTTAATAGAAGTCTCTTTTTCGGGAAAAAAAGAGATTGGGTCTGCCTCTCGGTATAATGTCTCACTAATGCATCCCTATGATGTCTGATCTCCAGTAAGTACATGCCTACGCATCTCTTATCATCAAAATGCATCACCTAAGTGAGTGGACCAAACCCCTTGCAGAAGAGGGAGTGGAATCTCTACCATATCTCATAGCAGGCCGGGCTGTAGTGTGCTTCATCTTCCACCTTCAGCCTCTCCTGTGGTGCATATCCGATCCTTGTGTGGGGTATACCACTCTCGACTCTAAGGCCGTGAGTTCACCAATCTGCATACGCATGGCATGTGACATATGGATCTGTATGTATCTTGGAATCACAATGAAACCATCCTCAGAGACTCAAAAAAAGTGGTCCCTGTAAAACAAGGTTTTTGTGCCAAGCTCGGAGGAAGGAGACACCCATGTCGGATGTATGTAAAGTTGCAGTAGATCCAACTGAGGATTTGGTTGATCTTCTGTCGTGAGAGGTAGAGTGGAGAGTGAAAAGGGGGGAGATGGTCAATCTGGGGGCCATGTGCATCAAACCTGTCGACTACATATGATACTTCCAAGAAGGTCATTACAGATTTCTTCAGTCGTCATGCATCCTCCACATCAAAGCCAACCGCCCGCACCAGCGGTCCGGTCCTCCGCCCGGGTTCTTGAGTGATGGAGCTCGATCTATTTTGAGGGCTTCCATCATAGAGGCCAGATATTATCTCGGCCATCAGATCCATATTGGCTGAGGAGGACATCCTTATTAGTTGAGCATGGCTTAGTTTCTCCTGTACACGGTCACATGCTGACATCACATCTGTATACACTAACGATAGTCGTTTTTCTTTTCTCTTATTTACTTTTTCCATGGCTCAGTATATCCATGGTATCATTGTACCACTTATGGTCTCACAGACCCTTGAGGTCTACTGTAGACATAATATTACTTTCTTTCTTTTTTTCTCTATCTATCTATGTATGTATACACACACACACACTTTCTTTCTTTCTTTCTTTCTCTCTCTCTTTCTATCTATGTATGTATACACACACACACACACACACACACACACAACCCCCCAAAAAAAACCTACTGTTGGATGCTAACCTCATATACAATGCGTTGGTCTTTGGTGAAGACTCCGTTGACCTGAAAGGCAAGCACCAAAACTTTTAACTCCATTTCAAAATCATTAAACCAAGCTTGTTTTATACCCAATGGTCCTCATGTTCATAAAACCTTCAACCCATGATAGACAAAGCTTGTTTTATGGCACAAGAAACTTGGTGGAAAGTACACAGATCGCATTATTAGAGTCTAAGTCGAATATCTTTATCTCGAGATAAATAGTTTTTTTCGCACCTTCAAAATCCCTATCCTTCATATCATTCAGCTACATGGACCCTTCGAGAGACATTCTAATCATATATAATAAATCTAGATAAAAACATTAACAATTGTATTAAAAACGGATTACATATCCCTGCACAACAAAAGCATAGTACCGGAAATGAGCACGTTATGTCAGAATCATAGAAATGATATTCAGCTCCCATGTCCAATAGTGCCATATCACCATCCTCAATTGTCTGTAACATAGCCATTAATTACTTGATTTGTTCAACACAAAATCCCTCAGAGAAAGAGAAACCCAAGGCATTAAAAATTTTACTTAAACATGTGATGCAAAAAACAGCATAAACATGTCTCTTTACTCAAAGCCCCGGAAACACAGCCTGTGGGAGTACTGACAAGATGAGGCCTAAAAAACTAAAGATTTGAACTCCTTGGGTAATGTCCTTTATTGTTTCTCTTGTTTAAACTTCAAAAAATCTAAAAATTAAAAATGGCATGTCCTTTAAATGAAGCTTTGTGTTTCCTAGTTATACTTTTTTCACCACAAATTCATGTAGGCAAAGGGAAGCTTTGACGTGCTAAGGTAAAAAACTGCATGCACAAGAGGACATCAAGCGGACAACACTTGACACAAATGATTTCCAGCCGTGGAGACATTAACATAAATAATGCATCACTACCAACATGACTCAAATATGCAATGTAATAACAAAAAGGATGTGAGAAGGTTCAAGTATGATCCTCTTCATCTCCTACATATGTCTCGAGATTATTTCTCCTTCTCTGCCACATCCTTCGGCAAAAGAACCAGCCACCGCCTCACCTGAGAGCAGCAAGAAGCAGCGGCAACCCCAGGAGTTTGATTGGCAATCTGATGACATCAACATACGAGACCTATACGCTGAGCCCACTCCCAGACTACCGTACATGATGCAGGCAGCACAGTTATGAGCCATTATTTCAAGGTGCACCAATGCTTGTTATTTAAGGAGACCTTTGTCAACATTAAGCTATCTTCAAACAATGGAAATCTTGCAAATTTAACCTAACCCATGTGCCATGTGCATCCTACAGCATCAAATGTTTATAAGACCTCCTAACCCTCAACAAATGTGATTCTTGATATGCATGCTTAGGAAATCAGCAGGTTGTCCTAGAAATTTTCTTGCATGGAAACTTTTAGTGAACTTGGAAACAGCTTATGATTATGAAACCTCGTGTTGATATGATAATGCCACCTTTTTTTTCCCCAATCATACATCCTTCAGAAGTTACATGGTTGCCCACCGGAAGGTGGTGAGAAGAACCCGCCATAAGGCGGTGGGTGCCTCTGAGGAGCCCAAGCCTAGTTGGGACTCAAACCCAGACCCCATCCTGAACGAGTGCACCAAACCACTAGGCCACACCTCCATCGGTGATGATGCAGCTTATTTGCCTCATATAAGCACTACAAAACCAAAACACACCTTTTGCAATACCTATGGTTTACATATTGCAAAATCCAAACTCTACTACATGACTTGACCAAACATATCTTATATTGTTGCTTCTCTGTAATGCATTTCACTCTTCCGCTCATACATTCCTTGTAATTTAATAACCTGATATGAAGGATTTGATCCAACCTAACTGGCTCATTGTTGAACAGACAGTTGTGACAAAAACAGTCTTCCAGGTTTGATTCAAACTTGAAAGAAAAAGGTGAGAAAGGCAAAGACCAGTGACACAAACCATAGTACAAAAGATAAAAGATAAGGCAAAATATAACATTGTACCCGGTCATTTGGTGCTGCTGCATGTCCATAATGCAGTGTGGCGCTGCAAAATAAAAATACTTTTGAACAATAAGTAAATAAATAAAAGATTCCAAACTGCTTATAAGAAGTCTGTATGAATAAAAAAGTTGTCTAAAATCTAAAAAACCTTTGGAATATGCAAGACAAAAAGAAAAAAACCGAATAAATTAGCAGGGTCTGAAAACTTGACCAAGCCGAGCCTCATACTTTGAGTTTGATTGCTTGAAAATGTGAACATAGTGGAGTCGTCTTTATTATAGAAGTTTTTGAGGTGCAACAAGGCCATGACAAGGTAGCATAGAAAGGATCAAGGCTTGAGCAAACTTGGGATTGAGTGACAGTCATAGTTTCCACGAGTTTCGGAAACGGGGGTGCGGAGCACGGCGGGAAACGGAGTTTCGGAGTTTCGGCCTTCGGGAAGAAACGGGGAAACGGAGTTTCGGTTTTAGGGTTTAATACATACATATATAATTAATAAAAACATTACAAAAGCTTGAAAAATACATCTTTGCTCAAGTTCAATCTCAAAGACTCAAATGATAGATCAGAATGGCGGAAATAAGCGCGCAGAATGGCGGCGAAAAACAGCACGTGGGTTTCTGAACCCAGGAAAAACAGGGACTTGGAAACGCCGTTTCTGGAAACAGAAACGTTTCCGAAACGTGGAAACGTTTCGGTGGGCCAGAAACGGCATTTCTGGAAACTATGGTGACAGTGTCCCATGAGCACTGAACACAATTTCAATATACTCTTGGAGTGTTCAAATGTATATCCAGAAGTTACCATTGTGTAAGTTGGGTTGTGGTTAGAGATGGCAGGCGCCCTCGGACCCCCGTACCTACCCCCCCCCGCCCCCCAGCGGAGCATCCCAACCCTTATGCAGCTCTTGCCTCCCTCACAGAATGTTGATCCTTCTTTGGAGGATAAGCCTTTGGATCCCTTGCAGGAGGATGTTGCGTTAACGTTACAGGATGATCAGACCCTCGAGGATGATGTTGCGCAGTTGCACTGTCATGGTACCTCTCCAGTTTTGAGGACCACCCAAGGCTTTTCCCAAACTAGGTATGAGAGGTAAGGTTTTCATCGTCAAATTTTCCCTCCCTTACCTATGCGAGACGTACCTCCGTCTCTAAAGGGGGTCCTTCGTCGACCACGAGATCTGGTCGTTCCTACTCTAAGTCCTTATGAGGATTGTTTCATGGAACATTCAACGTCTTGGAGGTTTTTTTCCACGTCAGTGGAAAGTAATTGTCAAAACTCAGCTTCATAGTGCAGTTACAAGTTGACCTATGGATGTATCGCTCTTGCAAGAGCATAAACCGGATGCTGGCCAATGTTGAAGATCAGGCAAGCTTCTATGAGGACAAACCTTTTGGTCACCAGCTATTGGTACCAAAGGTCGTGTTTGTATTTCTGTTTCAGCCTTGGTCTTGCCTTGCATCATTGGACACAGTGTCATTTTGCCTGCAAGAGCACAGTGGATCCTCTTCTTATGCAAGGTGTTACACGCATTGGTATTCTTAACCTCTATGATCCTAACCATAGAGGTGAGAGGATTGTCTTTTGGAAATCTCTCACTATGTTGATGCCTCATGCTGACCATTGGATTATTGGTGGGAATTTTAACATGGTTGAGATACCAATGGATAAAAGAGGTGGACATGAGGACTTGGTGTATCCTCTTGAGAGAGTGTCTTGGGAGAGGTTTATACTCTCCATTCATGGCAAAGATTGTTGGCATGAGGATAACATTACGAGGAGACCATCCACTCTTGTTTATCAATGGTCTAACAAAAGAAGGGATGCAGGATGCATTTATGCACGTTTAGACCGATTTTAAGTGGATGATTGGGTGCTTGACAGAGGGGGGCATACTTTTATTGTTGCATGCACCTCTAAATCGAATCATTGCCAGTGGTTTTATGCATTAGAGATCCGAGTCACCATGGATCAGCACCCCATGTACGCATCCCTAACATTTGCTCTCAGATGCAGATGCAGAGCTATCACGTCGCATGCTTGATATTTCGAGATCTCGTGATTTCTCGCAGGCCTCACAAAGCCTGGCCTCTGCCTCTGTGATATTAGTGACTTTTATCACACATGTGCCCTTTCTAAGAGGCAAGAGGCCTTGGATTTAGAAAGGGCTATTAGACGTAGACTGGCTGCCTTCCAGAAAGAGCACGAGAAACATCCTCATGCTCAATGGGTTGCAGATTCTTTATGTACTATTAGGGCAGAGCTTCATCATCACACTCTTGGGCAGCATGCGGAGTACCGTTACCATGCCCAGGAATCCTTTTGGACCCAGATGGGTGACAAATGCAACAAACATTTCATTACTACTCACGGCCCATCTCACGCTAGAGATTGTGTCAGGCAGTTGCAGGATTCACATGGCACTCTTCATTCAGATCCTCTTATGGTTAGACAGATTTCCCCTAGTTTGTATCGTCAGCTTCTTAGTGCTGAGCCTCACTCTGACTTGAGACATAGGGCACAGAGGAAGGTTTGGAATGCATTGCCACATTTGATCACTGAGGAGATGTGTGCCCTTCTCGATGCCCCTTTTTCTATGTGGGAGTTCAATCGTGCTCTTCATGCCTTACCTCATGGTAAGTGTCCAGGGGAGGATGGCCTCTCCCCTGTTTTTTTCATTACTTTTTGGGATAAGATTAGGGTTGAGATCACATTGGCTCTCCAAGAGATGTGGGACACAGGTTCTATGCCTTCTTCTCTCACTGAGGGGCTTATCTTCCTTATCCTTAAGAGTGGGGATAAAACATTAATTGGTCAGTGGCGAGCTATTACCTTACTTGGGACTGCATATAAGATTCTTGCTAAGGCAGTGAGCATTAGATTGCAGCCAATTTTGCACGATGTCATTCATAATACTGAGAATGGATTCTTACACGGAAGGAGCATCTTTGATAACATTTTTGTAGGCATATGCTCACTTATAGTAGTGCTACGTATGAACAGGGCTTAACCAAGGGCACTTTTTCCCATGTGGTTTTTCCCCTTGGATATCAAGTGTGAAAGGACACTCTATCCATATAACTTTTGTACTTGTATATTATATGGATGTGACTCACATGCAAGGGTTGACTTGCATTTGTGATCACCACACATTGTCTTGCTCTCTCTCTTTGTGTGAGCTTCTTGTTTCTGCAACTAACCCTAATCTGCGAGAAACCCTGTTGTGTGTGACTGAGTGAGTCCCAACATTTGGTATCAAAGCTTGTTGTTCCAACTCCGGCTCTCTGTCCGTCGGCCGCCCAGCAGTCTCCATTTGGCCCTCTGCCTCCGTCCACGACTGCTACTTCCGGCGACCTCTCCACTGCACGCGTGCCTCCTATGCGACGCCCATCCGGCCCTGTTCAGCCCATTTCTGCCTCCGCCTCGGGAAGCACTAGTGCCAGGTAAACCGCCGCCGCCCAGCCCGTCGGCAGTGCTCTTTCCACACCGGCGGGTGCAGGCGGGTAGAGCTCCACCACATCTATGCCTTACGTGGCATCCAACGGAAATCGCCATTCTTTTGGTCCCCTATTTCCGACAGCTCATCGCCGTTGCCATCCAACTTTGTTGCTGTCGGCCCTTCCATCTATCGGCACTTCACGTTGGCTCTGATCCGGCTCTGCTGGTCGCCCTCGCCGACGACCTCCACATTGCAGCTCGCCGACACCAGTGTTGCCGTCTTCATGCCCTACAGGCACCTATCCACGGCACCTCGGAGTGTCCCTCCACGTCTACAAGCCCATGCCCAAGGCGCCTTGTCAACACGGTGCCCCCATGTGTACCTGCCTACCTCCTGTGTACCGGCTGTGCAGTAAAGAGATTTGCTTTTACAAATATCAGACATTTGCAGGTACACAAATTTGGGAATTTGGCAAGATTTCCCTTTGCTTGGAAAATTAAAGACTATGTCAGGAACCACCATCAGCAAATTTCTCAAATTGATGAGAATTGCCAAAATTGAACATTTTGCTTTGATTGGAATTTGGGAGGTTTTTCAAATTGAGGTCAAAATCAATAAATTGAGCCTCTTTCAGTTCCAAAAATTTGGGGCTTTTGTGAAAATTGGGCAATTGACTGCATATTGAAGCAATTGCAGTGCATAAACATTGGGGCTTTTCAGTTTGGAGCATGTAACAGCGGCTTACAGCAATGATTTGTCACATATGTATACACATTGAGTGTACTTGGACAATTTGGTGCAAGTTTATACTTGCTTGAAGTTGCAGGCAGAAGTTTGCACAGGACATTTGGTTGCCTGGAAGTGCACATTAGTGCTTCGTTTGCTTGCACATTGGTTGCCTGGCAGTGCACATTGGTATTTTGTTTACGTGGCTCAAAATGCAAGAGATGTATTTGGTATGCTCACCCAGGAGGACAAGTTGGATGGATCAAGCTACTCCCTATGGAGTTTCTTGATCCGTACTTTGCTGGTAGCCAAAGGGCTTTGGGGCATCGTGTGTGGTGACGACACACGCCCACTTACCATACAACTAGCAACGACTCAAAGGGGAGGTGCTCAAAGAGCTTCTGAAGTAGAACCTACTCCCACACAAGCAAAAGAGATGGGACTCCAAGGATGCAGAGACCATGTCCTTGATAGCCCTTTGAGCGAAAAGGTCTATTATTCCACACATTCGGTCCTGCAAGACACATGGGACACATTGGAAGCAATGTATCAAGTACGTAACGAGGCAAGAGTTGCCTACTTGAAGAGGCAATTGGGATCTTCTTTCTATGGATGAGGGTGACTCCATGTCGGATCATCTCACCAAAGTGAAAGATTTGCAGGAACAATTGCTCAACATTGATGAGGTTATCCGAGACAAACAACTGGTCGCCAACACTCTTAATTCTTTACCACCTTCCTATTTGGGCTTTCACACCTCTCTCAACCTCTCTATGAGATGAGGTGCTAATCCCGTCACTCTTAAAGAGCTGGTGGGTTTACTCTTGCAAGAAGAGCAAACAAGAGCAAACCTATCTAGCAACTGTGGTGGAGACAAGGCATTTACAGCCAAGGATGAGGGTAAAGCAAAGAGCTTTAAGCATGGGGGACACCAGTCTAGTAAGGCTGGTCATGGATAGCCCTCTTTTGGTGGTGAAAAGTCTAACAAAGGCTAAAAAGAAGTGCAAATGTCACTACTGCCATAAGCTTGGCCACTACATCAATGAATGTAGACAGCGGATTGCAAAAGAGGAGAAGAAAGATGTAGGCAATGCAGTAGCAGACTCTTCTAATGACAAAGCAGAGCAATCGGCTAATGTAATTCAAGAAGAGTACACTTTTTTTGTCACATGCACTAGTGACACACCAAGTGCTTCAGACAATGATGTCTTCGATTGCATCTGACAAACAGGATATATCATGGTATTTTCGTAGTGGTGCTTCGAGCCACATCACTTCATGCAAAGATGTATTTCGGCACTTGGTTTATGCTTCAAATGGCCGCACTTTATCATGTGCAGATCATACCACTTATTCAATAAAGGGAATTGGCAATGTCATACTTGTTGCAGCCAATGTGCAAATATATGTATGACAAAAGTGTTGTATGTTCTAGGGATAAAGAAAAATCTGCTCTCCGTCTCAGCCATAAACGACCAAGGTTTAAAGGTTGAATTTGAAGATGGGAAGTGTTTGGTGAAAGACCCATCAAAGGGTTATGAAGCTGGCTGTTCCACGTGTTCTGCATGAGGATTTTATTGTGTAGGGGCTGGCTGATCTGAATGCCCCCTAATTGCAATGGGTAATAGCCCATCAAACATGTCTTGTATGCTTGTATCATTACTTTTATACAAGCTGTACATGGGCTGAACTGAATTTTCAGGAAATACCACATCTCTACTGACAAAAATCCGGCGTGTTGCTAGATTGTAAAGACCGTATCCTTTGCTCTCATTGTTGTAGCCCACAAAAATTCATTTTATTGATTTATCATCTAGCTTTGTTCTGAGTTGATCTGGCACATGTGCATGTGTCAAACACCCGAATGTGCGCATATAATCCACTTTTGGCTATACCAAACCTAAAATGGTGTTATGGTCTTCAAAGCTTTCGTTGGACATCTACATGAGTTGCACACATTATAGCTTCCATCCAAAAGTTGTAAACCCAAGCAAACCTAGAGTAGTCATCAATGAATGTGACAAAATAAAGATGCCCCCTTCTATGGAAGAAGTTGAAGATCTTGTCAAGGAAGAGCAAATAGCCATAGACACAGCCAAGTCGGTGCCAGGATGGTTGCTGAAAACTTTGCAAGGTAGCAAACTTGCAGCTCCACTGACATGTAGAACAAGGGCTAGTTCCAGCCGTGCATTGAATATGCATCATGGGAAGTTTGCATTAGCCATGGGTGGTCCCTTTGATTCAAAAGAGCCTTCTTCTTATGAAGAAGCACAAGAGAATGAGCACTAGGTGCAAGCCATGCAAGATGAAATCTCTTCTATCATGAAGACAATACTTGGGATCTTGCGGACTTGCCGAAAGGCAAGAATGTCATTGGAACAAAGTGCGTGTACAAAGTCAAAAAGAGTCTGATGGTACTGTTGACAAGTACAAAGCAAGACTTGTGGCTAAAGACTATTCTTAGAAAAAGGGAATAGATTATGAGGAGACTTTTGCTCCTACTTCAAGAATGACTACAATCCGATCAGTGATTGCATTGGCTGCACATAAAGGATGGAAAGTGCATCAATTGGACATCAAAACTGTATTCTTAAATGGGGATTTACAAGAGGAAGTATATGTAAATCAGCCCATTGGTTTTGTAGTTCCCGGTGAGCAACATAAAGTATGCAGGTTACAAAAAGCATTGTATGGGTTAAAGCAAGCTCCAAGAGCTTGGTATGATAAAATACATGCCCACCTAACCAGCCAGGGTTATGCGAATAGTCTAGTCGAAAGCATATTGTATGTGAAGAAAACTGGTGCCGATACTCTCATAGTTATCTTGTATGTAGATGACATGCTCATAACAAGGACTAGAAAAGAACAAATTTCAGATTTCAAGGCTAATTTGAAAGCTAAATTTGATATGTCAGATTTGGGGCCTTTACACTACTATCTTGGCATATAGTTTATGCATAGAGATGATGGCATTGTTATGCAGCAAACTAAGTACATAAAAAGTTTCCTAAAAAGGTTTCACATGGAAGAATGTAAGCCAATTTCTACTCCAGCAGAACCAAGCGTATGGCTTACTATGCATGACATTGGTGAGCCTTTTGAGGCCGGCATTTACAACCAGGTAGTGGGATGCCTCATTTACTTGTGTAACACAAGGCCTGACATATCTTTTGGGGTGTCTTTGTTGAGCAACAGCCCAGGCACAAAGCATTGGCAAGCAGTCAAATGCATTTCCCGTTATCTTCAGGATACTCTGGATCTTGGTTTGTTCTATCCCAGGGGGGGCAGCTTGCAACTTTATGCATCCAGTGATTCAGATTAGGCTGTTGATTATGATACCAGGCAATCCACCAGTGGGAATTGTTTTTTTCTTGGCAATTCATGCATATCTTGATTGAACAAAAAGCGACCCATTGTTGCCACGTCTACTTGCGAGGATGAGTACAGGACAGTCTTCATAGCTACAACAGATTATGTATATATATATATACCTAGATGAATCCAGGAACATGTCCAAATTCACCTTTTAGGAACGTGCATGTTATATACTCATGGTAGTCAACCCACAAGACTATATAACTGTCAACTCCATTATGCATATAGTATGGACTAGATACTACAACATCCCCACTAACGTCATCAGTGCCCAATAGTGGGTGTAGAACTCTGTATCAAGATATGCTCTCTCTCTCACACACACACACATAAGAGCATATATTCACACAAAGGCCTTCGTACTGAGTTTCTATCAAACCTCCGAAGATGCAGAGCAGACTCAGCCATAATGAAGCCTAGCACTACAGGAAGTAGCAAATAGAAAGAATTAGTTCAGTAAATAAGTAGTTCATAGGACAAATGCACCGCTAAAGATAGAAAAAATTAGCACAATATCAACTGGCCGCAACTCGGACGAAAACTTCACAATGTGAAATCTGCATGTCCACTAAAACAGCTTAATTATATACATAGCTAAATCCAGGAACATGCCCAAGGAACGTGCATGTTATATACTCATGGTAGTCAATCCACAAGACTATATAACTATCAACTCCATTACCTAGATTATGTATGGTTGAGGAGATTATTGTCTGATCTTCGTGAGTGTCAACAGACATCCACCACCATTCTCACTACTAGCCAGAGTGCTATGGCCGTGGCACAAAATCCCGTATTTCATGCACGTACCAAGCACATTGAGATTCATTATCACTATGTCAGAGAGAGCTTACATGCAGGGAAGATCAGTGTCACCATTTGGCCACCCAATCGGTCCACTCGTGCTTTCTCATCATGTATGTACATTGGACTGGTGTCCATGGCAGTTGTATATGCCGGGGATTGATGCCACTCATGAGATACTGTGTAGTTGGCTTTCCGTTGGGACTTGTGCCTCTGTGTACATGCCCAGAAATGCCTGGGGGATTGGTGTTCCATTGGGTCTGGTACCTTATGTACTTGCCTGGAGCACGTCTACTTCGGTATAGTCTCATGAATGAGGATTGTCCATACTAATGTTGCATTGCATAGCATCTCTATGTGCTTGCTTGCAATTGAAATTGCATGTTGTTTTCATGCTTGCTTGACCAGTGTGTAGTTCCGGGTAAGGGAACGCCCGCCTACGAACCGTGCGTGTGACACTGTCTACTGACATGTTTATGTGGCATGTGACACTGTCTACTGACATGCTTATGTGGCATGTGACAGGTGGTAAGTATGGGTCATAAACCTAGCCTTAGGAGTTAGCACTAATTTATAAGTGAGTGTGTACACACTTCATTAAGTTTTGGGCGACCAAAACTCACTTATAAATTATGACCAGCCCGGTGTTCACACACACTGATGTCCCGAGGTGGACAAAACCCAATGTCCACTGCCCAGACCTTATCCCCTTTGTACAAAGGGAGTAACCAACCATGTGTCCACTCTAGCTGCTCCACAAAGCAACTGCCTACCACCTACACTGGACAACTCACCACCTCACTCCTCCTCTCTCTAGGGATTGGCGCCTCGTTCATGACGGCATTTGGGCTGTATTTTTTGCACTCTCTCCTCACCAACGCCATATCCAAGCTTGCTAAGTTGTTTTTCAAGCTTCCAAGAGTGTTTCCGGGTGCTAATCACTCTCCTACATACTCCCAATGACTGAAATTCAGAAAAACAGCTCTCTTTATTGCAGTAATTTCTGGTCTTTTTGCTGAAAACCCTAATTTCAGCTCTCCTTTCTCAAGTTGAACCATAGGGGAAGCTTTCCCAAGGTTCCCTTCATCCTCTTGAAGACTTTTGTCGCAAAGAAAGGCGACAAATCCAAGATCTCAACACTCCAAGGACTTCAATCGCGAAGACTTCCGCTGTCATCGACTCTACTTGCTATTGGTAAGCTTTTATGCTTAAATATGGGAGCAAGTAGCAGGAGGGAGGAACTAGATTACAAGATCACATACCCTGTGTAGTGTTCTCTTGTCCTACGTGCTCTCTTGCAGATTGTTGCTACCATGTGTTGATGGAACAATAGAGAGCAGATGGTAGGGAACATGGGCACTTGAGAGGGTAGTGTGGGTTGGAAGTCTACATCGACAACCACTTTGCAATACAGTATTCATATGCATTGGTATGGAAATCTGGTCAAAAATGCCCATGACACTTTGTACTACTTGATTCTTCCAAGATCAATATACTTTATTTGAGGGAGGGGCCGGCTGTTCCGGCTCATTGTGTGTCTCTTGTCAATTCGACAAATTACTTCTTGTATTAAGCATGTGCTAATCAAATCTTAGTGTATTTAAGTGTATTGATTAGCATTGTGTTCAACCAAGTCACATTGGTATTAGAGCATACGGTTCTCTTTCACTTCTATCGTGAGAGAGGGTCATCGTGAACACTAGCTATCTCTACACTTAGATCATTATGGATAGCCATACAATGAATGTTGGAGATGCTAACACAAGAGACAGGGACAACGAAATGCATGCCTCCAATGCTTTACAGGATGAGCAAACGCATGTGGTGCACAATAGGAAACATAAATCTGTGGGACAGCCATCCCCCGTGGCAAATAGAAGTTGCAGGAAGAAGAGTCCATAGTCTTGAGGGCTAAACTTACTCATATGGAGGCTCTTCTCCATGCACAACAAGAAGAATTGAATCTTTACCACCGCAAGGATCCATTGGTACATGACCGTTTGAAAGCCAAGAAAGCTGAATCTTATATGGATCATGCAATGGCAATGATTGCTCAAGAGTTGCACATGCAACCGAGGGATGCAGCACGAGCATACTTAGGCTCATACCGAGGATGGCTATGCAGAAAAGGCAACCATCCCAATTGTCTTGGAATCCCCACAAGTATCCGAACAAGAACTTATGTCTAAGAGGATGAATCTCCATGCTATGGGAGAGAAACAATCAGTGACTTCACGCCATGCAGGAATACCTTATGTAGCCCATGAAGGATACAATCTTTATGGTAGTGGTCAAAATGTATGTCAAATGCCATTGCCGGCTGAAAATGTGTATGCACAACACATGCAACATGGGCTGCAATTTTCTGTTAGTGCAGGTATTCCGCATATCTCTCATGCCACTCATGCCTTCGAGTGTTCTTGTGAGGGAGAAGCTATGGCTGAAAATGTACCAATGCATGTTGAGAGTCCAGCCATGCCTCATGCTTACAGGGCACATGTATCTATGCCTTAAGCATCACCTTTTGCTCCTAAAATGAGTCACAGGGATTGTCCCAATGGACAAACATGCGGAAAAACATGTTGAGATGCAGGCACATGCATCAAAGTCTCGTGACTTCAAAGCCGGAGATAAATTTGTGAAGTTTGACACATATCATGGGGAATATGATGCATCAAAGGCACTTGCTTTTATTGCCCAGTTTGATATCGCTTTCAGTGATGAGGATTTCATTCAGAAATCCATGATCCGGCATGTAAGCCTGTTTATGAAAGGCACTGCTGCCCATTGGTGGCTCATAGAGAAGCTCTCACCGAATCCTGTTAGATCATGGGAAGAGTTCAAGGAGAGGTTCTATGCTCAATTCTTGTCTCCCAATGCATTGAATGAGATAATAATGAAGTGGGATTGGGTGAAGCAAAATGAGAGAGAATCAGTGAATGCATATGTACAAAAGTTTTGGAAAGTGCTTTTGGAGGTGTCTCCATTTATGCATGTCACCAAGGCGAAAAGGAAGAGAAGGTTTTAATCGGGATTACAACCCATGTACAAAGCGGGACTACAAATGTATCGTGGTCACACCTTACACCAACTAATCGTAGCCACTACTGCCACCAAGCAATTGGAACTCAAATTGAGTCGATCCAATAAGGCTAAACCCTCATTTCAAGGCAAAGAGAGGGCTATCCAAAACCTTCAAAATAATGGACAGCCACCTAAAAAGGACCAAAACCAAGATAAAAAAGATCCAAAGGGTAAAAATAACACTACCAAGAAGCGTCGCTTCAAAGTAAGAGACTATGGTCTCACTCCAGCGCAGAAAAAGCGGGGAAATGCTTTATTTGTGGTAGCACCGAGCATATTGCAAAGGCATGCCCAAACAAGAAGAAGCGTGATAATGCAAATGCATCAAAGCCTAATGTGCATATGGTTCCAGATGTGCAGGGCAACACTTCACATGATAGCAAAGACAGGGTTGTATGTAAAGCTTGGGGACAGCTTGCTTTGTTCATATTTGATGATTGTGCAACTGAGAACTTCATATCTACAGAGATGATAGCTGCTTTGGGTATTGAGGTGGAGGACAGGGTCCTCAAATTGAAGCAGAGGTTGCCTTTGTTGGAAGAGAAGTGCAGGTTATGCCTATTATTGGCAAGTTGCGCATACACATTCAAGGCTATGTGGATCATGAGATATTTCTTGTGGCACCTTTGAATGGTTGTGATGTATTGCTTGGAAAGCCTTGGCATACACGTATTGATCCATGCAAGGCTTACAAGACCAACAAGATCACCTTCATGCATAAAGGTCGAGAGCATGTAATTGATGCAGGTGAAAAGGGTGATACCATTCCCCTTATATCTGATGTACAAATTAAGAAAGTAATGAAAAAGAGTGTTTTTGCGTACTTGATTTTTGTACGGGATCATGTTGAGAAAAATAATATACATGTAAACACTCTTAGTAATGATACACTGAAATTCTTGCAAGAATACAATGATTGTTTTGCTGATGAGTTACCAAATGAGTTGCCACCCGTACGACCAGAAGATCATTGCATTGATCTTGTGCCGGGTAGCTCACCACCTAATAGGCCAGCCTATCATGTAAGTGCATCCCAAAAATGTTGTAATTAAGTGCTCACTAGGAGTACTTTTACTAAATGCTCACTAGGAGTTTTTTTTTAGTCTTGGTCATCTCAGTGTATGCCATGTGGCACTCACGGATTTATCCCATATGCACTCATGCTCAGCTCTTGTACTTTCCCCCTATATATTCAAGGGGTCACATCAATGGAAGTATCTCAGCGTGTTTTTGTCTTCTCTGATTTCAGTTTTCAGCTTTAGTCTAATTTCTGCTCGCCATGTTTCTAACATGGTATCAGAGCAGGTCTCCACCTAGCTCCCATTTCAGCCCTAGCTCATCTTCATCTTCTTCTCTGTAGCCCTCAGGCATTTCTTCAAGCATCAACAATTTATCTTCAGCAAGGCAGTGTTTTTCTCATGCAGTTCGTCATACCTTCTTAGCCTATCTTCGCCATGCACCCCATCTTCGACACGCTGCAGTTTCTTGTGCAGCTCGTGGTTCACATGGTGGTGCGCACCTTCTTCTTCATGGCGATTTTCCTTAGCAACCCACGCATCTTTTTGCAGCTCGTCATATCAGTAAGCAACCCGCCAAGCCTAATCTGCAAACGGTTCATCAACAGCAGCACGTTTTTCACTGTTTTCAGGCTGCGCAACCCCTTTCCTCATCGATTATCTGCTGGGAACATCCCGTCTAATCAGTCTGCTGCTGCATTTTTCTCTTTGAGTCACATTTTGGTGCAAAAGCACGTCACCCTGCATCAACTTCTTTATGGAAAGCAGGCCCAAGAAGTGTCCTCATGCTGGCTACTCAATTTCCCTCAGATTTCAAGGTATGGGTGGTCTTGGTTCGTCAATTTTTCAGCAAGGCCCAAGTGCCCTTTTTTTCTTTCATGACCAGCAACCTCTTCATGCTCAGCCATTCACGGGTTACCCCTCTGGATAGACGGTCAAAAATATGGTTTTGAAAGAGAGGGAAGACCTGCTCAGAGGCTGAAGCAGCAAAATCAGGAATTTTCATTTTTCTTTCATATTCAAACGTCATTTTCATTTTCAATGTACAGGAATAGACACTGCCCTTGCTCATTAGTCAATGCAAGAGGTAAGACCTTCCCTTCATCTATCTGTCTCTCATGTACGGGATTAGACACTGCCAAATATGGTAAGACCTTCCCATCTCTCTCATATTTGTCTATGCTTTCATGCTATCTACCACCATTGATCACCAATGATGTAGATCATGGGGTAATGTCATGTCTATTTGTCTACATGGACTTATCTTTGTCCCTATCCAAGAGGCACCCCTGCATTACCCACTCTAGTAGGAGGATTGCCCTTGAGGAGGGATTATCTATCAAGGTCCATCTCTCTATCTATCTACAATCAGTCAGTCTCTCTGTCTATGTGTCTATCTTGTGTGATCTTACAGTCACATGTCTCTGACACTCTGTCTATCAGTCTATATGCCTATCTTTTGTGGATTAGTTACCCACATGTCTTTGGCATTTTGTCTATGTCCCCATCTATCATCTAGTTGTCAGACTCTCTAATGTCTATCTGACAGTCTCTTTGTCTGTGGGACCACTCTACTGGCTGATTGTCTATGTCTAAGTCTATGATCCATTTCTATCCCTACCCTTGTGGACCCATATGAGGATATCACTTGAGGAGGGGTGTCTTAGGATCTTGTCTTATGTTTCTGTCTTTCAGTCTTAGTCATTTTATCTTGGCTTGTCTGTCTGTCTAGTCATCAGTCTCATCATCAGTCTCTTCATCTTGCCTTATTATCTATCTTTGTCATCTGTCATCTTGTCACTCATGTCCTCCTAGTATCACTTAAGGAGGGTGTTGGAACTAAGTGCTCACTAGGAGTTTTTTTTTAGTCTTGGTCATCTCAGTGTATGCCATGTGGCACTCAGGGATTTATCCCATATGCACTCATGCTCAGCTCTTGTACTTTCCCCCTATATATTCAAGGGGTCACATCAATGGAAGTATCTCAACGTGTTTTTGTCTTCTCTGATTTCAGTTTTCAGCTTTAGTCTAATTTCTGCTCGCCATGTTTCTAACAAAAAAGAGGAGATCATGAAGCAGGTGAATGAGCTTCTTGAGAGGGGTTTGGTTCAGCCAAGCTCTTCCCCATATTGTTCACCCGTCCTCGTGGTTCAACAGAAGGATGGATCCTTTCGTATGTGTGTTGATTATAGAGCTTTGAATAAGCTTACTCTCAAGATTCGATTTCCGATTCCACGCATAGACGCCATCCTTGACAAGTTGGATGGATCGGCATGCTTTAGCCGAATTGATCTCAAGAGTGGGTATCATCAAGTGCGTGCAGTGCCTGAGGATGTACATAGAATTGCTTTCAGGACAGCAATTCTTCTCGAATGATGGATCGCATATTCCGTGGGTACAAGAAATTTACAGGTGTCTTCTTTGATGACATCCTAGTCTTCTCGAAGACCGAAGAAGAGCATAGAGCACATTCGGCCATTGTTTTTGAAGAACTCCATAAGCATAAACTCTTCATAAATGCAAAGAAGAGTGAGTTCTTCTTGTTAGACGTACATTATCTTGGACATATTGTATCCAAAGATGGAGTGCGGATGGATCCTGCAAAGATTGATGCAATTCGGAATTGGCCCGAATTGAGTTCAGTGCATGAGATCCATAGTTTTCTTGGATTATGCTCTTACTACCGCATATTCATTCGGCACTTTGCATGGATTGCTTCCCCTTTGCATGATTTGACAAAGAAGAAGGCCACATTCAAATGGACTAATGTAGAGAGGGATGCATTCCTCAAATTGAAAGATGCAACTACTCATGGTCCAGTATTGATCATTCCAGATATGCAAAAGCCTTTTAGTGTGGAATGTGATGCATCTGGAAATTACATAGGAGCTCTTGCAAATCAAGAGTGATGTGATGCATCTGGAAATTACATAGGAGCTGTTGCAAATCAATAGGGACATGCCGTGGCTTATGAGAGCCATAGATTGCATGATGCAGAGCTATCTCTTGGCATTTATGAGAAAGAGTTCTTCGCTATAATTCATGCACTTACCATATGAAAACATTACCTTCTTGGGACAGATTTCACTGTGAAAACAGATCACCAGAGTTTGAGGTATTTTCTTAACCAAACTAAATTGTCAGAGAAGCATATGAGGATGACCAATTTCCTCTATGTTTCATTTTCAAATCTTGCACACCCCAAGAAAGAAGAATGTAGTGGCAGATGCATTGTCATGAAAGCCATATGTAGGAGCTATCTCGGTTGCCTCTCACGGGGACTTGTCTGCCATGCGTGATTTGTATCATATGTTTGTTGATTTTGCCACTATTTGGACTGATTTGACGACTGGTCATGCACATGCCTCATACGTGATCAAAGAGGGTTATCTTATGAAAGATAATTACCTATATGTGGTGTATGACATGAGGCAAAAGGTCTTGGATGAGTGCCATGCTCCTCCATATGCTGGTCATAGAGGCATAATGCCTACTACGCACTTGATTGAGCGGTATTTCTTTTGGCCAGGTATGCAGAAGGACATAGAGGCACATGTGCGTGCATGTATCACCTGTCAAAAGGAGAAATTTGATAGGCAAAAGGCACCAGGTTTGCTTCAGCCATTGCCTATTCCTACGCAGCCATGGGAAAGTATTACAATGGATTTCATTATAGACTTGCCACGGACCCAACAGGGTAATGATGCAATTTGGACAATTGTGGACAGGTTTAGTAAGTAAGCTCACTTCTTCCCGATCAAAAAGACCATCAAAGATAAGCATATGGTTAAAATATATCTTGCACAAGTGTTCAAGCATCATGGAATGCCGAAGTCCATTGTGGGGGATAGAGATCCCAGGACAACAAGTCTCTTTTGCCGGGCCTTATTTCATAATATGGGCACTAAATTGGACTTCTCATCAGCTTATCACCATTAAACGGATGGGCAAAGTGAGGCTGCAAATTTAGCCGTGTTGGATCTCTTGAAATGTTATGTGGCGGATCAGAAGTCTTCTTGGAAGAAGTACTTACCGCTTGTGGAATTTGCATACAACAACACGGTGCATGCACAAATCAGCCAAGAGATTACACCTATATGTCCAATCTGACAGCCCACAATACCTCTTAGCACAGAGGATTCACACACACAGATCTGTGTCTCAAAGCAACACTCTGTGCCTCCCTCTGATCAGCCAAGACCATTAAGCAGGGCAGCCATGAGCATACATTTGGCATATCTCAAGCACATGATTCAACATCTCAGCTCATACATACATTCACTGTTCAATCTCTGTCTCCACCCTTTTCAATCTGCCATACCCCTCCTCTCACAAGGGGCTAGATAACTGAAATCTGCAACAGACATAAGGCAATAGAAAGAGAGATAGATGAACAAACTCAGAGCTTACCAAAATCAGCTCGTGGATCTGCACCGGAGGAAGTAGCGGTACCAATCTATACTTGCAGACACTTGTTTCCACAACCCTGCTTCACACGTGTGAGTGTACTTATCTGTACCTTTCTCTCTGCATCCACTTCAGTGCTGTACCCGAATGTACAGACCTGAAAATCTGTACTGCACTAATCCGTACAGCCCCTGCACACGTGTCTGAATCTGTCCGTACAGAACTGTCTGTTGTCGCCTGAGTGAACTAGTGCGCCTGCTCCCTGCTGTACCCGACTATACCTGCTGTACAGTTCTGTACCTGCAGTACAGCCACCAGACAGTAGTCGTACGTTTGTACCTGCTGTATGGCTTCTGTCAGAACCCACAGCCCCTGTGCCTGCTTAGCATATTAGCGCCGCCTGCACCAACAGAGAGAACTGCAGCAGCCATACTGTACTTGCAGTCGTACAGGGCAGTACGGGCTGCACACGTGGACTGTACGGCTGGATTTACTGCACACGTGGACTATACGGCTGGATTTACACAGAAAAACAGCAGCAACACAGTATTCAGCAGTCGACCTCTTCCCTCTTCCTTTCTACGCTTCCCAAGAGCACGTATGCTCCACGTTTTCCAAAAAGCAGAGAGAGAGAGAGAGAGAGAGAGAGAAGAGAGAGAGGCATGCACTCCAAAAGTGGAGTTGCCCCCTCCCCATATTAATCCTAGGGCCCCAAGCCCCAACTTTAATAAATATTAAAGTTCCCTAGGGGCCACTAAGGCCTAGGGGCAACCTTCAATAAAACATTAAAATATTAATGTTCTAGTTCCCCCCTTCACACCTAGGGCCACACATCATTAACTCTGTCCGGGCACCCCACATGTGAATCATTTGATATTTTGACTCAGCAACCACCATGCCCACACTTGTGCTGTTCCATTTTCACAGGGCCATGACATACCCCCCTCTTGAAAAATGGCAAGCGTCCTCAATTGCATTCTGGTGATACAGCAAAATATCCAAAGTGAAATATACAATATGGCAAGATCAGCGTCCCAATCTCTCTCAGCCATGCACATGTATCAACATTCACTGCAAACCAATGGCATAGTAATAGTCCAAGTTGTATACCACTGTGAACCATACATATCCACAAAATCCCATGTGACTAGTACACATATATAATAGAAGTCCCATAAACAGATGTACTGTCAGCCATCAGTACCTTTGGGTGGGATAAAAACGGCACCAAGCGACCTCTAGATGTCATCTGAGCCTGTCTGTATCAAGGGAGTGGAGGTGCTACCCCCCTCTTGAGCATCAGATAATGCTCCAGACCCATGCTCTGCTAAACTTGAATGAGCCACAACAAGAGTCGGCTCTAACTCAAAGGCATCGAGATAAAGCTGCAAAACCTGAGGTGAATCTGTTAAGTCACCTTCCTCCATCCACTTCGCATCCATCGGTGAATAGTTCTTGAACTTCACAAGATAGCGACGGGAAACTTTACCTCGTACCTTTCTTTCCTTATGTGCCAGTATCTGCTCTGGAATAAGAACCTCATCAAGTTCCTCAATTTCCGGCTGAGCCTCATCTGATACATCCTCAGGCAATTCCCCACGGAAAGGTCTAAGGAGACTCACGTGAAAAGCATTGTGAATCCTCCAGTGATCTGGTAGCTTCAAGCGATAATCTACCTCACCAATCTTTTCCAATACCTGAAAAGGCCCATAATAACGCATGCTCAACTTAGGGAATAAGCGCTCTTTACCCTTCATCTTCTTGAGTCTAGCCTTTTCAAAGCGCAAAAGAACCCAATCACCCAATGCAAACTCTAAAGCACGTCTGTGATGGTCTGCGGCTTTCTTTTGCTTCTGCTGAGTTTTCTGGAGTGCCAACTTAACTCTCCGATAAGCTTCATCCATACTCTCCACATACTGATCAGCCGCAAAAATCTTATCCTTTGTATGCAAAATGGGTGGTACCTTCTTCCCTCCTTCCACAATCTCAAAAGGCGCCTTGCCTGTTGAGGTATGAACAGTGTTGTTATATGCAAACTCCACCAAAGGAAGATACTTTTCCCATTGTTGCTTGTGCTCTGACACATGACACTTAAGAAGATCCAACACTGTAGAGTTAGCCTCTTTTGACTGACCATCTGTTTGTGGATAAAATGACGATAAAAACTTGAGAGTTGTATCCATGTTGTCAAACAACCCTCTCCAGAACAAACTCGTCATCCGTGGATCACGGTCACTAATGATAGACGTAGGCAAGCCATGATACTTGAAGATGTTCGCCATGAACAACTTCACCATATGATCCACTTTGATCGTCTTACGCACGGGAATGAAATGTGCCTGCTTACTGAACCTGCATATGATAGTCCAAATGCCATCATTACCCGTTTGTGTCCGTGAAAGATCAAATATAAAATCCATGGCAATGCTCTCCCAAGGTCTATCTGGAATAGGTAAAGGCTGTAATAACCCTGGTGTCTTTTGACGGTCAAACTTTACCTTCTGACATACGATGCATTGCCTCACAAAGGCATCAACATCTCTTCTCAAGGTTGGCCAATAAAAGAAAGTCTCCATTGCTTTTACTGTGGCGTCAATACCTCTATGACCTGCATACGATGGAGCATGACTTTCAATCATAACCTTGAGTCGCAATGGCCTGGTAACACACAGTCTGCCATGCATCAATAAAAACCCATCTCTGAGAGTATAGTGCTCATGCCTCTGACCCTCAGATATCTGATCATACAACCTTTCAAAGTCCTCATCATGGGCATATTGCTCTTTCATTTCATCAAGCTCATGATGATAAGAAAGTGAAACTGCAGAGACATGTGGCTTGCGTGACAAAGCATCTGCCACTACATTCTTTTTGCCTTCCACATGCACAATCTGGAAGTGAAACATAGACAAAAAGTTTGCCCAACGCATATGCTTCTCTGAAAGCTTAGTTTGCGTAAGGAAATAACCCAAGGTCTGATGATCTGTCTGCACAGTGAAATCAGCCCCAAGCAAGTAGTGTTTCCATGTAGAAAGAGCGTGAATTACAGCCAACATCTCTTTCTCATAAACTTGTAAATGCTTCTCGGCATCGTGCAATATTCTACTCTCATAGGCTATCACATGTCCCTCTTGCATGAGAACTGCACCAATGCTACTTCCGCATGCATCACACTGGACAACAAAAGCCTTTCGGAGGTCCGGTAACACCAATACTAGATCCGAAGTAAGCTTTTCTTTGAGCTTTTTGAATGCTGTAATTTCCCGATCAGCCCATCTAAACAGAGTTGCCTTCTTCGTCAAAGCATGAAGAGGCGAAGCAATTTCAGCAAAGTACCGTATGTAACGCCTGTAATAGGAACACAATCCTAGAAAGCTGTGTACATCATGCACGGTCCTCAAATCTGGCCAATTAAGAATTACTTCCACCTTTGCTGGACCCATACGGACTCCATGCTTAGACACAATATGCCCCAAGAAATGTATCTCTTGCAAAAAGAACTCTCTCTTTTTGCCATTAACAACCAGCCTATGGTTTCTGAGTTCTGCAAACACAATGGCCAAATGCCTTCTATGTTCTTCCTCAGTTTGTGAATGCACAATCATATCATCAAAGAATGTGCCCACAAACTCTCTATGAGGCCTGAAAATCCTGTCCATCATTCAGTTAAATGTGGCACGTGCATTTGTCAAACCAAAGGGCATAACCAAAAACTCATACAACCCAAACGTGGTTCGGAATGTTGTCTTATGCACATCCTCGGGTCTAATACGTATCTGATGATACCCGCTTTTCAAGTCAATACGACTAAAGACTGTGGAGCCCTGTAAGCGGTCCAAAATGTCATCGATCCTCGGTATGGGGAATCGATTCTTGATGGTGTTCTTGTTTAGCGCCCTGTAATCAATACACATACGCCAAGAACCATCCTTCTTTTGCACTAAGAGTACAGGTGACCAAAAGGGTGATGAACTAGGCTGTATCAACCCTTTATTCAAAAGCTCCTGCACCTGACTCATAATCTCTTCCTGTTGGGCTGCACTAACACGATACGGGGTCTATTCGGTGGAGTACTACCAGGAATTAGATCAATGGCATGATCTTCTGGCCTCTCAGGAGGAAGTTCCCCTGGCAATGACTCGGAAAAACAATCTTGAAACCCACATAAGAAATCAGTCCTGTCCTTATCTAACATAGACAAATTAGACTTAGACTCATCATCTTGTGCATCCTTTACATAAATCAAGTACGCGGAAAGATGCTTTTTCATTACTGATGAAATCGCCGAAGCGGATACAATAGGAATAGATTCCCCTTTGAGTTTTACATCTAATACATGTTCTTTTCCTCTATGAGTCAGAGTGATTTTTCTATTGTAAGTATCCACCACCGCATGTACTCTGTGGCACCATGGCATCCCCAACAAAACATCACAGCCATCCAAAGGCATAATGAAGAACTCTTCGCTGTCCACATAACCCTGCAAATGAAGCCGAAGCTTCCCAATGATAGGAGTAATGGGTTCTGCATACCCTGGACAAGCCATGTTAGCCTCAGGTAACGGCCCCATCTCCTCTGCACGAATCCCCAATCGGCCAGCCAAATCTGGTGTGAAATGAAGTTGGCTCTAGCACCTGTGTCAAAGAATATCAAGGCATTCTGATCTCTCACTCTGCCCCATGCCCTGCACAACTCCGTCGCTTCACCACCTGGCTGTTCCCCCACAAGATCAGGAACTAACCCTGCAGAGATTTTGGTTTCTTTGACTTGGGCTCTCCTTTATTGTCAGAGTCCTTTTGGGACTTTCTCTTGGGACAATTAAATGACATATGTCCCTCTTCTGTACAGTAAAAACATTTCCGAGCATCTCTCAAAGCCTGTCTTTCCTCAGAAGTCCTCTTGGGCATTGGCAACTTCTTATACTTCGTCTCTAAAGACCCTTTAGCATCACGAGAAGCATGTCCAGATTTTTCAGCTTTCTTGCTCAAGTTCTTACTGCCTTTAAACCCAGATGATCCTCCAGTGAGTAACGCATTAGCTGTCATAGCATTTTCAATCATCTGTGACATGTTCGTTACTCTTGTCTTGATACAATAATCACGCACCTCTTTGGGCAACCCACAACAATACTTCTCTACCTGCTCAGACAATGGTACTGCACGGTAAGAAGTCACTGGGAGTAAAGCTTCCCAAAACTTCTTGTTATAATCTTCAAAATTCTAACACTTTGAAGCATCCAACTTGTGCCATGCAGTCATAACATCCACCTCAAATGTAGATGTGAGCCATACGGAAGAGAAAACCTGTTTAAATTGTACCCAAGTAGTGGGTGCTATGCCTTGCAAAAGAAGAGTAGACCACCACTGCAAAGCATTTCCCTTGAGAAAAGTGGCAGCTTTCCTCACCTTAGAGGACTCTGTGTAATTCCCACCAGAAAAAGTAGCATCAAACTGCTGTAAAAAGGTAAGTGCTTTCAATTTATCTTTGGCTCCACTGAATGTATCAAACTTCAATGCAGCTCCCCCTTCCTTGTAATCCTTCGCCTTTCCCATAGGCGTTAGATTATCATATGGAAGTGGCTTTGCAAGATTGATGCCCCCAACATTCATGCCCATCATTGGGTCCACATTACCCATTCCCACACCTGGCATACCATAGATTCCAGCCATGTTTCCAAACATTCCGTTATGCATACCTGGCTGCATGCCACCATACATCTTGCGTTGCATTCCAGGTTGCATGCCTCCAAACATATTTCCTTGCATACCGGACTGCATACCACCACACATATTCCCCTGCATACCAGGCTGAAAATTAGCTCCAAAAGGCCCGTGCATACCCATGCCTCCCTGAGGGTAACCCCCAGTCATAGATTGGAACACCGAGCCACCACCAAAATAACCTGGATGCATATTCTGCTGAGGAATAGATAGCTGTCTAAAGAAGGAACTCTGTGAGTTTGCATCACAAGCATGCTGCATGTTCGGAAACTGGCCAAAAGATGGATCCTGTGGGATGGCACCACTATGACCCTGAGGAAGATTCTTAGAACGAACCTTCTTGTTCTTCTTTTCGGGCTTTGTACGGGATCTCATAAATTCAGCAAACCTTTCACTCTGAGTGAGCTGCATAACTACATCCATAACACTAGCCAAACGATCTTTGAACCGAGCATCATCATCCTCTTTACCAAGTACATCTTCTGGCTGTGTTACATCCTCATATTGCTCAACGTCTGCAGCCTGTTCTCCTACATGAATTTCCTCAGGAGAAGTCTCTTGCTCTTCCTCTTCATGATAGAAGTACTCAACCTCTGTATCAGACATGTTTGCTGAATTTTTCAGCGATGGCTTTCTTCGAGGCAACCACGAGCTCACCCCCTTCAGAAAGTTGATGATTGGTCCCGGCAATGGAACCTTGAAACCGGCCTCTGGTAGAAACCAAAGTGCGGTAGACTAGCAGTCAACCTTTCCACTTGTAGTCTAGATATGAAAACAAAATAGATTGGAGCAAGAGTGCCCAAATCTGAAAACAAAACGACACCTGTTGGCCCCAAAGCTTGGCGCCCCTTGCGGTATTTCTTTATTCATTTTCAAAAGTATGACAGGCTGAGTACAACAAAATCAGCCAAGAGATTACACCTGTATGTCCAATCTGACAGCCCACAATACCTCTTAGCACAGAGGATTCACACACACAGATCTGTCTCTCAAGGCAACACTCTGTGCCTCCCTCTGATCAGCCAAGACCATTAAGCAGAGCAGCCATGAGCATACATTTGGCATATCTCAAGCACATGATTCAACATCTCAGTTCATACATACATTCACTGTTCAATCTCTGTCTCCACCCTTTTCAATCTGCCATACCCCTCCTCTCACAAGGGGCCAGATAACTCAAATCTGCAACAGACATAAGGCAATAGAAAGAGAGATAGATGAACAAACTTAGAGCTTACCAAAATCAGCTCGTGGATCTGCACCAGAGGAAGTAGCGGTACCAATCTGTACTTGCAGACACTTGTTTCCACAACCCTACTTCACACGTGTGAGTGTACTTATCTGTACCTTCCTCTCTGCATCCACTTCAGTGCTGTACCCGAATGTACAGACCTGAAAATCTGTACTGCACCAATCCGTACAGCCCCTGCACACGTGTCTGAATCTGTCCGTATGGAACTGTATGGACAGTTCTGCTGTCGCCTGAGTGAACTGGTGCGCTTGCTCCCTGCTGTACCCGACTGTACCTGCTGTACAGTTCTGTACCTGCAGTACAGCCACCAGACAGCAGTCGTACGTTTGTACCTGCTGTACGGCTTCTGTCAGAACCCACAGCCCCTGTGCCTGCTCAGCACATCAGCGCCGCCTGCACCAACAGAGAGAACTGCAGCAGCCGTACTGTACTTGCAGTCGTACACGGCTGTACGGGCTGCACACGTGGACTGTACGGCTGGATTTACTCAGAAAAACAGCAGCAGCACAGTATTCAGCGGTCGACCTCTTCCCTCTTGCTTTCCACGCTTCCCAACAGCACGTATGCTCCACGTTTTCCAAAAAGAAGAGAGAGAGAGAGAAGAGAGAGAGGCATGCACTCCAAAAGTGGAGTTGCCCACTCCCCATATTAATCCTAGGGCCCCAAGCCCCAACTTTAATAAATATTAAAGTTACCTAGGGGCCACTAAGGCCTAGGGGCAACCTTCAATAAAACATTAAAATATTAATGTTCTAGTTCCCCCCTTCACACCTAGGGATGTCCACACATCATTAACTCTGTCCGGGCACCCCACATGTGAATCATTTGATATTTTGACTCAGCAACCACCATGCCCACACTTGTGCTGTTCCATTTTCACAGGGCCATGACAGCAACCTATATCTTTTAGAGGTTTTTGTCTCGACCTCATCTGCCATTTTTGCAGCTTTCTTTCATCATTTCTCTTAATACAAATGCTTGCTTGCATCAAAGCCTCTGCTCTAAATCATCCAAACTTCTTTGATGACTACATTCAGTGAGTTGTTGAGCCACAAGTATTGCATCCTTCACTCTACCTCTTTCTTCTCCCAAAAACCATTTACCATAACCAAAAATAACAGCTTGCATGCGAGTAGCAAATCTAGGCCAAGCCATGTCAATGTCAACAAATATATGCATCTTTAAGGGTTGCATTGCATGAGCGACCAAATCAACAAAAGGTTGATGTTTTAGATAGTTGTTGTTGATCAGCAGTAGCCTCTTTTGTGGGAGTGGAACATCCATTATTAACATGCCAAAATACAACATCATCCACAATGGGTAATGATCTGAAAGACTTTCATGGCAGCCATCAACTAGGCGATCTCCTTCCTAGAACACAGATGCTAAGAGCTCACGGTTCACCTCCCAACCACAGCCAAAAACTACTCGTTTCCTATATCTAGACTCACACTCTTTTAATAGCAATATGCTCTTCACATGTGCCTAGCCACTCTTATTAGTGCCCAACCACTTGAGTCCGTAACCGGTCATATTGGCTCCCCTAAACCCCACCCGTGCCTTGTTTGGACGGTTGAGCTCTCTGGGCTCCCCGTAATACCGATGTCATGACATTACCCCCCCCTTAAGAGGGGTTTATCGTCCTTGAAAACGAAATTTACCAACCTCTTTCTGATAGTGCTTACCTTTTCCCATATAGAACCTTCTTCTGGTCTATCCTTCCACTTGACTAAACACTCCTGTCGTACAGAGTGTCGAGTTCTTTTCTCTTGGAAATCCAAGACTTTTTTTGGTTTGTGTGGTAAGGATCAATAAGTTCTACTAGGATCTCTTGACTGACGAGATTATCATCATCACCCAATTTTTTTGATGCGAAAAACTCGATGAACTTTAGAGCTTTCTGGTAAAGCTAACTTATAAGAAACACTACCCACTTTTTTAAGTATTGTGAATGGACAACAATACCTTCGAGATAGCTTCGGACTTCTCCCCATTTTCAAAGATTTTGAGTGTTCGAGAACCTTTAAAAACACACTATCACCTTCCTCAATGATGATTTGTCTACGATCTTTGTCTGCATAATGTTTAGCATGACCTTGTGCTCTCTTAACATTATCTTTCGCGATTTTCGTCATCTCGTGGAGATCTTGAAGAAAATCTTTAACCTTTTGTATCTTTTCTTTCTCGAGTCCAACGGCCACTGGAGCTTGCGGTTAAAAACCATACACCAACATAAATGGACTAAATCCCGTTGTTGAATGTTTGGCACTATTATAAGAAAATTCCAATATGGGTAAATATTTTTCCCAATTGGTTTGCTTTTTGCTTACATTCGTAGCATGTCTTCCGAGACTTGGTTGACTCTCTCGGTTTGACCATCGCTTTGAGGATGATCAGCCATACTCATACTTAGCATGGTGTCCAATCTCTTGAACACAGTACACGCCAGAAATGACTATTAAACTTTGTATCTCTATCACTACCTATATAGACAAGTAAGCCATATAGTCGATAGATATTTTCAATGAATAGCCTTGCTAACTCAGGCGTAGTCATTGTCATATTTGTTAGAATAAACCTACACATTTTTGTCAACCTATCTACGACCACCCAAACCGAATCATGGCCTCTATTTACTTTAGGTAATCCAACTATAAAGTCCATTGAGATACTCTCCCACTTACCATTTGGGATCTCTAGTGGACTTAGTAAAACACCTACCTTTAGGCCTTTTGCTTTATTGACCTGGCACTTTTGGCATTTTAAGACATAGTCATGAACGCCCTTACTTAAGCCAGACCAATAAAATTCTCTCTTAACTAGTGCATATATCTTCCGTATTCCAGGATGACCAGTACTCAGACTATCATGACATTCATATAAAATACGACGCCTAATGTCCGAGTCCGAAGCTATACATACTCTACCTTTGTAAAGTAGGTAACCGTTATCGATGGAAAAGTTCTTCCAACAATTTCTTTCATCACTTGTAAGTGACGTGTCTCCTTGAGACATCTCTTGAGACTTACCCCTAGGTGGAAGTGTCTGTCTCGTTAACGGGGCTATCTTTATTTATAGTCAAGGGATCTCTCTTCTCTATGACACTCCACACGTGGGCATAATACGGATCATCAACGCACTTCCCCTTAAGTGATTCCAAAAAATCACTTTTAATTTGAGTAAAACTCAACTCGTTGACCATGGGCATGCTACTCAATGAATTACCTACCACATTGTAACGTCCATTTCTATATCTCAGTTGAGAAAAATAGCAACTATGCCCATCGAGCTTTACGTCCTTTCAACTCTCTTTGACTAGATAGCCATTTGATGCTCTCATGATCAAAGACTATCTCAAATCTGGCACCATATAATTAATGCCTCCACTCCTTACTCCTTTAAGGCATGAATTATAGCATATAACTCCCTTTCATAAACTGAATAATTTTGTTGACCTTTGTCCAACTTTTTACTTTCAAATGCAATAGGTTTCCCCCCTTGTAAGAGGACTGCACCTACTACATCACTACTAGCATCTGTCTCTACCACAAAGGATTGATTCGAATCGACAACTTGGAGAACGGGAGCTGTAGCTATAGCTACCTTAAGTTTTTCAAAACTTCTTTGCTAGGAATCCCCCCAAACGAAAGCCTTTCCCTTTCCTTTAAGCTGATCTGTCATCGAAACAGCTATCTTAGCATAATCTTGAACATACTTTCTATGACAAACCAAGAAAAATTTGTAATTCTTCTAAGTTTGTGGGATGTGGCCATTTCAATATGGCTTCAACTTTCGTGGGATCCATACAAATGCCATCTTCCGAGATCATGTGGCCTCAGTATTGAATTTCTTTTACAAAGAATTCACATTTACTATCGTTGGCATAAAGTGAACGCTTCCTGAGTAACTCAAATACTTGCCGTAAGTGTTCGAGATGTTCTTTCTTGGTATGACTGTAAATCAAGATATCGTCTAGGAAAACCACAATAAATTTTCCTAAATAAGGTTTCAAGACACTATCCATGAGTGTCATGAAAGTGGCCGGAGCATTAGTCAAACCGAAGGGCATGACTAAAAACTCAGAGTGACTAAACTTAGTTCAAAAAGCAGTCTTTTGAACATATGCTTTCCGAATTCTCACTTGATGATATCCGAATAGATGAGTTGTTTGATCAACTCCAAGAGGCAAAGTACTTATTCTTAATCGTGAAACCACGGTAGTCTACGCATAGTCGCATAGACCCATCTTTTTCTTCACCAATAGAATTGGTGAAGCCCAAGGCGAAGTGCTTGGTTGAATGAATCCACTTTTAAGATATTCCTTTAGATGTCATTCTACTTCTTGTGCTTCCTTAAAACTAAGTCGATAAGAAGGCTTACTTACTGACTTTGAGCCAGGTATTCCTTCGATTGGATGCTCAACATTGCGGACAGGAGGTAATCCTTCCAGTAATTCATTTGGAAATACATCTTTAAATTGTTGTAACAATTGCTTTAAGGATTCATTAACTTTTTTATTGTTAACATGCTTTTATTGAAAAGAAGTCATGTAAATACTATGCTCACTCAAACCACTTATGTTTTCACTTGCAGAAAAGGAAATGACATTATCAAGCATCATGTAACACGAAAAGATGTTTTCAACTTCATTAACTTGTACAAGGCGATTGAGTTCTATAGAGCATATAAGAGGTGAGTAGGGTACATCATGTTCACCTCGCAAACGCACTTCCTTACCATCTACTTCAAACTCAAAAGAATTATGCAAATAACTTCTAGACAAAGATGGACCAATGTTATATAACCACTCACAACCTAGAATAACATCCACTCGAGTGATATGCATAACTTGAAACTCCAAATACATCGCATGACCTTGGATGACTAATGGGACATCACGAACTACTGTATCTGTCATGACCCTGTCAAAATGGAACAGCACAAGTGTGGGCATGGTGGTTGCTGAGCAAAAATATTAAATGATTCACATTTGGGGTGCCCGGACAGAGATAATGATGTGTGGACATCTCCAGGTGTGAAGGGGGAAACTAGAACATTAATATTTTAATGTTTTATTTATGGTTGCCCCTAGGCCTTAGTGGCCCCTAGGGAACTTTAATGTTTATTAAAGTTGGGGCCCTAGGACATTTTTGGAGAGAGGCCACTCCACTTTTGGAGTTGCATGCCTCTCTCATCTCTCTCTCTCTCTAGCTTTTTGGGACGCGTGTAACCTACGTGCAAGTTCTCAAGCGTGGAGAGGAGGAGAAGGTTGGTCGACTGCTGCTAGGTTTTTGACTGCTGTTTTCTGTGCAAAACTGGCCGTACAGTCCACGTGTTGCAGGCCGTACAGCCCAGGTGGGGTTTGCCCGTACAGTACTGCTGCTGCAGGTACAGGCGGCGCTGATAGTAGCTGAAGGCGGGTACAGAACTTCTGCTGCTGGTACAACTGTACGGACAACTGTGCGGATACCACAGGTGCTGGCGGCGCTGGACAGGACAGGCGCTGGCGACGCTGGACAGAGCAGATACAGGCGGCGCTGAATTCAGGCTGCGCACAAGCTTATACAGGTGAAGGAATCTGCAGGTACAGCTGTACGGACAGGTACATTGGTGCACTACTGACCTGTACGGACAGGTACAGTCGGTTCCAGATCTATTCAGTTCTGAGCAGTAGCAGACAGTGTATCTCCAGTTGGCAGGTAGAGCTTTTCCAGAGCTTGGTTGGTGCAAACAGTCAGGTGGTTGCAGGGGGGAGAGTACAGACAGTCGTTGTCAAGTACAGACTGGTACGAACTGCTTCACGAGTGCAGAGCCAGGAGCTGATTTGGTAAGCTCTGAACTTGTCCATCTATCTTTCTTTCCACTGGCTTATGTCTGCTGCAGAGTTGTGCTATCTGGCCCCTTGTGAGAGGAGGGGTATGGCAGATTGAAAGGGTGGAAACAGAGATTGGGCAGTGGATGTATGTTTGTGCTGAGTTGTGGAACCATGTACATGGGATATGCCAGATGTGTGCTCAAGGCTGCCCTGCTGAATAATCTTGGCTGATCAGAGGGGAACACAGAGTGTTGCTTTTGTGAGACACAGATCTGTGTGTGTGAATCCTTTGTGCTAAGAGGTATTGTGGGCTGCCAGATTGGACATACAGGTGTATTCTCCTGGCTGGTTTTGTTGTACTCAGCTTTACATCTATTTGAAATTGAATAAAGAAATATCGAAAGGGGCGCCAAGCTTTGGGGCCAACAGGTGTCGTTCTCTTTTCAGATTTGGGGCACTCTAGCTCCAATCACATTTGTTTTTATATCTGGACTACAAGTGGAAGGGTGACTGCTAGTCTACCGCACTTTGGTTTCTACCAGAGGCCGGATTCAAGGTTCCCTTGCCGGGACCTATCATCAACTTTCTTAAGGGGGTGAGCTCGTGGTTGACTCGAGGAAAGTCATCACTGAAAAATTCAGCAACATGTCTGATACAGAAGACGAGTACTTTTATCATGAAGAGGAAGAGCAAGAGACCTCTCCTGAGAGAAATGAATCCGAGGATATTCTTGCAGGAGAACAGGCTGCAGATGATGAGCAATATGAGGATGTAACACAGCCAGAAGATATCCCTAGTAAAGAGGAAAATGATGCAGCATGCTTCTGGTGGAACAATTTCCGAACATGCAGCATGCTTTTGGTGGAAGCAATACATAATTGGCAAGATTTGAGGACCGTGCCTGATGTACGCAGCTTTTTGGGATTGTGTTCCTATTACAGGCGGTACATACGGTATTTTGCTGAAATTGCTTCGCCTCTTCATGCCTTAACAGAGAAGGCAACTCCGTTAAGATGGGCTGATCGGGAAATTACAGCCTTCAAAAAGCTCAAAGAAAAGCTTACTTCGCATCCAGTATCGGTATTACCGGACCTCCGAAAGGCTTTTGTTGTCCAGTGTGATGCATGTGGAAACAGCATTGGGGCAGTTCTCATGCAGGAGGGACATGTGATAGCCTACGAGAGTAGAATATTGCAAGATGCTGAGAAGCATTTACAGGTTTATGAGAACGAGATGTGGGCTGTAATTCATGCTCTTTCTACATGGAAACACTATTTGCTTGGGGCTGATTTCACTGTGCAGACAGATCATCAGACCTTGCGTTATTTCCTCACGCAAACTAAGCTTTCAGAGAAGCATATGCGATGGGCAAACTTTTTGTCTATGTTTCACTTCCAGATTGTGCATGTGGAAGGAAAAAAGAATGTAGTGGCAGATGCTTTGTCGCGCAAGCCACAAGTCTCAGCAGTTTCACTTGCTTATCATCTCATTAGCTTGATGAAATGAAAGAGCAGTATGCCCATGATGAGGACTTTGAAAGATTGTATGATCAGATGTCTGAGCGTCAGCGACATGAGCACTATACTCTCAGAGATGGATTTTTGTTGATGCATGGCAGACTGTGTGTTACCAGGCCATTGCGACTCAAGGTTATGATTGAAAGTCATGCTCCACCATATGCAGGTCATCGAGGTATTGACGCCACGGTAAAAGCAGTGGAGACTTTCTTTTATTGGCCAACCTTGAGAAGAGATGTTGATGCCTTTGTTAGGCAATGCATCGTATGTCAGAAAGTAAAGTTTGACCGTCAAAAGACACCAAGGTTACTACAGCCTTTACCTATTCCAGATAGACCTTGGGAGAGTATTGCCATGGATTTTATATTTGATCTTCCACGGACACAAACGGGCAATGATGGCATTTGGACTATCATATGCAGGTTCAGTAAGCAGGCTCATTTCATTCCCGTGCGTAAGACGATCAAAGTGGATCATATGGTGAAGTTGTTCATGGCGAACATCTTCAAGCAGGCTTAGTTCCGTACGTCGTACGGATCTGTCCGTATGTACAAATCGTACCGTACGGTACCGTACGGATCCGTACAATCAGGTACGAATTTCGCCTGCTTCTGCCCGTTGGAAGTAGCCGTTTTTCTGCCCGTTTTTTTGGTTGTTTTCCTTCATCTCTCTTGAGTCCTTCTATAAAAGCCTCAAGGACCAAGCCTCTCCTCCATCTACTCCAAGCCTCTCCTCCACCACCCTCCATCTACTCCAAGCCTCAAGCACCAAGCCCCTACTCCAAGCCTCTCCTCCACCCTCCTCCACCCTCCTCCAAGCTCCTTCCATCCCACTTGAGCCTCTACTCCAAGTTCTCTTCCTCCAAGCTCTTCCCATACTTCATCTTCTCTACGCTCTCTCCTCTACTCCACGCTTTAGCCCTTCTCTTATCCATCATGCCTCGGGAGAAGCATGAGGCTTTTGATTTGCATTGCCTCAATGTGGAGAAGGACACCAAGAAGTCCAACTCCCATCATTGGACATGCCGATATTGCGGCAAGTCATACACCAGTGGAACAACAAGGCTTCTCCAGCACCTTTCAAAGATTGGGGGACAAGTTGCCCCATGCAAGGAGATTCCGCAAAGCATTGCCAATGACATTTCGTGGAAGATGAGTGGCGGCTCAAATTCAAGTAGAGGAGCATCATCAACACGCGCACCGGCACCACCACCAGCACCACCATCGGCACATGATGAAGCGGCCACCGGCTCTTTCATTGGTGTATCCTCCACTGGCACTTCCACGGATGCACGGTCCGTCTCCGCACCGGGCAAAAGGCAAAGGGTGGTGGAGCGTGAAGGGGTGCAACCCTCTCTCCACCAAGTCACGGGTAGTGTGAGAGGTTCGGTTGCATTCCTTAAGGAGCGGCAACGCCTTGCGGAGATAGAGATTGCTCGCACCATTATTGAATGCAATCTTGCCTTCAATGTACTCCAAAAGGAGCAATGGAAGAAGATGGTGACGGCGATTGCAAATGTGGGCCCATGTGAGGGGTGGACGGGGGTCTCTTACACGGCTATGCGCATGAGGAAGATTGATGAAGAGAAGGAGAGAATTGATCGAGCCCTTGACCCGATTCGAGCCGCATGGACGAAGTATGGATGTTCTATTCTCACAGATGGATGGAGTGATCAAAGGAAGCGTGGCATTATCAACATCCTTGTGTCTTGCCCGCTTGGCACATACTTCTTGCGTGCGGTTGACACCGGGAGAAGGGGGAGAAAGACTACCGGGAGTTTCATCTACCGCCATATTAGGCAAGCGATCATAGAGGTAAGCATTATTTTACTAAAGTGTGGCTGATTTTGTCATTTGTGCAAAGCCCTCAACTCATATGATTTATCTACCATGTAGGTTGGGGCTCAAAACATGGTGCAAGTCATCACCGACAATGCATCAAATTGTCAACACATGGGCCGCTTGCTTGAGGAGGAATTCCCCACCATTGTGTGGACTCCATGTGCGAGTCATTGCATTGACTTACTCATGGAGGATGTGGCGAAGCTCGGCTGGGTGAAGAGGATTGTGCAACAAGCTACATCTATTGTCAACTTCTTCATGCTAAAGGTGAAGGTGCTTGCTATGTTTCGTAAGCACAGCAGGCTTGACTTGAAGAAGCCATCGGCCACCCGCTTTGCCTACATGTGGCTGGTTTTGGAGCGTCTATACGATGTGAGGCCCGCCCTTCGCCAGACAATTGTTTCCACCATGTGGAACGATTGGGATGAGCACGTCACTGAAGAGGCCAAAGCCATGCAACGCTTTTGCCTAGAGGAGAGATTTTGGACTAGAGTCCGAGCAATTGTCATTGCTATGACTCCATTCTATAGGCTCTTGCGGATGACAGATTGCGAGGGGTCCACCATGGGCCTTCTTGTCCACTTCTTTAGAGCTGCCCTTGTGGAGTTGGAGGCTTGCACAGACATTACATCTGAGGAGCGAGCACAAATCATGGAGATTGCACAAAAGAGATGGAGGTGGATGCACAAACCAATCCACGGGTTTGCAGCATTGGTACATCCAGCCTACAAGTCTCCAGTAGTTTGCACCGATAGGGAGCTTCGACAAGATCGGGATGCATATATGCTTCGAGCTGTGCCAGTTGATGAGCACAATGCCTTTCTAGAGGAGTTGGGCTGCTATGTTGATCAGAGAGGTCAAACCTCCTTTTCGTCTCCCACTTGCTGGAGGAGGGAGTCACTTGTGAAGCCCCTTTTTTGGTGGGACAATTTTGGGTATTGACTAGAGCATCTCCAACCCATAGCCTTAAGGGTCCTAGCCCAGGATTGTTCTTCGGGTGCATGTGAGAGGAACTGGGGTTCCTATTCTCTCATACACACGAGGATACGCAATCGACTGAGCACACGATAGTTGGAGCGGTTGGTCTACTGCCGCACTAACTTGCGCATGATGCAGGGCATTCTTAGTATGGGTAGTCCCAAGCAAGTAAGTGACAAGTCTAGACTCTAACTTGTCATGACTCATAACTTTTAAGTTTTGTGTACACTGTACAGACTCTAACTTTTGTGCCTTAATGTGTAGGTCAATGTTGACACTTTCACGTTGACGAGTGAAAACTTTGCAAGTGTCAATCAACAACCTGATGAGGAGGAGGACGCAATCTTCATGAAGCTCTATAGTGAGCTTGTGGCAGCAGATACTCGCAGCACCAAGAGTCAGCATGGACGGGGCCGAGCAGTTGGAGTTCATAGGCCTCCGCCTTCGACATCGGCAAAGCGTGGCCTTCGCACATGTGTGAGGCGGGGATCCTCGAGCTCCAATCCCCGCCTTCATGATGATATTCCATTGCCCCCTCATGATGATACCCCACTGCCTAGAGAGCCCTTGTTTGATGATGATGGCAACCTACCTAGCAAGAATGATCCCCAGAGTGTCTCGTCCACCTTCGAAGAGTCCTCTTCAGAGAACTCTCTTGATGGACACTCTAGTAGTGATCATGTTGATGATCATGCAGATGTTGGTGATGATGTAAACTTTTGATATGTTATAGCTCTCTAGGCATTGGGCATCTATATCCTTCTAGCCCATCGATGATGTATTGTAGTATGTAGTATCATGTATGTACGCATGTTGGCGGTCGCCCATGCCATGAGTTTTTGGCCTATCCTTTTGTAGCAATTTTGTACTCTAATGGCATGATGACATTATGTTCATGGTTCTACTATTTTGTAACTTCTTGTCTACAATTTTTAAGTTTAGGAAGTATTTTAAAAAAAAAAACGTACTAATATTGTACCGTACCTCAAAAAATTTTAAGGTACCAATTAGTACCGTATTTTATCGTACCATACCGTATCGTACCTTTCGTACTAACTAACCATGTCTTCAAGTATCATGGCTTGCCTACATCTATCATTAGTGACCGTGATCCACGGATGACGAGTTTGTTCTAGAGAGGGTTGTTTGACAACATGGGTACAACTCTCAAGTTTTCATCGTCATTTCATCCACAAACAGATGGTCAGTCGGAAGAGGCTAACTCTACAGTGTTAGATCTTCTCAAGTGTTATGTGTCAGAGCACAAGCAACAATGGGAAAAGTATCTTCCTTTGGTGGAGTTTGCATATAACAACACTGTTCATACCTCGACAGGCAAGGCGCCTTTTGAGATTGTGGAAGGAGGGAAGAAGGTACCACCCATTTTGCATACAAAGGATAAGATCTTTGAGGCTGATCAGTATGTGGAAAACATGGATGAAGCTTATCGGAGAATTAAGTTGGCAATCCAGAAAACTCAACAGAAGCAAAAGAAAGCCGCAGACCGTCACTCATCACAGACGTGCTTTAGAGTTTGCATTGGGTGATTGGGTTCTTTTACGCTTTGAAAAGGCTAGACTCAAGAAGATGAAGGGTAAAGAGCGCTTATTCCCTAAGTTGAGCATACGTTATTATGGGCCTTTTCAGGTATTGGAAAAGATTGGTGAGGTAGCCTATCGTTTGAAGCTACCAGATCACTGGAAGATTCACAATGCTTTTCAGGTGAGTCTCCTTAGACCTTTCCGTGGGGATGTGCCTGAGGATGTATCAGATGAGGCTCAGCCGGAAGTTGAAGAACTTGATGAGGTTCTTATTCCAGAGCAGATACTGGCACATAAGGAAAGAAAGGTACGAGGTAAAGTTTCCCATCGCTATCTTGTGAAGTTCAAGAACTATTCACTGATGGATGCGAAGTGGATGGAGGAAGGTGACTTAACAGATTCACCTCCGGTTTTGCAGCTTTATCTCGATGCCTTTGAGTTAGAGCCGACTCTTGTTGTGGCTCATTCAGGTTTAGCAGAGCATGGGTCTAGCGCATTACCTGATACTCAAGAGGGGGGTAGTACCTCCACTCCCTTGGTACAGACGGGCTCAGATGACATCTAGAGGTCGCTTGGTGCAGTTTTTATCTCACCCGAAGGTACTGATGGCTGACAGTACATCTGTTTATGAGACTTCTATGATATATGTGTACTAGTCACATTGGTGTATGGTTCACAGTGGTATACAACTTGGACTACTACTACGCCATTGGTTTGCAGTGAATGATGTTACATGTGCATGGCTTAGAGAGATTGGGACGCTGGTCTTGCCATATTGTATATTTCACTTTAGATATTTTGCTGTATCACCAGAATGCAATCGAGGACGCTTGCCATTTTTCAAGAGGGGGATATGTCATGACCCTGTGAAAATGGAACAGCACAAGTGTGGGCATGGTGGTTGCTGAGCAAAAATATTAAAATGATTCACATTTGGGGTGCCCGGACAGAGATAATGATGTGTGGACATCTCCAGGTGTGAAGGGGGGAACTAGAACATTAATATTTTAATGTTTTATTTATGGTTGCCCCTAGGCCTTAGTGGCCCCTAGGGAACTTTAATGTTTATTAAAGTTGGGGCCCTAGGACATTTTTGGAGAGAGGCCACTCCACTTTTGGAGTTGCATGCCTCTCTCATCTCTCTCTCTCTCTAGCTTTTTGGGACGCATGCAACCTACGTGCAAGTTCTCAAGTGTGGAGAGGAGGAGAAGGCTAGTCGACTGTTGCTGGGTTTTTGACTGCTGTTTTCTGTGCAAAACTGGTGGTACAGTCCACGTGTTGCAGGCCGTACAGCCCAGGTGAAGTTTGCCCGTATAGCACTGCTGCTGCAGGTTCTGCTGCAGGTACAGGCGGCGCTGACAGTAGCTGAGACGGGTACAGAACTGCTGCTCCAGGTTCTGCTGCTGGTACAGTTGTACGGACAGGATAGGTGCTGGCGGAGCTGGACAGGACAGGTGCTGGCGGCGCTGGACAGTGCAGGTACAGGCGGCGCTGAATTCAAGCTGCGCACAAGCTTATACAGGTGAAGGAATCTGCAGGTACAGCTGTACGGACAGGTACATTGGTGAACTACTGACCTGTATGGACAGGTACAGTCGGTTCCAGATCTATTCAGTTCTGAGTAGTAGCAGACAGTGTATCTCTAGTTGTAGGGCAGAGCTTTTCCAGAGCTTGGTTGGTGCAAACAGTCAGGTGGTTGCAGGGGGAAGAGTATAGACAGTCGTTGTCAAGTACACACTGGTACGAACTGCTTCACGAGTGTAGAGCCACGAGCTGATTTGGTAAGCTCTGAACTTGTCCATCTATCTTTCTTTCCACTAGCTTATGTCTGCTGCAAAGTTATGCTATCTGGCCCCTTGTGAGAGGAGGGGTATAGCAGATTGAAAGGATGGAAACAGAGATTGGACAGTGGATGTATGTTTGTGCTGAGTTGTTGAACCATGTACATGGGATATGCCAGATGTGTGCTCAAGGCTGCCCTGCTGAATAATCTTGGCTGATCAGAGGGGAACACAGAGTGTTGCTTTTGTGGGACACAGATCTGTGTGTGTGAATCCTCTGTGCTAAGAGGTATTGTGGGCTGCCAGATTGGACATACAGGTGTATTCTCCTGCTGGTTTTGTTGTACTCAGCTTTACATCTATTTGAAATTGAATAAAGAAATACCGAAAGGGGCGCCAAGCTTTGGGGCCAACAGGTGTCGTTCTCTTTTCAGATTTGGGACACTCTAGCTCCAATCACATTTGTTTTTATATTTGGACTACAAGTGGAAGGATGATTGCTAGTCTACCGCACTTTGGTTTCTACCAGAGGCCGGTTTCAGTATCCCAAACATGTTTATCATAGCCGTTAATCAAAGGAACCACATACTTATGATCACTTGAACTTTCCACCAACTTAATTTCTTGACTAAAGTATAGTTCAAGAAACTGTGCATGGCACTATCATCAATCATAACTCGTACCTTGTGACCCTTAACGTGACCATACATTCGAACCAACTACAACTGGGATCTCCACTTACAGACTCATTAGGATTATTAGATTCCATATGGACCCTCTAAATGCGATGCAAGAGAATGAACACAAGAACCAACCTCAAGTCCAAGCTCTTGGAAATCAATCGAATTGTTAGCTCGAAGTGAAATTGTCGGTGCGATATGAAAATATGAGAGTTGTCCTTGCGAAGCACCTCCCGATCTTCGTAAGAAAGCTCAAAATTCCACTTGAATAATCCACCATCGGAACAGCCTCCAAGGTTCCAAGGTTTTTAACCTTTGAAAGGGTAATAAAGAATTTGATTTCTTGCTTTTTTTTTTTATAGAAATCTCTGAACTTCAAGTTGTGGCGTCGCCCTGCAACTCGACTGTGACAACGATAGTTTGTTGCAGTTCTTCGTTGGATGAACAAGGACGTAGGCAGTGGTGTGCGATGGCTGCTCCGTCTACTGCTCGGCAGTACCACTGGTTGCCAACAACACTGAGCGAATGAACAAAAAGAGAGAGTGGACGTCTTGTGCATGGGCGTCTTCTGTCGGACCCATGCATGATGCCATTGTTGGGTGTTGTTGTTGGTGCACTTGGTCGACGTGGGCACTGCGTGTGGCACTGCTGGGCGGATCTATGCCGCGGCTGCAAGTTATACCTGTTAAGTTACTCAAGGGTGTTAGCCTTCCAATCCACAGATGCTAAGGACGTTGGGACGTTGGATCCTTGGGGCTCTAATACCAATTTTATGGCAACCATCAACTAGGCGACCTCCTTCCTAGAACAGAGATGGTGAGAGCTCACGATTCACCTCCCAACCACAGCCAAAAACTACTATGTTCCTATATCTCGACTCACACTCTTTTAATAGCAATATGCTCTTCACATATGCCCGACCACTCTTGAGTCCGTCCGGTCATATTGGCTCCCCTAAACCCCGCTTGTGCCTTGTTCAGACGGTTGAGCTCTCTAGCTCCCAGTAATACCGTTGTTGTCACGAAGACACATCGAATAGTCTATGGACATTTTGCATGTAAACGTATCATATTGGTTTGCATGCAACACATACTATCTGTCTAGACCAGCCCAATAGTCAGTAATAGCATTGTGATGAAATGTAAACCCTTGCGTGGTAGGCATCAAGCGTTTCCACAAATCACATGCTCCCATGTATTGAAGTGTAGCATGCCACTGATGTATTTCAGAACCAAGATATGCGATTTGTAATTACTATTATTATCATATTCACTAGAGTTATTAAAGTCTCCACATAAAAACACATTTGAAAGCCAAGGGTAGGTACTCAATTTTTCCCACATTTGAGTTCTCATTGAAGAAGTCTACACCACCAAATTAAAATCTCTCTCCATTCACTTGGCATTGAAGCACTATCCATTTTCCCAACGGATCATTTATGCGACAGTGTTGAAATTCATGGCGAATCAACATGACCACTTCTGAAAAACAAAGAGTGCCAACATAAAAGATGTGATACCCTGCAAAAGAGCCTTCGCTGCCAACAAAAGCTGTTGGTTGTGTTCTTGTAAACAAACTATATGAGGCTGATTTTTATTTATTTAATCCCATAGAAGCCTCCATTTATCTAACCTACAGAGGCCTTGGATGTTATAGGTAAAGCATTTCAGAGGTATGTACATATTTGCAATAAGAGGGTTGTGATATAATGACATCAAGAGATCGGTGCCCAATTCTCTGCATGCCCTCCACTATCTGAAAACTGAGAAACATCATTCCCAAAACGATCATCTATATTTACCATAAAAGGCTCAAAGATTCCATCTATCTGCTCATGAAGGGAGTGACCATTCACAACCACATTCAACATTTTACCCGCTCCCGAGACATCATGTATGAAACGAGAGCCAAACGAAGATGAACCAACAACATTAGACCCCTCTGTCCAATTTCAAACCACCAAGGTTCTTGGTTTAACTGTTTTCTTAGGTGTCTGCCAAGATTTCAAATATTGCTTTTCTATCTTTTTGAGGCAGAGGAGCAACTGTTACTTTAGCTTTTCCTATATCAGCTAAAGAATTATGTTGTTGCACTATAGATTTCCCCTTGTTCTGTTGTGCATTCAAAGCTGGTTGAGATGATTGCGAAGGCATAGCTGCCTTAGGGGTTTGGTATAAAACTGAAGGACACTCAGATTGCATATGTCCAATTTACCACATGCAAAACATGAACCAGCAAACTTGCCCCATTTAAGATGGAAATAACCCTCTTGGGTTGGCATCCCTTCCATATGAATATACAAAGCCACACATTCTGGAGTAAGTCTGTCTGTGTCCCATAAAATGCAGAATTTATGGGCATTGCCATATGAGCGGGGCGGACATACCACTTTACCAAGTGACTGAGCCAAGTAAGGTAATGTTGACTGACAATACAGAGGAAGATCTTTGAGTTTGACCCAGATAGGGCATTTATGTCTTATGAGGCTTTGGTAGTCATTAGTTGGTGACTATGGATAAACATGAACAAGTTGTTGACCAAAAAAACAATGGAGATTTTTCTAGCAACATTTGCTTGTATTTGGGATTTGTGAAAATGACTTCATAAAAACCACGATCCACTATGTAACAGCCATGCAAAAAACAACCTCCCAACAATGCTTTCAATCATTGTCCAACATCTGGCGTGGCAGGCATGTGACCACGGAAAAAAAGTACTACTTTATGTGAGCAAGGTCCATCACACGTGCATACAAAGCCTGAGCTGAAACTGCCACACTGAATTCTAGAGGTGGTCCATCCCCCAAGCACTTTTAATAGCTGAAAATCCTTCATGCAAAATATTTGTGAAAGTTTGAAGCATTGGCTTTTCACATATAGAAGGGTCCGCTTGATGTGCTGAGAACTTGGGGCGTTTGGAGACATTGTCTGCTCTTCTGTGATATCCAATGGGTTCTGGAGAAGCAACTTCAGAATACCAAGGTTTGGAGGCCATCTCGAACAGAGTACGAAAGCAGAACCAACACAAACGCTCACACACACACACACACACACACTATATACCAAAAGGCGAGCTAACGAATACTTCGGCAGATAAGATATCAAACAGGGCAAACAACCACCTGACAAGATGCGCTGCACTTTTGTACAAGGGAAACTGCAAGGGGCTTGACGAACAGGGCTGTGAATGCGAACCAGAGATCCCAGATCCCTGTCATATCTTTGCTGTGCGACCTGTTACTGCTGAGGGCGCACACAGTCCTCCCTGCTGAGAAACAGCGACAAGCAGAGAAACCTGAGAGGACGACCAACAATGACGAGTAGGGTTCTTCTCAGCAGGTCAAGAACCCTAGAACAAGCTGTGCGGCAGGACGAGAATCCTAAAAAGGGTTTCTGCATAAGGTCGCAAACCCTAAAACAGAGCTCTGCAGCAATTCACTCTCACCACTATACATACACACACACACACACACACACATATATATATATATATATATAGAGAGAGAGAGAGAGAGAGAGAAAGAACAGAGGCCACTAGAACAAATCTTAAAATCCTATCTCAGTGTGCAGATGCAATTGAGAGGTAATCTCATCTAGGAAACCAATACACCAGTTTACCGTATGTAATTGTAGACAGTTTATTGAAGCCCAACCTATTCTCACCAGTGGCGCACACACACGTGTACGAAACATGTCTGCAGCCACCATTCATGTAGACATAATGCAAAAATGAGCTCTCTAAATGGTATTCTTTCATGCCTGGTCTTGCAGTTCGCATTACCTGTATAAAAGAACAATTCGACTGTTAAAGAACAGTACCCAAAATTTAGCTACCAACTATTGAAGAGTGGCCAGGGGCAGGGTGGGTGTGTCTATGTCTTGTTTTTAGGGGGATTGGGGTTTTGTGGGGGGGGGGGGGGGGGGGGGCATGTTGTGGTGGCACAATCATGCAAAGATGCAATTCTTCAAGTAATTGATGAAGAGATTAGGCTAATGATGCAAACATGTTTTAAAGTAGTGTACCTCAACATGTCCAGCAGAGCTAATCTTATTTATATAGCGCAGCAGATCCAGCTCATAATGGGATTTAATCACACGACATTCTGTAAGAATGGGGTGCAATGTATCGAGATCTGTTTCAAACTTATCAATCCCCTGTACATTCAAAAAAAAAATTGTCATCAAGCTACACGAGATGTGAAAGTGTAGAAAAGGTGGAGAGCCATAATATTACCTTATTTTGAGCTTAAACAAAAGAATGGTGTTTGAGCTTCATTTAGGACGTTAGACATACAAACTCCCCAGGCCAACCATGGGATCCATGATTTAAGCCAAACCCAAATGGCTCTCAAATCCTCAATCATCAGTAACACTTCAAGGCATGGCCTCTCATTTGAATGTTACCAATAGGGATATTACAGTGATTGCTCATTTGGATTGTGAATGGAACGAGTCCAAATTAAGACTGCCTCATTGGATCATGAATGGTACAAGTCCAAATTGAGCTGCATGTGGCTCGGCAATCCCTATGAATGGGCATTGAAGACAATGCTTTGTAAGATTGAAGATATGTGTTGAGGATGTATGAAGTGCTATTCATTGTGGTCAATGCATGTGCGTGATCGTGTAAACGTGGTGCGTATTTCGGAATCAAATTTACCATAAACAAGGTTATGTGCACTGAAACATGATGCAACACAACCACTCCAAATATGCACAGTACACACTAGGGCCCGAAGATGGGTAGACCCTCCCCCATTTAGGTTATATTACCGAAAGGTGTCTGCTTCCAAATACAAGATCATGGGTTCTCGAGAATTCACCACCAGCCTACACCTCCAAGTACATCCAAGTGAAAAAAAAGAAAACGAAGAGATCCTGTGATCACAAATCACCAGGCCAAAAGATGCTCCTAGCAATCAAGAGTATACACAAGTACTTCCGCCCTGTTCAAATATCTTCACAGGTACTTCCACCCTGCACCAAGGTCTTCATATGTACTTCTGCCCTGTTTTCCAGTGAGTCCATGCCTAGCTACCTTCTTCCGAAGAAGCCCTCCAGCAATCTTCTGCTACCCTGTGGTTGCCTGGAATGTACCCAAGAACTCATGAGTCAAAACAGCCTGTAGGGTTATATATGTAGACACTAATCTATGGATTATGGACCAATCCAACTGGGTTAAGGGGGCCCTAGGATTAGGGATAAGCAGGCAGATACTTGGCTAGGGTTGCTCGATTGATAAAACAAGCTTAATGTTTGTTTATAGCGGGTTAGCTTTTTTTTATAAGTAAAACAGGGCTGATTATATTACCACAAAATCTCATACAACACGCGCTAGAGGGCCAAAAAATACAAGTGCGACCAACCGCACTCAAAGGCAAAATTTTATGCCAAAAAACAAAACCTATAAAAAATCTCGAGGAGGGAGATAAGAGATGCGGGACATAAACCACTATGGAGGAATGTACTTCCACCGTGGGGTACCGCCCAACAGGTTAGCTATTATGGCGTAGTTCTCACTATATAAGTGAGAGCCTGGGTTATTATGAGACGCAGTTGTGTCATGCACCACTGAAGGTCTAGCTTGGACCAAGAGAGCAAACATGCTCTTGCCGTAAACATGGCGAGTACATAGGTTGGCGTGTCGAAGGCCTTCGGGCAAGCTTCGATGGTATGGGACATTGGAGTTAGACATGGGCCTACGAGTCTGTACAGGGGTCCTAGCTTTGGCTTGGGGGAGATCCGTGGATGCATGGTCTTGGTTGAGAGGTTACCTAGCCTGCTATCTCATGAATTGGTTTAGTACTAGCTGTGTTTTCAGCTGTGATTAGGCACACCTATGTACAGAAATTTAGAGAGTTGCAAGCTCGGGCAACTCACATGGATCCTATCACCATTTTGGGATTCTTTGTGGAAGGATTGCCTCAAAAAAATCAGCTCCAGATCAAGAACAATCGCAGCAAAACATTGGATGATGCAATCCAATATGCTAAGATTTATGATGAGACCGTGGCTAAGAAACAACCAAGGAAACCCTCATAGAAAATAATGTGATGACGGGTGTGTAATATTTAACTTTACTACACTTGAATTTTATAAAATGTAAGGGTGAAATACTAAGGTCTTATTGATATAATGGGTGTGAAGACAAAAGATGTTGAAGGGTGAAAAATAATACACGAGCCTGTGATGTTCCTATGATATGGGATTCGCATGAAGCTAACCACCAACTTCTTATCATTGTAATCATATATTCTCAAGTATAATGGAATAATCAAGTTTCATCTCAATCATGTGTAATCTTGTTCCCTGCGCATCTTCATTAATGTGAGAGAGAGGGAGAGAACCACCATTCCAAAACCAATAATTTGTATTAGAGCCCCCATGGCTCTCCTCCTTGATCCTGGGTAGGAGAAGAGACAACTCTGCATTTTTTGGTAGGTAGCATGTAGAAGCGTAGAAGCGCATCTCTGAAGCATGAGGCAATCGACCACTCAACCAGAAGCAAAGCAGTGCACCCAACCAAGCAAAAGACATCCCATCCATCATGAACACGGGGCCATCTGGAGGATCCATGGGGCATGCCACAAGCTTCAAAACAATTTTGGGGAAGCACCATTTCCTACTCATGGTTAGCCTTGGGTGAGGTGTGGCAAAAGCTCATGCAGAGAGCAGCACGACAGCAGTCAGGGCCCCTCATCAACGAGTCATTCCTACCTAACCCCCAAAAGATACCTACGCTAGAGTCTCAAGGAGTTCCACCGTATAGGTGGAGCTGGAGCCAAGGAGACGAGGCAAAGGAATGATCGAATAATGCATGTTTACATCGACGATGTCATCACCCCAAAAATTTCAGCACCATCCATACCTTTGCTACAGCAATGGCAGTGTGGACACCATGCACAGAGCCAAGAGTTGGTACGTTGTCAAGGTGGATTTTCGAAGACAAAAGAAAAAGAAGGCTGGGATATGGCGGCCTCAGCAAAGACAATACGGCTACAACTCTAGATACAGAGCGGTCAACCTCTATAGCCGGTGTCAACCTCAAGCCAGTGTTGAAACAGTGCTTCAATTCATCAAAAGCAAAGGAAGCCAATGGCCGGTATAGAGTAAGGTGCCAACCTGTATGCCAGATCCCGGCCAGTAGTGAAGAAAGCGAGCGATGAATGTGCAACACTGCTGTGTGGAATCCACAGTCGGGAGGAATAACTCACGGCATCAAGGTGGAAAGGTACGTAGTGTACGGCACGCTATCAGTACGTACGGAACGTACTTCTGTATGGAACAAATTTTAAGGTACGTAAACAGTACGTACCATTTGTAAACAGTCCTAGAAACCTGAATATTTTGTAGACATAGCAACCAAAATACTTAAAATAAAGACTGAACCTCATTACTTAAAGTTCAAATCAATTATCAGTTACCAAGCCCATTACACAATACCTCATGTTAACAGTCATAGTGATATAAGCAAGAACCATGAAAGTCATAGATGATAAAAGAGAGTACAAATATCATGTCTACAGCACATGTCCTGGTCCACAAGTGCAAAAAGCAAAACAATGAAACACTACAGTTGTCTAGACTCTAGAGTCTAGACGCAAGAGTCTCAAATCTCATCATCAGATGAAGATGATGAGTCTTCTGAAGAGAGCATGCCTCCATCATTGATACCATTGCCCTCTTCATCGAACTCTGGCTCAGCAACAACAAGCTCCAGTGCATCCTCGTCATGTGCCTCGGGAATCTGAGTGTGAATGAGTTCGACAGCCTCATTTGCACGCCTCTGCTGGGTGCGACGAACTGGAAGCTTTCCCCTGCGAATGCTCTCTCGTCTCGCAGAGCCTGGATCTGAAGCTGCCTGGCGTAGAGGAATGCTAAGAGATCGTGCACGTGAGCGGGTCACACAACGATCCACGCTCTCAAGCTCTCTATGTAAAGCTCTCAAAATCTCATCTTGCTCATCTCTAATCTGCCGATCCACAAGCTCGGGGCTGGATTCATCTACCAATTTGAGTAGTGTTGGATCAACGTGTTTAAACATGCCACAAATTGCATATTGGATATTCATTGAACTAGAAAAAAATTTCTACTTCTAAGTTCTTCTTGAGTCCAAATTCCAATTTATACCTGCTTCGGTGACCCCAAAGCATGGTAGCTTCGCACGAGCCTCATGTTAGCTCTGCAATACACCAACTTCTCTAATTGAGAAGTACTAAGGCGATTCCGAATCTTAGTGTGTATAAGAGAGTATGAGCTCCAGTTCCGCTCACATGCTCAAGCTGAGCAGTCCTGTGCAAAAATGAGTGCAATGCGAGCAAATTTGTAAATCTTTTAATGCTAAAACATCAAGCTTCACTTCCGAAGACTATACTTTAGAGATTAATTACAAGTTACTTGAGATAGAACACGAAGAGCAACTCGTGAAATGTTTGGAAGACCAACCCTTCCATAAGAGTGCCACCATGTCAAAGGGAATTTCATGGCTTCCTTCCTAAATGACACAGGTCTCGCAAATGACGCACCAATACCACTCATGTAAGTGGTGAACTCTCTATCGATCTGAAGTTGCTCCTCCTCTGAGAACATCCTTCCAACATACTCTGACTGCTTCATGCTCAAAGCAGTATTATTCCATAGCTCTAGCGACATGTAGAGAGGATGGAGCATGGCAGCCATCGCATGGATGGGACGGCTCATGAATGTCCACCGTTTGTCTACAATGTCCAAGATCTCACCTCGGCTGAAAATGAGAGATTGAAAATACATGTCTTAGGTTATAGTGCTAAGTGTACACATGTCAGTCCTGACATGTCATGAGAATCGAGAATCGAGAAGTCATAAAAATCAAAGAAAGAGGAAGAAATTAGAACTATTGCTTACCGTTGAGCAGTCATCATGGAGCACTGAGCAACATGGTCTTTCATTTGCATAAACAAATGAAAGACTAGCCCCAAAGTTGAGCCCTCCATGTCTGTAAGTCGGAGAAGGACATACACGGGCTTAAGTGGAGCTGAAAGGCTATGAACTTGCTGCCAAAAATCATCATCCAGGAACCGCCTCTGCAAGTATTTTGTGCGCTCATCCTCTGAATGATGCATGTGTCGCCACCTTGGATCCACAACTGTTGATGATAGTGAATCTCTTATCTTGTAGAGCCTATCCAAGACCAAGAATATGTAGGCAAACCTGGTCTTGGAGGGTCTCACCATATCCAAAGGGCTATGGCTCCGAAAGATGGCAAGAGCCTGATGCTTCTTGCAGAAGAAGGTGGTGATCTTTACAGCATCTGCAACAATGGGCTGCACCCAAACAAGCTTCCCAATGTCTTCCATAAGTAAATCAAGACAATGGGCAGCACATGGAGTCCACACTATATGTGGAAACTCTGCCTTGACCATTTGACACATTGCCTTGCAGTTAGAGGCGTTGTCGGTCACCACCTGCACAACATTGTCCTCCCCAACCTCAAGGATAGCCTGTCGAATGTGGCCATAAATGAACTCCCCTGTGATCCTGTCTCCTGCTCTCCCTGCATCCATGGCACGCAAGAAATAGGTGCCCAAGCAAGATGACACGAGGATATTGATTATGTGCCTCTTGCCAATGTCTGCCCACCCATCTGAAATAATAGTGCATCCAAACTCCTGCCAACCTGCTTTCACAGGAGTGAGCGCCTTGTCTATTAAGGCCTTCTGCTCATCCAACATGGATGTACGCATCTTCGTATACTCAAGACCTGTCCACGTCTCATCAGACCCTACCTGCGCAATTGCTTTCACCATTCTTTTCCATTGGTCTATCCTTAACACATTGAAGGATATATTACACTCAATAAGAGTACGACAAATCTCCATTTCTGCCACCCTTTGCCGCTCCTTTACCCAAGCTTGTGATGAGATACAAGAACGCAGAGTGGATTGCTTTGATGCCTCCCCTGTACCTCTCGCATCTTGTGGCAGGAGGTTCTCATCATCGGCAATACGTGCCCTCTTCCTGCCTGTGGTGGATTGGGCTGAAGCCGAAAGACTTTCACCCTCATCTAGTGTACCTGAACCTGTAACATCTCCAATAAAAGCATCATGGAGAGCATCTTGCGTACTTTCACCACCTCTAACACTGCTTGCACCACCCATTGCAGGACAATTCTTCGCAGTCAATTGGTCCCTCACAGCTTGTGGTATTTTATCACATGGACCACATTGATTGGTGCACCCGATACCTGTCATGTGGTTGATGACGCGAGTTATGGTGCTAGTGTACTGCTCCCCGCAATACTTGCATGCCCATAGTCGAGTACTTGACCCTTGCTGAGAAGGGGTGTTAACAACCCTCAGGACATTGGTGTGGATTGCCCAGTTCGGGTTAGTCTTGCGCGGCATGATGAAGTCTGGGCGGGAGAGAGAGCGCAGAAATTTGCTCTGCAAAGTTTTGCAGGTACACACAGGGGACACGATTTTGCAAGTACACACAAAATGCCCAAATTTTGGTCGCTTATCTACAATCGCATGATCGCCACACACGCGCCTCGCCACACGCCACACCTTTTTTTTAAATGTTTGCGTACGGATCCGTACAGTACCGTACTGTACCGTACGACTGTACCGTACTGTACGGATCCGTACATACGTACGGCAGCAACCTTGCACGGCATTTTAAAACTATGCAAGATAGGGATATTGAGAAAGAGTACCGTGTTTTTCTTGGCATGCCATGTCGACTATTAAGATTCTGGGTAGATATCATTGCTTATTCTAGGAGGGTTTTGGAGCTTCCCAATATACCTTACATGCATCCAATTGAGACTTTTTTCCTAGCATCTCCACGGCCACCTTATAGATGATGTAGTTCGACTGAGAGTGTAACGTGCTAACTATGTAGAAGTGTGATTAATGATGATTTACTCTAAGCAAGAATGATTAACGGTAATCACATGCACAATGATGAGTAGAGAGAAGGAGAAGAGAGAGACTCTTTACCTACCCTACTCCTAATGTATATTACTAAATGAATGAGTAATTACAATGATTGTACATCACCAAAAAAAATCAAGAAAGAGACTTCTATTAAGTATGAAAAAGGCATACAACAATCACAGCTATAAGCCAGAAAAGAATAGAATCACCCCAATATGTAACGTGATTTCAACCATTGAGGAGCATCATGATGCCATGAGAGACCTATGGGACTAGAGGAAACAAAAATGCCATGGTCCCACTCCCGCATAAAAATAACGCGCCTTGCTTGCGCGCAGAACGAGAGGACCCCTGAATATGAGCCCAAGTAGCCATAAGAGTATTGATGATATCACCCCATATAATACTAATGCACTGAGAGCCAAAAATCTGGACACCCTCAATAGCCTCCGTGCATCTAGCTCTCCAAATTTGCCATGCTGTAATACTGGCCATAATCTCCCAACTGGTGTCAATCCTCTGTCTGGGGGGTGTATAATCAGAGTGAGGGACATCCTACAATAAACCATGCTGAGCAATACCTCTACGAATGAAAATAGCAGAGTCTGTACCACTCCCCTCATAAAAGAGCTGTGGACCGAACTGGGAGAGCCAAGCAACTGCCCCCCAAGTCACATGCATGCCGCGCCCACTCAATTTGCCCATAAGTTGGGCTACAAAACCGCAAATCTGTTGTGCAGTGCTGCATCCCCCCATCAACAATGTTGTACAGTCTCAAAATCTGCAACACACCTAGAGTAGGTAGGTGCTACACCGAAAACCGATCTCCACTGACTAGTAGGGAGACCACCATGTAAGAATAACCAAAAGAAATGAGAGATATGACTCCTCCTATATGAATGCCAAAGCCTATGCCAATATCTGTGATGTATCACTGTGAGAAATCATGAGATCTCCAAATATCAAGCATACGACGTGATAGCTCGGCATCTAAAAAAACAAATGATCAGGGATGTGTACATGGGGTGCTGATCTATGACAACTCGAATCTCTAATACATAAAACCACTGGGCAATGATCCGATTTAGAGGTGCTTGTAGCAATAAAAGTATGCCCCCTCTCTGTCAAGCACCCAATCATCCACATAAAATTGGTCTAAACCGTGCATAAATACATCCTTCATCCCTTCTCCTATTAGACCATGAATAAAGAAGAGTGGATGGTCTCCTCGAAATGTCATCCTCATGCCAACAATCTTTGCCATGAATGGAGAGTATGAACCTCTCCCAAGACAGTCTTTCAAGAGGATCTTGGTACTGAAAAAAGAAAATCTTCCTAGGGCCAAGAGGGAAGGGGTTGCCAGCCAAAACCTCAAAAGTAGGTTCTGGAGAATGAAAGTCCACCTCGAAGAAGCCTCGACCAAGCAAACGAGTATCCTGGAAGTGCACAATCAGCACCGAAGGGAGAGCTGCTTCACGGGCCTGCGAACGAGAGGGGTGGGGACCATAGACTCTCGCAACAAGGGTGGTATGGACCTCTATGTCAATGTCCTGCTGAAGAGAGGTGAGCTCGTCTTGAGAAAAATTGATGATTCTCCCAGCCAGTGGGGATGACGAAAGATTGGCTATGGCGGAAGAAGCCATAAAGCCAATCGAGAATGTGTGGGCGGCCAACTTGAATCCAAATAAAATTACTGCGGAAAGAAAAAGGGGAATGGGGGAAGACAAGGTGGGTGCAGAATGTGGAAGCAACAAAGGCGCGTGCAGATGGAAGGGGGCAGAGGCGGGAGCAACTAGGGAGTGGCAGGGCGGGAGCAGCTAGGGCAAAGGCGGGAGTAGAAATGGGGCAGGTGGGAGCAGCAAAGGGACAGGCGGGCGCAACAATCGCAGAACGGGAGAAGCTAGGGCAGAGGCGGAAGGGGTAGGCGGGAGCAAAATGGACAGAGCCAGGGCAAAGAAGAGGCGACAGCAACTAGGGCAGAGGCGGAAGGGGCAGGGGGGAGTAGAAGGGATAGAGGCGGGGGCCAGGAAGGAGGCGACAAGGAATGGAATAAGTAGCACAAGCTCACCTCTCCACCTGCTTCGTAGATCACAAATTTGACTCTTGAGTGCTATGCATAAACTAAATGCTTATTGTCCTCCTCTGTGCGCTAGTGGAAGATGCTGATATGGAGGTGAACTTGGTCGATCCAAATGTTGTCGCTACATGCCCTTGGTCTTGGCTCTCTTGCCCTTGGTCGTGGTTCTGCACCCCACTCTCTTAATCCTACAAATGACTCATGACTTGCCTTTTTATAGGGATCTTGATAGCAAGTTGTATTCAAGTCGGTTTTGCCTTTTTGACCTAGATAATAATGTCCAAAATGTCATATTTAGCCTCCAAACTAAGGTGTCCCAACTAATGGCCCATGTCTTGGGCACCTCAGAGCACCATTTAGGCTCCCAAAATTGCTCCAAATTGCCCATATACAGCCTCTAATGTTTCCCTTTAGGCAGCTGCAAGAAATAATCATGTCTATGTGGCACCATCGGAAGGTGCATACGAGACATCTCCTCCTGCTAAGCTTGGAGCATTGGAGGCAAACCATGCACTTTTGCTTCTTTCTTAACTTGGTCTTTCCATAGGCTCACCTCCCAACTTTTTGGGTCCTTTGCCACCACCAATACCTCCATTGGAACCTCCACTAGAACTGCTAGATCTTCTCTTGGCTCCTTTGTCAATGGATGCTCTTTCGACATGGGAAACTCTTCTGTCCCCATGGAAACTTGAGGAAACTGTCTCTTAATCCACTTCGGTCTTGGAAGCTCTGTGATATCCTTGGAAACTCCCTCTGCTGAGCTTTAACCTCTAGTGATTTCTCCACTTTCGTGCCTTTGCCTACGGTCTTTGCAATTGAAGTCAGTCTCTGAAAAATGGCTTCCAAGCGGGCTTGACTTTCGTTAAATTCTTGACACCATTGACCTTGTCGTTCTTTAACACCTTCGAGCTTCACATGCTTCTTTAAACCTAGCAATAATTTCTTTCCATTCTTAAAAATAGTGAGCTTCATTTTCTTCTTATCTTTGCCAGTACGTCTCATTGCTCTCTCACATTGCCCACAAATACTTCCCGTACTAGGATGGCTCCTCGGGCATGAAGAAAACGCAGATTTGCCCTACTAGACCTAGACTACACTCTTCCACATGCAAAATGCAAACCCTAAGCTTGATGCAAACTGAAAATAGAGCTGAAAACGCAAACATAGGGACTAATTTGAGGAAAAACACGATAACCCTAATTTTGGGCTGAAACCCTAAAAACGCAAACCCTAATTCAGCATGCAAAAACTCTACTTACGATGAACCTAGATGCTTTGATACCAATGAAACATGCTAACTATTTATATCCACGTCCGTATAATCGTCACTATATGCATCGATACCTGCTTTGGTATTGTGTCAGTATTTATGCCGATAATTTATCAAAATTTACTATTTTCTCATAATCAATTAATTATGCATAATTATAAAAAAAATATTTCTCATGAATATGATGAAAATCATTCTTTTTGCATAGGATGTCCAATCCTAGAATATGGTAGGAAGTCCTCTTTTAGCATTATGCATAAAAATAAGATATGTGTTATTTTCTGAAAATTTTGCCATAGCTTCACTACTATTATTGATAATTCTTTTAGACGTGGAGGGTAAGGGCTCTTATACAATAGATTGGCATTTAGGAAGTGACTTGAAGATAATAAAGTGCCTTCTTGGAAGTCCACAAGGTGCTAACACCCCAAATCCTTGTCCATGGTGCATGATAATGGTGAGAGAAAATAAACATAAGGTAGGAAGGAAGAGGCAGCTAGAGAATCAAGATGATGAGAATGACACAATGGATGATAATGCTGGCAATTGGGTTGGTGGTTTCTTGTCTCTGCTAACATGCTAGCTGAGCCAAACATGCATTTGAGACTTGAGAGACCCCGAATGGAATCCTATAATTCCATTCGAACTCAAGAATGTCCACTTTTGTACTTTGCATGCATTCATGCGTGTGTTTGATCGTCTACTCAAGTGTCACGTTGATTATGCATTTACTATGCAAGGCAAGGAGAAAGTGTGATTAATAATGACTAACACTAAGCAAGAATGATTAACGCTAATCACATGCACAATAATGAGTACAGAGAAGGAGAAGAGAGAGACTCTTTACCTAACCTACTCCTAATGTATATTACTGAATGAATGAGTAATTACAATGATTGCAGGTCACAAATCTGACTCTTGAATGCTATGCATAAACTATTATCCTCCTATGTGCATTAGTGGAATACACTGATGTGGAGGTGTACTTGGCTGATCCACATGTTGTGGCTACATGCCCTTGGTCTTGGCTCTGCAACCTCTATCTATGTATCCTACAAATGACCCATGACTTGCCATTTTATAGGGATCTTGATAGCAAGTCAGTCATATTCAAGTCAGTTTTGCCTTTTTAACCTACATAATTATGTCCAAAATGTCATATTTAGCCTCCATTTAGGCTCCCAATACTGCTCCAAATTGTCCATATACAGCCTCTAGCTTTTCCCTTCATGCGGCTACAAGAAATAATCATGTCTACGTGGCACCATCGGAAGGTGTGCACATGATAGATAATCACCACATGTCCCATGCCCAAAACCAAGCATATCCACACACTACAGCTCTTCTGTTCCACACCTATCTTTGGTTTTTAAGGAACAACCAAGGCTCATGACCAAAGTATACATGATTGTCTAGGGGATACACTTGCTCATGCACACACTCTAGGTCTCTAATAGCCATATGCGCAAGATGTTTCACCCATCTCAAGGAGACACTAGATTGAAATGATTGCCTTGCATAATTTTCATGGCTACTTCAAAGAATATGGTTGTGAATTTTGACTTTCTTATTGTGGATATGCACTAGCGATATATTTTGATGAATAAGTGGTTTTCAGAAGCAATGTTTTAAAGTTCTTCTTTGAAACCTGGAAAGATGCTGGGCTTGAATAATGGTTGCTATCTGTGTTCAAGCCATGGAGCAGGTACAGAATTTGATTTTCGACCCCTTGATTGAGCTGCTTCAGAACAACTTCAATTTCATCAACATAAAAGACTTCATCCACTTCGTAATTGTCCTGAAACATACACCCACACCCTTAAATCCAACACCACTCCATACCTGCACACAAAAATTTCATGTTAACCCTACCACCCCACCTTAAAATAGCTAGGTGGATGTATTTCTCCAGACCAAATGGCATAATCTGGTGGTAGCCTTGGAATGAACAGATATGCTCGGCATGTTGCTACATCCTAAATCTCATCAAACAACACAGCTGGTAAGTTTTAACTGCACCAGTTAGGTTGTTCTTAAGATCACTATAGCTTCTATTTACATCAACAAGTTCAGAAAAGCTTTTTAGACATGTAATAAAAGTGGTAACAATGAAGCAAAAAAGAACAGACTCCCAACATTATGGCATGGCAAAGAGTAATTGTAGATAAGTGTGTGCATTTAATCAGTACGTTTACCTGTGCACTCCTGGATTTTTACCCTGCAAATAATGGTAAGCTTGCTTTTTATTATGTAGACAGCATGTTTATTCCATGCTTTTGAGCATTATTTTGGCATGGTCATTTTATAAAGGAAGCAAACTTGGAAAGAGGTCCAAGTAGATCACAAGTGAAACAGCATGAAGGCTTTTCCCCTATGGGACGCACACATCTCGATGGCAAAAGAGAAGACTTGTGTACACTATACGGACTTGCGGGTGTACAGACAGAAACTACGTGGGCAGAGCATTGCTGCCCACCATCAGAGGTGTGTGGGTTGTGTTGTATGGCCGTTGTGTTGTTGAATGACGAGTGTGGACATAGGCTGCACAACTGCAGTTGCTGTACAGACAGAACTGCCCTTAAGTACACATGGCTGGGCCTACGTGGCCAGCTGTTGCGCTGTACAGACAAAATGTGTGACGCTCTGGAGTCGAGCCACACATGATAGAAGGTCGTGCTTTTGTGCTAGGAAGTGCAGATCAAGCATGGACATGGTCTCAACAAAAGCCGCATCAATCAAAAAATTCCTGCTTTAGAGTGTTCTTGTCCATAAGAGTCTCAAGGCCCTAAGTAACAAGTTTGTTAGGTTTCCACAAAGTATTGAATCAAAGTTGATAATAAAACCCTCATGGGGGAGAAACGCCCAGCTTCAGTCCCAGGTGCAGGAGAATTGCGGTCACATACACAGCATACATGCATAATAAATTGTGCATGCACTCGATGTTGCATTGTGTTTGCTTTTACTTAAGTACTAAAATGTAGAACCTACTTCTACTATGTAGAAAAGAGAGAGAAAGAAAAAATATATTAACGTCCTCAAAAGACCACTAGAGTCTATGAGACCAAAAATATGTCACAAAGTATCCACGGCTTATAATGATTGTGGTAAATAACATAAAATGAAAAAGAACCTTAAACTATCAGCATCAGCTGCATACAAGTGTGGCTAACTGAGGTATGTCCTGCTGTACAACTACTGGGGTGGTGGCATTCTGGAGAGTGGAGAGTCGAGACTCAGCCTCCTCAACAACTATGTAGAGCTCCTCAATATCCACCTCTCATGGGAAAGTATTGTGGTGTCTTTGGAGTATCTCCCGAATCTAAGACTGACAAGGGGAGCATGTGCACACACATGGACAAGACTGATCCAAAGCTAATTCCTGATTAGGCAATAGATAAACAATAGGATTGGGCCAATGAGGTGATAGCTCAAGTGGTGAAGGTGTTTGATGGCCTAGGACCAAGAGGTCCTGGGTTCAAAACCCCCCTTGGTGCTTCCTCGGCGGTATCGCATACGGGTGGATAAATAAGCGCCTACGGGCGGCTGTCTATGGACAGTGAAATTTGGTAACCATGGGAGGATCTTGGACCAAAGGCCAGTTGGAAAAAAAAAACAATAGGATTTGGGCAGTAGCAGCCTCTAATAGGCACCGGAAGGCAGCTTCATGCCACGCATTGCAGGAAGTTTACCTCAGGTCGGCAGTTTTTGTGTGTTTTTGTGTCCACTACAGCTGGCCGACAGCAATCGGCCAGATGGCCTAGCTGCCAAGGGCGTATAAAAAGGCACAGCATTGTTCATTGTTATTCATCTTAGTCCCTCAAGGAGTCAGGTCATAGGGAGTCTTAAAAAGGTCATTTAGTACCGCTTTTGGAAGGCCAAAGGCCATAGAAAACTGTACACCTTTTGGTACCATATGAATATACTGAATACACAACCATCTCTCTCTTCTCTCCCTCACATCAAGAGTTCCTATGCAGTACTTAGGGCTGAAAGAAGGCTAACAGAGCTTCCACATGTCACAATGGTATCTGAGCATCAGGCTCAGCTATGCCCAGGAGAAGTGAACAAGGAAGGAGAGCAACTCAGCATGTGTCAAGACCCCCAAAAGCTGGTTGGTGTCAGGCAAACCCAAGGGGAAGGTTTCAGGAGAGTCGATAGCCCGTTGGGGCTACCAAGGAAGGCTTTTATGGAGCAACTCCAAGGGGTGAAGATCATCCAAGGGGGTGGAGCCAAGGGTGCCATGATCAGTTTCAAGAAGAGGGATTCGTGTTTGTGTCCAAGGATAGGGCAAGAAGGCAAGGGGACAAAGTGGAACAGATGCACAGATCCCAACATCAGATTCAGAGTGGAATCAGAGTTTGACAAGGTTTTCAAAGAAAAGGTTGACAGGGGAGTCCATGTGGAGCCAAAGGGATGATGACAGTCATCCAAGGTCAAAGGTCAAATCCTGTCATCAAGTTTAGCACGAGGAGCTATCATGTGCACACACATGGCCATGGCTTATCCAAAGCAAATCCCTCATTAGGCAACAGATAAACAATAGGATTTGGGCAGTAGTAGCCTCTAACAAGCACCGAAAGGCAACTTCATGGACTAGGATCAGGCTGGCCCGGCATTGTCGGAGGTTTACCTTAGGTCGGCAGTTTTTATGTGTTTTTGTGTCGACAAGAGAGCTGGCCAATAGCAATCTGCCAGACTGCCACGCGCCTATAAAAAGGCACAACATTATTCATTGTTATTCATCTCACTCCCTCAAGGAGTCAGGTCATAGGGAGTCTTAAAATGGTCATTTAGTACCTCTTTTGGAAGGCCAAAGGCCACATAAAACTATACACCTTTTGTACCATATGAATATACTGAATAAACAGCCATCTCTCTCTTCTCTCCCTGTCTATGTTGATTGTTCTTGCATCAAGAGTTCGTATGCAGTACATAGGGCTGAACGAAGACTACTAGAGCTTCTGCATGTCACATGCATTTGGAGTGCTCTCTTGATGGATACTCCTGGGAACCTGAGTGTGGGTAGCTGGGCTACTGACCTATCTAGGGGATCCTCGAGGAAGGCACTGGCTGACCTGTCTGGTGGATGAGGCCCTTTCTGTGGTCTCCACGACTGCTATCCTGACAGCAAGGAGCAAAGAAGCTCATGATGTCTCGGAGGTAGAGGTCTGGGGGGTATTGTATCGATGTCTTTGTGTCGCCGAAACTCCATGAGGTAAAGTCCAATACATCTCTGATCAGGGTAATCCATGACCCGGGGGAGTGGCCCAAATCCATCTTTGAAAAGGTAATGAAATCTCCCTCTGATCTCATGATATACGGGGCATCTACTGGTGGAAATTGGGTGGGTGGGCCAAGTCTCGGGAGGTCACCCATCCTAGCCAATGCGCGCTTAACTTGGAGGTTTCCATAAATTGGTTTAGCCATACATAACCCAAAACCTTAAGGTGATAAGAGGACCTCCTGTCCACCCATTTTGTGGAAATCTCCTAGTGCTACACTTTTGGCACTTGCCACCACTTTTCTTAACACCCCCCCTTGTTGGTGCAAACTTGTCCACTTTTTCTTAGCTGAAAGGTTGAACTTGTCCATGTTTTCTTAGCTCAGAGGCTTAACTTGGCTTTTACCATGGCTCAAAGATTACACTTCAATCCATGGCTCTAATACCATGATGGAAATTGAGTGGGGGGCCAAGTCCTGGAAGGTCACCCATCCCCGTTCTATTCACGTCGATGCGTGCTTAACTAAAGGTTTCCACAAATTGGTCTAGCCATCTAGACCCCAAAACCTTAAGGTGATAAGAGGACCTCTGGTCTAGCCATTTTGTGGAAATCTCCTAGCGCACATTGACGTGAACACAATTGGGAGGGGTGACCTACTGGGACTTGGCCCCCCACCCAATTTCCAACATCTGCAAATGTTTTAATGTAATGCTCCTCTGTCTCCACCTCTAGTGAGCACAACTAACAGATCCTCTCCTCTCTATCAATCCCGACAGCTCTCCCAATCTCCACCAAGCGAGCCTTTACACTTGGATAAATCTGATGCATACAAGGAAGGGCATTTCTTATATGGGCTGGACATGCAAATCCAATAGGTTGTGCCTATGTTTAAGCCCGAAGCCTTCAAGGAGGCAATCTCACTTGCACAAAGTGCTGAGATGAAGTACAACAATAGGAAGCCAACCCCAAACACCCAAGGCATCGAATGTGGGTGCAAAGGGCCAGACCCAGTCTCAAAATGGAGCCAACACCAAGACAGAGCATCCAACTCCAAAAACTTAGACAATGCACCCAATCTTACTCCTAACCAGAAGGCCAAGGAGGGTAAGACTACTGGTAAACTTGGTCAAGACTCAAGCTAAGAAATCCTAGTATCAACGCAGTAGCCACTATTTCTAGTGCCACAGACTTGCCCCAGATCCCTGCCCCAAGCTCTGCCTCCTCGACAACCGGTGGTAGCAACTACTCCCACACCAACCCGTAGGTCTCCCACACTGACCCCCAGATAACCCCAGTCTTGTCTGCTCCTAGTACTTCGGTTAGCCTTGTTGTTAGCCGGGAGTTAGAAGACATGTAAGAGGACAACCCCGACCACGAGTATGAGCACAAGCTGCTCGAGTATTTTGGCTATGTAGGTGGCCAACAAGTTATTGTGATATTTGATAGTGGCAACACTAAGAATGTGATCACAAAGCAGGCCACTCGGTGGGCCCACTTTAGTTTGACTCCAGTGGAAAGAAAAGTTGAGAGATTTGACACAAATATGAGCACGAGCATTAAATTTGAAGCCTGTCTTGTCAAGATGGTCATCCAAGCCACAGAGTTTGTGCGAGATTTTATGGTCGCGAGGATGCTTTGGTCACTTGCAAAGATTGGTCTGCATTTTCTTTGGTTAGGTTTGAATGGCACAATAGATACTCAAGCCAGAGTTGCATGGGAGACTATCATTCATCCAAGGCAGGAAGGAGGGCTGAATAGTATAGATCCAAATATCCAATGCAAAGCCTTGCTTTGCAGGTTGAAGGTCAGAAGCTTTCTTCTAGGCATTGTGTCACCTTACTTTGCAAGTTGAAGGTCAAAGTCTTTCTTCCAGGCATTGTGTCACCCGCCTAGACATTTCCAGTGTCATTTCTAGTGTGAAAGCAACTGGTAGCTTCCGAGATGCCCAAATATGCATTAATGTACAAGATTTGGGAATGCAGGATTATCCAATACAAAAGATCAAGCGCCTTAAGCTTACTCTAGACGCCCGAGATGGTTTCTTGGACACAAACTAGGCATTGGAGCTCAAGTGTCAAGTGGAAAGCATATATGGCGAGCTCCCGAGATTTGGGAGAGATATAACTTTGAAACATGGCTCCACATGATGCTCACATACATTTCTAATAAGGTGGAATACAAAGGAACACGCTCCTCAAATCTAGGAGGGTTACTATTTTTGGACAACCCCAAAATGGAAATTCTCTTCACGTCATTACGTTCGTAAGCTAAGCAAATGGGAGGACTTGCTGAAGCACCTTTGACAGAATGTCTACGAGTTGAGATATTTTTAGAAATGAAGTTTATGGGTGGGGCCATCTCTTAAATTGGGATACGTGGGACGACAGTGGATCAAAGTGAGACAAGTGGCCTCACACTTGTCACCTCAGCTCTACACTTGTCATTATAGCTTTTACTTGCTATTCTAACTCATGAGAGCCCCAAATCTATAAATTGGAGTCCTCTTTTTTTATTTGACCACGTCTATTGCTACAAACTAGCCTCTACACTACTTCACTTTCCTCTACAAAAGGATACTCTATCTCTAGCTTTTTCTATGGCGGTATTCTTGGTACATCAAGCGTACTTGCCTTTGTACTTGATATACCAGCCACTTGTTGTACCAATCATTGTACTTAATGTACCAATCAAGGATCCTATTGTATCGCCATTGTACCTGCTATACCAACCACTATACTTGCTATACCAGCCCATGTACCTGCTCTACCAGCTTCTATACTTGTTGTACCAGCTGCACCAGATGCCCTAAATGCTATACCACCCTGATGTATCTGATGTACCAACTGTACCAGATGCCCTAAGTGATGTACCAACATGATGTATCTGATGTACCAACTGTACCAGATGCCCTAAGTGATGTACCAACATGATGTACTTGATGTACCGGTTGTACCAAATGTCCTAAGTGCTGTACCAGCTCTACCATATACCTCAACTGCTGTACTAGCTGCACCGTCTTCTTTGTGGCTGAGATTTTGTGGATTTTCTATCATGGTTATTATTTGGCATTTCCAAAGATCATTATTGGCAAATGTTGACCTATGTGCATTGAGGAGAAGAATCAAAAGATATTGGCCAAGTTTTATGAGACCAGGATTTATGGATTTACCGGATATAATTATGACGATATAGTATTGTAAGAGGAGAATCCGGTTTTGCTTGAATCAAGGAAAACCCCCAAAGCATGTACTTGGAATAAAAATACCTTTTGCAAGGGGTCGGCCCATTCTGACCCTAGTATCGTGTCCATTGTGCGAGTTCTTCATGGATTGTGGTTAAGTGGTTGTGGCCATGTTTAATGTCTAATATGCATTGATGGTATAAGAAAGTATGTCAAAGGTCCTAGTCCCCCAGGCAAGGTTTCATTGGTACTAAAGCACGGGCTTTCTTCTCGGTCGTAACGAAGAAAAAGATCACAAGTGGGGACCACACTTGCCATCAATGCTATTAGGCATGGCCAGCCGATTCAAAGTCGTGCATCAAGAGCATAAGAAGAAGATAACCTGGTTTGTGGATTTAAGGAAATGGCTTTTGGTGCCTCTCTTTATATTGGTATCATGGATCATATTATCAAGCTCAAAGGCTACCAGTATTGAGTGATATCTTTGATTGCGGAAGCATGGTGCCCGCAGGTCAAAGGATTGACCCTGGCAAAGAAAAGCTAAGTATACTTTGAGTTTTGCAAAGTTGGTGCTTTTTGCAATTTATTGTAGGTGCTTTTGAACACTTAACCGTTGTATGCTCATACAAGGAGAATTGTGTGTTGTTTGCCTTGAATTGTTTCAGGTAAACGCTGGCGACTAAAAATTATATGGGTTTCGAATGGATTTGTCCAAGGACTATGGACTATATTTATGGCATCCTTTGCTCGAGGATTTATACATATATGATGGTTTGGCGCATCTATATGGTTATCATTGGCCAAGTGATTCTTGGGCTTTATGCTTTTATGGTTTCATATAATTTACACTTTTATGGCTTCCTTTATTGGGATATAATGGATTTATGAAACATGATATTTTATGGATCAAGGATTTTCTCTACAATTATCTCAATGGCCGAAATGCCTATAAACTATGTGTAGCATCTATTACATATTATCGATGGACAACTTTTTTGCGACTTGGCACAAGGAGAGGAGAGAAAAGAGAGATCTTGGATTTCTAAAAAATAAGAGAAAAAAATACCCCTACTGTCATGGCCCTGTGAAAATGGAACAGCACAAGTGTGGGCATGGTGGTTGCTGAGTCAGAATATTGAATGATTCACATGGGGGGTGCCCGGACAGAGTTAAAGATGTGTGGACATCCCTAGGTGTGAAGAGGGGGAACTAGAACATTAAACTTTTAATGTTTATTAAAGTTGCCCCTAGGCCTTACTGGCCCCTAGGGACTTTTAAAGTTTGGGGCCCTAGGATTATTATGGGGAGGAGGCCACTCCACTTTTGGAGTGTGTGCTTCTCTCTCCTCCCCCTCTCTCTAGCTTTTGGGAAAGAGAGTCGTGGAGCACTCTTGTGGGTTCTCATGCATGGAAAAGCTGAGGAGAACTGGTCGACTACTGATTAAGGGCTGCTGCTGCTGCTGATTTCTGTGTGCTGGAGCAGGCCGTACAGCAGCCGTACAGGTCTGTACGACAGCAAGTACAGCTGTGGACAGAGGGGGCGTTGAACTGTAAGACAGAGACAGGCTGCAACAGGCGGCTGCAGCTGCTGAACTCAGACTGTACAGGCTATACGACTGCAAGTACAGTTCTGTACTTTTGCAGGTACACTGTACGGCCAGATCAGGTGCAAGTACAGGTGCTGGGCATCACTGTTGCAGGCGGCGCAGGCGACCAGCAGCAAAACAGCAGGCGGCTACTACTGGCTGTGCAAGTACAGGTGTGTACAAGTGCTGGCTGCAGGCAAGGACAGTTTCTGGCACGTATCCCGAGGTGGTACAGACTGGTACAGTGCTGTATTTCAGGACTGTACAGACAGGTACAGAACTGAGGTGGACACAAGGAGGAGGATACAGACAAGTACATGCACACATGTGAAGCAGGGTTGTGGAAACAAGTGCCTGCAAGTACAGATTGATACCGTTGCTTCCTCCAGTGTAAATACACGGGCTGATTTTGGTAAGCTCCGCATCTGTTTATCTATCTCTCTTTCTACTGCTTGATGTCTGTTGCAGATTTGAGTTATCTGGCCCCTTGTGAGAGGAGGGGTATGGCAGATTGACAAGGGTTGAGACAGAGGTTGAACAATACATGTATGTATGAGCTGAGATGTTGAATCATGTGCTTGAGTTATGCCAGATGTATGCTCATGGCTGCCCTGCTTAGTGGTCTTGGCTGATCAGAGGGAGGCACAGTGTGTTATTTTGATACACAGATCTGTGTGCATGGATCCTCTGTGCTAAGAGGGATTGTGGGCCGTCAGATTGGACATACAGGTGTAATCTCTTGGCTGATTTTTGTTGTACTCAGCCATTCATATTTTTGGAATTGAATAAAGAAATACCGCAAGGGGCGCCAAGCTTTGGGGCCAACAGGTGTCGCTTTGTTTTCAGATTTGGGCACTCTAGCCCCGATCTTTTCTGTTTTCATATCTAGACTACAAGTGGACGGGTGACTGCTAGTCTACCGCACTTTGGTTTCTATCAGAGGCCGGTTTCAAGGTTCCGTTGCCGGGACCAATCATCAACTTTCTGAAGGGGGTGAGCTCATGGTTGCTTTGAAGAAAGCCATCGCTGAAAAATTCAGCAAACATGTCTGATACAGAGGATGAGTACTTCTATCATGAAGAAGAAGAGCAAGAGACTTCTCTTGAGAGAGATGTATCTGAGGATATTTTTGCAGGAGAACAGGCTGCAGATGTTGAGCCTTATGAGGATGTAACACAGCCAGAAGATGTGCATGGTAAAGAGGATGATGATGCTCGGTTCAAAGATCGTTTGGCTAGTGTTATGGATACTTTTATGCAGCTCACACAGAGTGAGAGATTTGCTGAATTTATGAGATCTCGCACAAAACCCCGCACAGAGCCCGAGAAAGAGAAGAAGAAGGTTCGTTCAAAGAATCTTCCTCAGGGTCATAGTGGTGCCATCCCACAGGAACCATCTTTTGGCCAGTTTCCGAATATGCAGCATGCTTATGGTGCAAACTCTCAGAGTTCCTTCTATGGACAGCCACCTATTCCTCAGCAGAATATGCATCCACGTTATTTTGATGGTGGCTCGGTGTTCCAATCTATGACTGGGGGTTATCCTCAGGGAGGCATGGGTATGCACGGGCCTTTTGGAGCTAATTTTCAGCCTGGTATGCAGGGGAATATGTATGGTGGTATGCAGTCCGGTATGCAAGGAAATATGTTTGGAGGCATGCAACCTGGGATGCAAGGCAATATGTTTGGTGGTATGCAGCCAGGTATGCATAATGGAATGTTTGGAAACATGGCTGGAATGTATGGTATGCCTGGTATGGGAATGGGAAATGTTGACCCAATGATGGGTATGAATGTTGGGGGCAGCAATCTTGCGAAACCACTTCCATATGATAATCTAACGCCTATGGGAAAGGCAAAGGATTACAAGGAAGGGGGAGCTGCAGTGAAGTTTGATACATTCAGTGGGGCCAAAGATAAATTGAAAGCACTTACCTTTTTACAGCAGTTTGATGCTGCTTTTTCTGGTGGGAATTACACAGAGTCCTCTAAGGTGAGGAAAATCAGTCCAGCAGGTACAAATCAGGTACAGTCCACATGGCAACAAGTACAATCTGGTTTTCAGCAGGTACAGTCCACGTGGGCAGCAAGTACAATCAGATTTTCAGCACACGTGTGGGTTTTCAGCAGCAGGTACAATCCATGGGAGGCAGGCGATGAAGAGAAATGCAGAAATTCAACCTTCTGAGAGGCAGGCGATGGAGAGCATGGGGGAGAATAACAGGCAATGATGAGAAAATCGGCCAACCTTCCCCCGCGTGTGAAGAATTACTAATTTTTTCATACAAAAGCTTATCCCAAAGTTTTTAAAAGGGTACAGAATATTAAAAGGGTATTTAAAATGCTCATGGGCACCCTAATATAATAATGTCCAATCCCTAATTTAAATGTGTGTGAACACATTGGCCTAAAAATATTACAGTTGGCCATAACTTAGAAATTTTACATTTTTAAAAGGGAAAAATGGTAATACTTACCACCTGTTCGCACGCCACACCAACGAGTCAGCAAACAGCACTCCACGGTACACTGGGGACATTCCTGTCCAGTGTACTGCCACAGCATAACAGGCAAACACACGCAAACAAGTCATGCAAAAACAAGTTTATGCATGCAGGCATAAATGCATGTGTACATGTAATGGACGAAATCTCCCTTTCATGAAACTTGTACAAGAAGTTCCTGTCAGGCACAAAACTGGCACGACAGAAATATAAAAATGTCTTGGTCTTCCTATGGAGTGACAGTCCCATAGATAAGACGCCATCCTGGCCATACACGGGTGGCACGAACAGGCTCCCGTCCATACAGCACGAAGCAGGTCACACACGGGTGACACGAAACTGGTTTCCGTCCATGTGACACAGCATTGGTCACACACAGGTGGCACTAATCTGGCTCCCGTCCATGTGACACCAAAAGACTGGCCCTTACATGGGACACTGGCCTAGCCCCATGTGAACATGGCACAAATCTGGCCTCTCTATGGAGTGACAGTCCCATAGAAGTGGCTCCAAAAATGGAGATGGACCAAATGGTGACAGGCTCAAAAGGCTAAAGTAGCTCCTTAACAGTCTTCTAGATAGGTCTGTGATGCATACATAATCCAAATCGTCGGCAAGCCTGTGGAAAAGTGAGGACATGTCCTTGAGTGTCAATTACATCTTGAATAACCCTTATGCCTTGTTTTGCTAGATTATAACTTTTCGTGGCTCTATCTCTGCCAAAGATTGCACAAATATTTTACTCCAGTGAATACTTTCAAGTCTCATTGAGCTTCCTTGAGGATCTTGTCTTCTTGTCCAAGATAGATGAAATAGCACTAATCCCCAATCTTGAATCATCATGTTAGCATAGTGACACCCCACTATTTTTCCTTCAAATTTGCCAAGGACTACTTCATAATGATCTAAGATCCATTGCCCAAAAGCATCAGTGCACATAGTATTGCGTGCGCATAAATCTACAAGCATTAGCGTCTCAGGTTGCTGCTGCTCAAAAAACACCTCCAATAATATATATACCTAGATGAATCCAGGTCCAGTGCTTTTGCATCACAACACAGACTCCCAAACTGTCTCTCAAAAGAGAACTCGCATCACAGCACAGCATACCATACAATCGACACACCTGTACCAACCTTCTCTACCTTCCAAGGGTACTATCCATCTCTATCATGGAATTCCCTGTTCCCTGTCCAATCAGTAGTTAGCAAGGCTGTACCATACATGTGTCCATTCCTGTACCTTCTGCCTGCATGTGACCTATCTCCTGGAGAAACCCAAATACATGTTTCCTCGAGAATCCTACGACGTGTTTCCACACGAAACCCTTAGGCCTGTTTCCCTTTGAAACTTCTGTCCTGTTTCCATATAGAACCATTCATGGCACCATTCAACAACAGAGCCAACAATGGCATACATCTAGTTACCTATTCCCTCATGAAACATCTGGAAACATAAAGATGCCCATAACTGTAGGTCCCTCTGTTTCTTTCTAGCAGGAAGAAAACAATCTGCTCCATGAGCACGCGGCCATGCGAGCTTGCATCACTCCCATGCCAAGAAACACTACCAGGTGACCTTGTACTTGCAACCAAAAACCCAAGTACATAGCTGAATTTGCAGCCAAACAAAAACAGCCCATAAACAGTCTCAAAACAGTCGTGAACCAAAGCAAAGAGAAGCTGAAAGTTCCATCAGTTGAACGCCATCGACATGATGTCTATGTTCATGAAAAACCAGCCCCTCCTTTCAAATAGTGTGCAGCTGTCCCATATATCAGCTGTCGTACAGCAACCGCTTGTACCGGCTGTACCTGTCCGTACACATATGCCTGCAATCGTACACCTGAATCTGCAGTCGTACAGCTGAACTCGCCGCCTGTACCTGCGGCTGTACCTGCCTGCACCGCCTGTAGCTGCAGCAGCCGTACACTGTAGCTGCAGCAGCCGTACACTGTACTGCAGTCGCACAGATCCACACGGGCTCTTCTGTGCGCAGCCAAAAACCAGCAGCCCCATATATGCAGTCGACTTCTCCTCTCTTCCACACATGAGAGCTTGCACACTTCCCAAAAAGCTAGAGAGAGGGAGAAGAGAGAGACGTGGGCCTCCAAAAGTGGAGTAGTCTCTATAAATTGCCTTGGGGTCTCTCAAGGCTTTAAAACCTTTATAACTTTAATTTTTGCCCACCAAAGGTTATAAAACCTTTTTAAATTAAAGTCTCTTTGCCCCCTTCGCACTTGGGGTTGTCCACACATGGGTTTATTTTTTGACTCCAACCTGATGCCATTCACCCTGTCCACCATGTCCCCGTGCACACCTGCATACTGTCCAGAGAAAAACACAGGATCGTGACATACCCCCCTCTTGAAAAATAGCAAACGTCCTCGATTGCACTCAATGGCACAGTAAGGCATCTTATGAGCAAAGACTCCCCATACGACAAAAGCAATGGCCCTCCAATGCATCTGGGTGATAAAACAATCATCCTGCACAATAGGCCATACTGTCACGCCAAAGTGACGAACAACTCTTGCTTGTTCCTTCAGAACCTACAGCAAAAGTCTAAAACCAAATGGAAATACGTTAACTGTGTTAGCCAAAAACAAAATCATGCATCATTCTACATATGGCACACATATGCATGACACACATATGCATTCGCAAACAATATGCTCCTCAAAATGCTCTACCTTCTCCAAAGTAACAGTCTAAGGGCTGCTCGCAAGCCTTACGCCCATGGGCATCCCGCAGGACCCACGAGACTGATGGTACAACATGAGCATATGAAAGCACTCAATGCATCCAAACACTACATCCACCAAGTACTTCCCACATATGTCTCATGGCCATCCTGCAGGAGTCACACCCAGTGGTGCATCCATGAACATAATAAAGCACTTGATGTATCATACCAATATACATGCAGCACATGACACAATCCACAGTATTACCCAATGTATTCTCAATGGTACCAGGATCCAATGGCACCAGAATACAATAATACCACAAAAAGTGTATAAATACATGCACAAATAAAGTTCAATCCATATATGAACCAAACCAACTCTACTGCTCGCAAGACTTATGCCCTCCATAGAGTTATCCATAGTTGCAGTTATAGTTCAAGGTGCGGCCGACTGTGAGCCATACCCAACTTTACCATCTCATGTGTCTAGAACACAAGATCATAGAAGTCCCATAAGCAGATGTACTGTCAGCCTCAGTACCTTCGGGTGAATACAAAGATGTCACCAAGCGACTCCTAGATGACAACTGAGCCTGTCTGTAACAAGGGAGCGGAGGTGCTACCCCCCTCTTGAGCATCAGGCAATGCTCCAGACCCATGCTCTGCTGAACCTGAATGAGCCGTAACAAGAGTCGACTCCAACTCAAAGGCATCAAGATAAAGCTGCAAATCCTGAGGTGAATCTGCTAAGTCACCCTCCTCCATCCACTTCGCATCCATCAGTGAACCTCCTCCATCCACTTCGCATCCATCAGTAACAGGTCTTGAACTTCACAAGATAGCGACAGGAAACTTTACCTTGTACCTTTCTTTCCTTATGTGCCAGTATCTGCTCAGGAATAAGAACCTCGTCAAGTTCCTCTGCTTCCATCTGAGCCTCATCTGATATATCCCAACCTTCTCTACCTTCCAAGGGTACTATCCATCTCTGTCATGGAATTCCCTGTTCCCTATCCAATCAGTAGCAAGGCTGTACCATACATGTGTCCATTCTTGTACCTTCTGCCTGCATGTGACCTATCTCCTGGAGAAACCCAAATACATGTTTCCTCTAGAATCCTACGACCTGTTTCCACATGAAACCCTTAGGCCTGTTTCCCTTTGAAACTTCTGTCCTGTTTCCATACAGAATCATTCATGGCACCATTCAACAACAGAGCCAACAACGGCATACATCTAGTTACCTGTTCCCTCATGAAACATCTGGAAACATAGAGATGCCCATAACTATAGGTCCCTCTGTTTCTTTCTAGCAGGAAGAAAACAATCTGCTCCATGAGCACGCAGCCATGCGAGCTTGCATCACTCCCATGCCAAGAAACACTACCAGGTGACCTTGTACTTGCAGCCGGAAACCCAAGTACATACCTAATTTGCAGCCAAACAAAAACAGCCCATAAACAGTCTCAAAACAGTCCCGAACCAAAGCAAAGAGAAGCTGAAAGTTCCATCAGTTGAATGCCATTGACATGATGTCTATGTTCATGAAAAACCAGCCCCTCCTTTCAAATAGTGTGCAGCTGTCTCATATATCAGCTGTCGTACAGCAGCCGCCTGTACCGGCTGTACCTATCCCGTACACATATGCCTGCAGTCGTACAGTCGTACACCTGAATCTGCAGTCGTACAGCTGAACTCGCCGCCTGTACCTGCAGCTGTACCTGCCTGTACCTGCAGCAGCCTGACCTACGCCACCTGTACCTGCAGCAGCGGTACACTGTACCTGCAGCAGCCGTACACTGTACTGCAATCGCATAGATCCACACGGGCTCTTCTGTGCGCAGCCAAAAACCAGCAGCCCCATATATGCAGTCGACTTCTCCTCTCTTCCACGCATGAGAGCTTGCACACTTCCCAAAAAGCTAGAGAGAGGGAGAAGAGAGAGATGTGGGCCTCCAAAAGTGGAGTAGTCTCTATAAATTGCCTTGGGGTCTCTCAAGGCTTTAAAACCTTTATAACTTTAATTTTTGCCCACCAAAGGTTATAAAACCTTTTTAAATTAAAGTCTCTTTGTCCCCTTCACACTTGGGGTTGTCCACACATGGGTTTACTTTTTGACTCCAACCTGATGCCATTCACACTGTCCACCATGTCCCCGTGCACACCTGCATACTGTCCAGAGAAAAACACAAGGTCGTGACAGATCCTATGCATCTATCGAGTGAGGAGAAGCCTGGCATCGAAAGGGAAGGCTTTTCAATGGATCGAAAGCATCAATCCACTCCCACTCTACTAGATCCCACTTAAGATATCTGATAGGACTACCACCATATAGCCAAAAACACCAAGAGCCATGAGTCACTATCTGAGGAGAGGGGTCAATGAACCAATGCTTCCCGAACAACCAATAATCCTCACTGGACTAAGCCTAGTATCTGGGATAATCCCCTCCATGCTACATCTCAATCTCCCTCCAAGCATGATAGAGTAGATGATGCAATCTGAATTCTCCTGGCCCGGGAGAGCAATGACCTACAAAGGTATGCCTATCCTCAAAAAGACTCCCAGCCAACTCGGTCCATGAAAGGTCCCAGAGAGCCATTCATGCGGAATAGCTGCATCAATCTGATCAATACGTATGCGAGAGCCCCTAAGATGTGGTCGTGAGAGGCCTTCAGCCAAGCAGGGAGCCTCGGAAGACTTTTATTCTTGCATGGACTCCCTCTCATGGTGGCTGTTGGATGCTAGTGTGCGATGGATCTTCACGGAGGCCCATTCTCGTGGTCTTAGTTTCTCTTTCGAGGACTGCATTGCACCTAGTTTGAGTAGAGCTTGGGGCCACCTCAAGCTTGTGTGCTAGATCTCACATTGCCTGGGGGTCCCTTTGCACAGGTCTAGTAAAATAGGCAGCTCCTTGCAATCTTCATTCAAATCATCCGCTTTGGGAAGGGGATATCTATTCTTGATCATGACTTTATTTAACTTTTTATAGTTGACACGCGTTCTCCAACTTCCGTTCTTGTGCTTCAGAAGTACCGGTGTCCCCCAAGGAGATTTACTCTTATGAATTTGTCCAGGGTTGTAGGAAACGACTGCGCCGCAGGAGGAAATGCCGTTTCAGCGTTTCCTGCAGCGGCGAACGTTTCTAATACGCGGAAACGTGCAAGAAACGTTACACGTTATTTTTCTGCCACGTGTTAAATCGCCTCAATAATTAAATTTTTTTTTTGGGCTTTTTCGTTTCGCGTAAGTGACGCGTTAGTTTTTTAACGCGTAGAATTAAAATGCGTGTTCTCTGCGCGTTGCGTCGTCTCTGCGCGTTGCGTCGTCTGGCGCCATCGTCGTCTGTCAACAATGCGAAGCAAGACTTGGACCAAGCATTGTCTACATAAATGGGCAGACCACTTCAGCATTCGTACTCTCTTTCTCTCTCTCTCTCTCCATCACCATGTCTGCCTCCAATGTCACTGGAGAAACAGTCTGAGGGTAGAAATCCTAGGAAAGAGTGCTTCTGCTTTGATTGTGCGCCACGTACTGTGATCTTTGAGCATTGCAAGTGTCCACTTATCATTAGAGGCTATCTATCCCTTGACCACGCCATCCGAGAGAGAGCCCGCAAGTGCAAGTGTCCGAGCATCATACTCTTACCAGAGTGGTTGTGTGCTAACAAACAGAACACTGCTTTTCCACCAATCACCCGAAGGAGAGCACCGCTATTTTCTTGAACCTCGCCACAATATGTTTTCCTCACCATCTGCTTCACAAGGTCCTCCACCAATAGGGTTTCGGGTAAAAACACCACATTCTCCGGAGCCTTTATGGAAGTACGTGACAGAGAAAGGTGCATTTGGTAAAGGTGGGACGAAAAAATGGGCTTGCTCATTTTGTAATCGAGAGTTTGGAGGATCCTATCCTCGTGTGCGCGCACATTTGTTGGGGATCACAAAGGAGGGGATCCAACTTTGTTCGAAGGTTTCACCAGAAGACAAGGCACGTATGGCTAGAGAAGAGCATGAAAGTGCTAGCAAAAAGAAGCAGAAGATCACTCATGCTACACATGCGTCCGGGAAGCAATCCTTGTCGCAGCCTTCGGTGGAAAGTATGTTTCAAAATGCGTGTAGAGAAGAAGTGGACGAGGCAGTGGCTCGCTGTTTCTATGCTAATGGTTTGTCCTTTACTCTTGCCCGTTCTCCATACTTTCACTCCATGGTTTCTGCTATTTCTTCTTTTGGGAAGGGTTATAAAGCCCCAAACTATGAGAAATTGCGGACCACACTCTTGGAGAAGGAGCGAGAAAGAGTGGCTACTTCCCTCTGTCCAGTGGAGGCAAGTTGGGCGGAGTATGGCTGCTCCATCATTTCAGATGGGTGGACAGATACAGCGAAGAGGCCTTTGCTTAATTTCATGGTGTCAAACTCTCATGGAGTATTGTTCAAGAAGTCCGTGGACACAAGTGGGAACCAGAAGACAGCAGAATTCATAGCGCAGCTTCTCAAGGAGATTATTATGGAGGTTGGCCCTAAAAACGTGGTTCAAGTGATCACAGACAGTGCAGCAAATTGCAAGTTGGCCGGTCAACTCATCGAAGACGAATTCCAGCACATCTTCTGGACTCCTTGTGCAACTCATTGCTTGAATCTTTTACTCAAAGACTTATCTATAATTGAGTGGATGAATACAGCTATAAACAACGGTAAGAATGTGCAGCAATTCATAGCCAATCATGATGCTACGAGGGCAATGTTTAGCAAGCATTCCAAGCTTAAGCTCATAAGAGCAGGCGATACCAGGTTTGCCTCAAACTTCCTTATGCTCCATCGACTTGCCAAGGTGAAGGAACCCTTGAAGCATCTTGTCACAAGTCAGGAGTGGGAGAAATGGAAGAGCCAAAGCAATGCTGCTCAGGAGGTGGAGGATCAAATTCTTTCAGCTGCATTTTGGGAGGGGATTGAAAAATATGTAAAGGTTTGTTGGCCAATTTTGGCCATGCTTCGCATTGTTGATAGAGACGAGCCATGCATGGGCTTTGTGTATAAGGGCATTGACCAGGCACTTGAGAAAATCAAGGAGACGCTCTTGGAGTATACAAGTGGTGAAGCAATGCACAAAGAAATTCGTGCAATTGCAGAATACAGGTGGAATATGCTTCATTCTCCCCTTCATGCCACTGCCTTTCTTCTCAATCCTATGTTGTTCTTAAAGAATGCACATAAGGATAAGGAAATCATGAGAGGATGGAGGTATACCTTGGACAGGATATGTCAGAATGCCAATGAAAGGACTATCTACAAGGCTCAATTGGCAAGGTACATTGGGAAGCAGGATGATTTTGCAGACATTGACGCTCCTGGGGACATGCTAAAGTTATCTCCTGTTGCGTGGTGGCAAATGTATGGTGTAGGTACTCCTCAATTGCAAAGATTGGCTATAACTCTCTTGTCTCAAGTTTCGAGTGCATCCGCTTGTGAGCGGAATTGGTCTACATATGGCTTCATACACTCCGTCAAGCGCAATCGCCTTGGCCATAAGATGGCAGAGGATTTGGTATATGTCCATAGTAACCTCAGGTTAACCTCTCGAAAAGATTCATCATATAAGATGGGTCCATGTCATCAATGGGATGTCATAGAAGAAGATCCCATAGATGAATGGTCTGAGCAACAAGTTGATGTAGAAGACTTGACTCCAATGTCTTGATCTATGAAATTTGAGATTTCTTTATTCTTTTTGCCTATGTCAATTTTCAATATAATGTTCTTTAATGTCATGTTAAAACTCATCCTACCCCCGACGTTTCCTACTACCTATGCTCACCGTTTCCTTTGCCGTTTCGACGTTCGACGTTTCCTTGCCAGAAACGTTTCGTGTGACTTAGAATTTGTCCCATCTTGAGATATTCGGACAACTGTCGGGCAATCTCATCCTCTTCCAGTTGGCTCATCCTATAAGGTGCAATGCTCACAAGCTGAGACCCTAGAACTAAATCAACCTTATCATCAACCGACCGACTGGGCGGAAGACCATGAGGTAACTCAGCTGGGAAAACATTGGCAAACACTGTCTTGATGTTCTCCAAAGCTTGTGTCTCCCATACATGAAGACTAACTGAATTAAACTCACAATTAACATCAAATGGCATGGTACCTAGAACACATTGAAACGCTTCATAATTAGAATTCTTTACTTCATAATTAGAATTCTTTACTATATTATGAAGTTCAACCGAGTTTACAAGAGTAGTGGATGGGACATCAAAATCACCCTGTAGACAGAATTGGACACCATCCATGATGACATATAGCTTATGACCCTTCCAATCTATCTGCACATTGTGGTTATGAAACCACGCGTTTCCTGTAATAACATATACTCATCTAGATTTATAATCATGAAATCTAGTGGCTCTGAGTAGCTCTGTATAGTTATAAGCAACTGAGATATCTGCCAATCCAAAGCTGTGTTGCCCGATAGCATGTCGACACTATAATGGTGATCACTTCGCTGCGTCTTTACTTCCAACTTGTGCACAAGCTTGGCATTCATGAACATCCTTATTACCTCCGTAGGAGTGAAAACTTTCATATTAAAGCTACAACCCTTGCAAGAACTATGATCTAAAATAATAGTATGTACGGAAGTAATTTTACCTTTAGCCTCGATCGTATGCGCTCCCTTTGACTTTGACTTGCCCTTCGATTGTAGGTAGTTCGTCCTCATGTGCTGTTGTTGACCACAAGTGAAGTACCGAACCTCCTTGATGTACTGAAGGGTCTGCTCTGCTTTCTTTGATTTCTTTGAACCGAGGTCTCCCAAAGTCTATGATTAACTCTGGGTCTCTACAAAATCTGTGGAGTCTTCCCATGTTGAAACTTTTGTTTATGTTGGGATCTTGCCTGAGTCAATGAGGGTTATTGGGGTTTCTTTGGCTGTTTCTAGCAATTCATTTTGATAGAAAGAGCAAACGATGAGAGGAATACTTGGAAATCACGACATCTACTACTCCTAGACACCCATACCTCTTTAGCCTCTGCATTAGGGTGGCTTTGATACCAACTATAAAGTCCTTCCCAAAATCTGCTCTAAACACAGCTAAAAACAAGGTTAGTCCTAGATCAAATCATAAGGTAGTAGGCTAGCTCACCTCCCAACCGCGATTGGCATCCACCGATCTTCCCTGAGCCAAGGTATGCTTCATGCAGAATCCCATAGGCCCATATCTAGCTCCGGCGTCCCTTACCGTTGAAGCATGCCCATAGTTCTTGGACACGCCAACCTATGCTCTCGCCATGTGTGTGGCATGAGCATATTTGCTCTCCTAGTCCAAGCTAGAGTCTAGACCTTCAGTGGTGCATCCGCACAATTGTTTATCATAATAACCCAAGCTCTCACTTATATATTGATAACTATGCCATAAATAGCTAACTTTCTATAAAAGGCCATTAAGCTTGTTTTATCAATCGAGGAACCCTAGCCAAGTATCTGCCTGTTAATAACTAATCTTGGGGCCCTCTAACCTTGCTAGATTAGGTCCCTAATCCATAACTAGGTACATAACAAATTCCCCTTGAGGTGCTGGGTGGACGCATATTTTTGATCCATGGAAAGACTTCGAAGAGTCTTCCAATGCACAACTGTTGGTGTGCATCCCTCCCAGCTTGGCCACTGCATATAACGAGAGGCACTTGAAGTACGGCCATACTCATCCTTTGATATTGGGAGCCTTTGTCTCAAGAAGGATTTCATCTTGTTCCAAGGCTTCCAAATGAAGATGTCCAAATCTAGCATGCCAAAGATTGCTTGTGCAGGTACTTGTGTGAGAGTAAAGAGCTGTGAGTTTGTAGAGGCCATGGTCCTCAATGCCTTGCCATAAGATCCTGTTAGTTGTTGGATTTATGCTGTGTATGCACCCAGAGGAGTGCTAGTGATCATCAGTAGATTACTGGGGCACTTTTTACTTCAGTTAGTGGAGGTTTTTTCCCCCAGTTTAGCTCAGTTTCACTTATATGCAGTTTATAAGTGTTTTGGTCCACCCGGCACATTTATGGCCGGACATGTGAACACTTATCTTTAGGGTCACTATCATGTGGCTATTGTACTTCACTTTTTATAAATCAAGCATATTGAAGTCGTGTTCTCTCTGTGTGTTGGTTTTCCACGCCTGCTTGAGCTTGTGTAAATCCTAACCCTAACCCTTCATTGCCTTCAATTGGTATCAGAGCATTGACGCTTGCTCTGCCCTGCCGTACACTGCCAGTGTTGCTGCCCGTACAACTGTGCGCCATTCTGCTATTTCAGCATCTGCTACCCGTACACTCAGTCTGCACCGCCTTCAGCTACATCTGTGCGCCGTACTACTGATTCCGTACAGTAAGCGCAGCACTCAAGTACTGTACCTGCCCGTACAGTAAGCGCCGCCTGCAAATCGTCGCCTTCAGCACCCGTACCAGCTCTAGTCAACGCTGGTCGCCTAAGTGTACTCAGTCGACTTGCTTCCGTACAGTCAGCGCCTGTACCTGATACGCACATCTGAACCTGCAGCTGACGTGTACCTGCTCGCCCAGCACCGTACAGCATTGTCTGCTCCGTACCTTCAGTACCTGCACAGTACAGCCGACCAGAATCTGCTACGTCAACATTCGACTGTAGTTTAGCCTTCTGCCTCCGTACTGTACCTGCCTGCCCAGCTTCCGTACTGCTTTCGTACCTGCTTCCGTACAGCACCTCGACTGTAGTTGCTGTGTACCTGCACAATACAGTCGACTGTACTACTGCTCAGCACAGAAGTGGTAAGCATTACATATTTTGAATATTGGGCATTCTTATTTTCTCTGTGAAAATATACAGGCACAACAAGCAGATTTTCTAGCAAGGAAATATACAGGTTTTTTGCACAGTTTGGGTGCAGCAAATTTGGGCATTTTTGGGGCATTTTGGCATTGTGTACGCCATTTGCTGCTCTACTCAGTCATTGGTGCATTGACCTGCACATTCAGAGGATTGAGAGTGCAGGCATATTTGGGTGAACTGTATTCAGTGGAGTACAGTTATTATCAAGGTTTCTGCTATTGGGTTTTTTGGTAAACAGGTACAACATTGTGCGTAAGCATAATGGCAAATCAACAGCAAAGTGATGTATTCACATATTTGTCTAAGGAAGACAAATTGGATGGCACGAACTACTCCTTGTGGAGTTTTATGCTGAAAAATGTGCTTGTGGCAAAAGGTCTTTGGGATTTTGTTAGTGGTGATGAACCACGTCCAGGTCCATTGGCTCCAGAGACTCCTCCCCAAGGGGGTGCTCGTGGACGAGGACAACAGGTACAGGCTCCAGGACAGCCATTGCCTGTTCAAAGAACAACTGCTCAAAAGACATGGGATGCCAGGGATGCACAAGCTTTGTCACTCATTGCATTGTCAGTTCAGAGGTCCATTATACCTCATATCCGTTCAGCTGGCTCTTCACAGAATGCATGGGTGACTTTGGAGCAGATGTATGCTGCTCGTAATGAGGCTAGGATCTCATTTTTGAAAAGAGAGCTGGAAAATCAGAAAATGAATGAAGGAGATGATATGTCTAGCCACTTAAACAAGCTGCAGGATTTGAGAGAACAACTCATCAATGTGGATGAGATTATTCCTGAGACACAGCTTGTGTCCACCATCTTGCACTCTTTGCCAAGATCTTACTTGGCTTTTCATACCTCTTTGAACCTCAGCATGAGGAATGCTGTTGAACCCCTCAAGTATCAGGAACTTGTTGCTCTCTTACTACAAGAGGAGCAAATGAGGAAGAATATGAATATGAACACAAATGCTGAACAAGCATTTACTCTACAGGTCAAAAGGGGAAAGGAAAAACTCAGCCAAAGAGTGCAAATCAAAATTCAGGTGATGGTGGTTTTTCACAGGATACCAAGAAAAGTGATGGACAGCCCAAGAAGAAGGGCAAATGTCATTACTGTAAGAAGCCAGGTCACTACATCACTGAATGTAGGAAGAGGATTGCCAAAGAGAAGGCAAAGGAAGCTGGGATGTCTGTTAATGATGCTTCTAAAGCTCCTCCAGAGACTGCTTCTTTTGTTGAGGACAGGGATTACTGTTTTTATACATGCAGCTATGATGCCTCTTGGTCTTCACAGGCACTCAATTTGACAGAGCATGCATGTACTTGGTATTTTGATAGTGGTGCCTCAAAGCATATCACATCTCGCAGGGATTTGTTTAGTCATGTTGGCCCTGCCCCTGTTGGCAAAACTGTTCAGTGTGCCAACAATGCTTCATATCCAGTTCGTGGCATTGGGGAGATTCAGCTCACAGCCATTGATGGCTCCATTCTCCGCCTTACAGATGCCTTATATGTACCAGGGATAAAGAAGAATTTGTTGTCCATTTCTTCTTTAGCACATTGTGGAATGCAAGTCCACTTTGATGATGATAATTGCATGGTCAGAGACAAAGCTAATGCCTTGACCTTGATGCTTACTGGTACATTATGTCATGGACTTTATCAGTTGGATGCATTTCAGCCAGTGGGATCAGTCTGCTTATCATGCATTCACTCTTACTCCACCTATGGTTGATGCGGAGTTATGGCATGCTCGCATGGGGCATGTAAATTTTGGTAGTCTTATGCTTATGCAGCGACATAACATGTTTACAGATCTACCTCTCATGGAGAAGCCTCCAGATCACATTTGTGAAGAATGTATTTTGGGAAAAATGCACAGGTTTTCCTTCCCACGTGATCAGGCTCTAAGAGCAACTGCAAAGTTGCAACTTATACACACTGATCTTTGTGGTCCCATGCAGACGAAGTCATTAGGTGGTTGCTTTTATTTTGCAACATTTATTGATGACTTCTCTCGTATATGCTGGGTCTATCCTTTGACACAGAAATCACAGGTATATGATGCATTTTTGGCCTTTGTAGCACTTGCTGAGACAGAGTCAGGATGCAAGGTGAAGACTCTCCGTTCTGACCGAGGGGGGGAATATATGTCACATATGTTGAATTCCTTTCTTGGGAGTAGAGGTATAAAACATCAGTATACTACTCCTTACACTCCACAGCAGAATGGGGTTGCAGAAAGGAAGAATCGGTCACTCATGGAGATGGCCAGATGTATGTTAAAGGCAAAAAGGCTACCACATATCTTTTGGGTGGAAGCAGTAATGTGTGCTTGTCATATTTTGAATCGATGTCCCACAAAGGCATTGGTTTCTATTACTCCTTTTGAGGCTTGGCATGGCCGCAAGCCTTCTGTATCGCATTTTCGTATCTTTGGGTGTCTTGCATATGCACACATACCCAAAGAGTTGAGGAGGAAGCTGGATGATAAAGCCACAAAATGCATTTTTGTTGGGTATAGCCGTGAGAGCAAGGGCTACAGGTTATATGACCCACTATCCAGGAAGATATTCACTAGTCGGGATGTGATTTTTGATGAAAAATCAGAAATATCCATGGCTGGTTATGAGGCAAATCAGGCTGCAAATGATGTGTTTGAAGGTCTACTACCTATGGAGTTTCATTCCACAGTTGGTGATCCAACTAATGAGGGTACAGGACAGCCAGCAAATGATGTAGGTGGTGCAGAAATTCAGCAGCCAAATGAGCCAGAAGCTGAACCAAATATGGGGCAGCAGGCACCACAGGTCAGACATATACCTCGATGGTATTTGAGGACATTACAGGACAGCCATTTAGAGGGTCCTCTTGCTAGTCGTACTCGTAGGGAGACAAGGACCAATGAGCATGCACACATCATGGATTTGAATCTGGTTATGGCAGCCAGTTTACAGGATAATGATGAGCCTGATTCATTTGTGGATGCACGAGATAATGTGCATTGGAACAAAGCCATGCAGGATGAGCTTGATTCTATTAAAAGGAATCAAACATGGGATTTGGTTGATCTGCCCAAAGGCAAGAAAGCAATTGGTACTAAATGGGTCTATAAGTTGAAAAGACATGCAGATGGATCCATTGACAGGTACAAAGCCCGTCTAGTTGCAAAGGGCTATGCACAGAAGAAGGGCATTGATTATGAGGAGACATTTGCTCCTACATCCCGTATGTCGACACTTAGGTGTGTCATTGCATTGGCTGCACATCGTGGTTGGGTTGTTCACCAGTTGGACATAAAGACTGCATTTCTACATGGGGACCTCGAGAAGGAAGTTTATGTATTTCAGCCCATGGGATTTGCAGAACATGGTCATGAGGGGAAAGTTTGCAGGCTGAAAAAGGCCTTGTATGGTTTGAAACAAGCTCCACGAGCTTGGTATGCAAAAATAGATGCTTTTCTACTCACTCAGGGATTTGTGAACAGTCCATCAGAAGCCACTCTGTATGTAAAGAAAGAAGAGACAGATCTGCTGGTCATCAGTCTTTATGTGGATGATCTCTTGCTTATGGGATCAAATGATGACAAAATTGCAGCTTTTAAGGAGATACTGCAACAGACATTTGACATGTCTGACTTGGGCCTTGTACATTACTATTTGGGCATACAGTTTGTGCAGGATAACAGAGGCATTGGGGGGTTGCAATCACGCTATGTTGCTAAACTTCTGGAGAAGTTTAAATTTCAGGATTACAAGCCTATTAGTACTCCTATGGAGCCTGGGATGAAACTGTCACTACAAGATGACAGTGTTTCCTTTGATGCCACTACATATGCTCAGGCTGTTGGGTGCCTCATTTACTTGTGTAATACAAGGCCAGATATTCAGTATGCAGTCTCTCAGTTGAGCAGATTCATGCACAGCCCACGGTTGTCACATTGGCAAGCTGTGAAGCGTGTATTCCGTTATTTGCAGGGTACCTTGTCTCTTGGATTGCTTTATCCTGAGGGGGGTGACATGCAGTTACACGCTTACAATGATTCAGATTGGGCTGGTGATTTTGATACCAGACATTCCACTAGTGGAAATTGTTTCTTCCTTGGCTCTTCATGCATTTCTTGGCTAAGCAAGAAACAGACCACAGTGGCCACTTCGTCTTGTGAGGCAGAGTACAGAGCAGCCTACACTACTACTGTTGAGTGTGTTTGGCTGCGTCGTCTCATGACTGATATGGATATTTCAGTGGAGGAGCCTACACCTATCTATACTGATAGTCAGAGTGCCATTGCTGTGGCCAGGAATCCTGTGTTTCATGCTCGCACGAAACACATTGAGATTCACTATCATTTTGTTCGGGAGAGACTCTAGGCAGGAGATATCAGTCTGATCTACTGTCCTACAGATCAGAATGTGGCAGACATCTTCACCAAGGCATTACCACGTCCGAAATTTGAAGCATTCCGCAGTGCTTTGAATTTGTTTCCTTTTGGTGGATGATGTACAGTGATCACATATCACTCCAGGGGGGTTTGTTGGGTTTTATGCTGTGTATGCACCCAGAGGAGTGCTAGTGATCATCAGTAGATTACTGGGGCACTTTTTACTTCAGTTAGTGGAGGTTTTTTCCCCAGTTTAGCTCAGTTTCACTTATATGCAGTTTATAAGTGTTTTGGTCCACCCGGCACATTTATGGCCGGACATGTGAACACTTATCTTTAGGGTCACTATCATGTGGCTATTGTACTTCACTTTTTATAAATCAAGCATACTGAAGTCGTGTTCTCTCTGTGTGTTGGTTTTCCACGCCTGCTTGAGCTTGTGTAAACCCTAACCCTAACCCTTCATTGCCTTCATTAGTGAGAGGGTCCCAAATGATCACTGAGTCCTCTAGAAATTCCACCTCAGTGCCCAATTTGCAAATCTCGTGTACAGAAACGAGATGAAATCCTAAATCTGGCACATATAGCACTCTCAAGGTGTACTTCCATCCATTGCCATCTAGAATGAGGGGCATTGTCGCTTCGCCAAGAATGGGGACAATAGAGTTATCTTCAATGGCAACTGTGCTGCGGCGTTGCTGCTGCAGTTCATCAAGCCAATCCTTGCGATAAGTCATGTGGTTTGTAGGACCACTGTCCAAAATCCACTGAGGAGAGTTGGAACAAGAAGGAAGAGCTTGCTCAACCACTAGAGGGGGAGTCTCGGACTCAAGATCAATCAAGGTGACGAAAGATGACTCCTTCACAACTTTAGCAGATGAGCTTGTCCCTTTGTCCTTTGACTTCGCTTCCAAATCCCGTCATAAGTGCCCGTGTTTGGAGCAATAATCACAAACCTTCTGGTAATTAGGAGTTGAAGACCCCTTCGGCTTTGCATCCTTGGAGTCCTTAGAATCCGTAGAAGGAGGTGCTCCACCTCTTCCTTTGTTAGGCTGTCCCCCTCTCTGTCCAATAAAAGCCTGGGTACCTTTCTTTGAAGAAAAATCCTTGAATCTGCTTTCCTGATCAAGGACAATAGGCACCATCGCATCCTAGGTAATGGTTTCTGTCCGTCCTGAGGTAAGAAGTGAAGAATAGAAGCTCTCATATTTCCGGGGCAATTGAGCACATAGCCGGATGGCCATATCCTCAGAGGAAATCTCCTTCCCGCACTCAGAAATCTCAGATTGCAATGGCTCCAATTTGTCGATGTGATTCCGCATGGAAGTAGAATCACTAGGTGAAAGCTTTAACATTTGAAGCTCCAGGGAAACTCTCTTCATGGGTGTCTTCTGGTCGTAGATGTTGGGGAGTGTCTTCCAAGCAACATATGCATGGGTATCCAGTTTGATGTGAGCGATGACTGAGGGTTGAGAGTTCAGAAGAATGAATGACCGAGCATGGGCATTAAGCCGATCCCATAGAGCAGCTTCGTGCGTAAGGGCATCCCTCGTATCCTCATCCTTTGCGGTGTCCGGGTTGGGTCGGAGGACCGGTCAACTGATGAATACCAGAAGATCATAAGTCTCCAAGACTGCTTCCACTATGACTTTCCAGATGATGTAGTTTGTGCCATCCAACATGGCATTTGAAGGAAAAGTCGAAAGAGTGGGTATCTGAACCGCTCGGGGTTGGATGAGTGCCATGATGTACCTCCTCTGAAAAATGCAGCCACCAAAACAGCTCAAGAGCTACTCTCTGCACTTGTAGGGAGGGTGGCGGGAAAGAAAGAGAGTGGAGAGGAGAGAAAAAAGCGCAGATTTGCCCCTGCGGAGAAGAGAACGCATGTTTGAAACACTGCGGACAGCCACCAAGTTTGCGTGAAAACGCAGAAAATGAGCACCAATCAGCCTCCAATCAGCGATTCTAGGTCTAGGTGTTTGTGGGCTCTGATACCATGTTAGAGGGCAACGGACAATGTAGACGAATGACAAAAATGCTGAAGCTCCAAGAGAGAGATGAGAGAACAGCAAAACGCTGATGCACTAATCTCAACAACAACTAGCCCGTAGGCGAGGAGTGGACATCGTAGGCAGAGGGCTGAAGGTGCTCACCAAGAATGATCAAGGAATGATGATGAAATGAGGAGGAGGGCAGCATGTATATATACTCCTACATGAGCTGGCCGACTGCCTCCTAGTGTACTACACGACCTGAAAACTCCATAAAATGAGTGGGCAACCCACATCAAAGGCCCATAAAATAGGGAAAAAATATGGGGAATACTTGAGCATAGAAATGCCCCCCATAAACACCAGAAAATCCACCAATAGGAGATGATATATGCTCACACCTAGAACAAGGTCACTTATAGAGTGCCTGGCCATTTCACACAGGCTAACAATATGTCCATGCCCCAAATCTATGCCCAAAAGACCCAAGGTGCATGTGCCTAGGCCCAAACCCGTACTTGCGCATGTGCATGTGCATATATAATTGCTTCTTTATAAACCATTGTGACATGCGAGGGATTGATCGTCGTAAACAACCTTAGGCTTAACTAAACTGCACTTAATTATACTGAAGAGATAGACAATGGTGTCAATGCAATGCAATGCAGCTATATTAAATGAATGGTTACAATGAAGATCTATAAATAGATCTATGCTGTCCCTTGATGGTATCTATCTCGGGAAGAGAGAGATAAGCTGAATGCTGATGATGAGTGACTGTTCCCTTCTCCGATGCTGAGGTTCACCGCTTGGAATGCTGGCTTTCCTCTATGTAGGAGATAGGAGAATGATGACTGAATTCTGAATACTTACTGCATGCTGAATATGCTGATGTTGATGCTGAATATGCTGGATGCTGAACTCCACTAAACGATGAAGAGATGATGGAGATAATCTGAACTGAATGATGTGCAGCCCTTTTATACGAGTTACGATGCTGGTCGGGTTGGTATGCTGCTGTTGGCCAGCATACTGTACCTTCACGACTTCATCACATGCTCAATATGCTCTGTCGGCTGCTGAGTAATGTCCACGACTGCTGTCCATACCAGTCGGCGGGTTGTAGATGATGAGTCGGCTGCTGACCAGAGTCCACGACTTGATGTGATATATACTCTATATGCTTTATGTACCTGATGTGGGTGCTGTAGAAGCCCCAAACACAAGCTCATGCTATGATATATGCCTAGATAAATGGATTAATGCTTGGATAAACGGATTAATGCCTGGATAAATGCTTATGGATGCCATGTCACTTGTACAATCCATAGGGTGTACACGTGACAACCATCCCCTCCTAAAATGATTTCATCCTCAAAATCGAAGGGCGGTCGTGCACAATGAAAAGACATATACAAGTGGCGATGTACAAATAGCCAAAAATCACAACCATGACTGAATGTCAATGTCGTGGAAGACCAACACAGAGTCGTGTGACCCTCGGGGTCAAATGGAAAGGATAAGGGACTCCCAACGATGATGAAGCCAATGATGCAACCGCTTGGATCAAATGGAAGTCCAAGCCATGTGAAATCCAAGACAACGGCTCTCCAACCACTTGGGTCGAATGGAAAATGTAGAGGACCAATGTCAATGATGAAGCTAGCTATGCTCTCGCTTGGATCAAAAGGAAATCGGAAGCGTGTAAACTTTGAGACAGTGGATCCACGACGATCTCCATCAAATAAAAAAGATAAGGAATCACCGTTGATGACGAAGCTAGCGGTGTATCCTCCAGGATCAAATGGATATGCATGGTACACATCTCGGGCCTTTGAAGTTGATGTAGAAGCAGCTCTTGGGTCAAAAGGAAAGCTCAAATACAAGGGAAAGCTATCAAGCCCATCCTCACAATCGGAGTGTGAATCCGGCAAAGAGATCCACCAAGTGAGCTCGAAACTCCTAGCTGAAATGTCAAACGGTCCCGGCACAAAAGAACCATTGTGTAGACCGAGACTATGATGTGTCGCAGGTGCTTCTCAATGTCGAACCACATAGTCATCCAACATACATCTCAAGTGGCATAGAATGCACCCAAAGAGAAATATCTGGCTCCAAAGAACATAGGATCATGTCGACATCCGTGGAGACCGAATGAACACAACTCAAGGTTGGCATCATGCAAAATCACACTTTTGGGCTTGTTTCGCTCACTTTTGGGTTTCCTAGAGATCCTTCACATGCTTAGTGTTTTGTGAGTGTGTTTACACATTTTTGTGTGCTTTGTGGAGTGTTCACACATTTCGGGTGTACACTTGGGGTAGTGTTTACACGCTACCATGGTTTATTCTTACTACTTTTATCCTTCATTGGATCGCCATGGTGTGAGTTTACATCATCGTCATTGACATCACTATATTACCATCTTAGATCCTGATCTTAGAAGGGTTGCTCATGCATGGTCTTCATGGCTCTACGCTCATTTTGCGAGCAACCATTTCGTGTCATGGATCATATTTCTTTTGCCACATTCACACATACTTTTGGCACTTCGAGGCTTAGCCCTTTGGACCCTCATCTAGATTAATGCATCGAGATGCCAATCAAATTTTGACCAAAATGTTGTTTCGACTGATCTTAAGTACCAAACTACGACTTAGCTACCTTGATTAAGTCAATAATTCCACTGAAAAGGTTTTTGATCACCTTGGACATTGATTGGCCAATGGAGACCTATCACCTTACTTGGGATTGCATATAAGATTCTTGCTAAGGCTGTGAGCATCAGATTGCAGCCAATTTTGCGAGATGTCATTCATGATACTCAGAATGGATTCTTACACGGAAGGAGCATCTTTGATAACATTTTCTCGTTTTGGGAGACGGTGGAATGGGCCAAAGCGAACAATCAGCCTTTAGTCATTCTGCTCTTGGATTTTGAGAAGGCCTATGATAGAGTGGATTGGGATTTCCTTGAGGGTACTCTTAACCATATGGGTTTCTCTCAAAGATGGATCAAGGGAGTTTCATGCATGTATTGTGATGCCCTTAGTAGTGCGGTTTCAGATTTCTCACTCAGCGTGACAGGGTTGCCCTTTAGCCCCATTATTATATATCATAGTTGCAGAGGCCATGAGCATCTTCCTCCGCTCCACTGCTGGTCTTTTTGGATTGAGGTTCCCCAAGTAGCAGTCGGGCTGCTCCAAAGGCAGCAGACAGGCACAAAACTCCACGACCTCCCACATAGACCAATCGGCCAGAACTGTCCACTGTCGGCCAACACCAGAAAGGTGTCCACACACAGTCGGGTACAGTCGGCCAGGATATATGCGCCTGCCAGCTCAAGACTGCCCCCCCCCGAGCCATAGATAAATGGGAAAAAATACGGGGAGTGAGGAAAAAATGAGAACACCTACAAGGGCGGGCACACCCACAACAAAGGCCCTGGTGTCTCAGTAAAGACAGGAGATGACTTCTAACAGAGAGAAGCACCAACAAGAGGCAATAAACCAAGCCGAGGCAAGCAATACCTAATTAGCCACCAAAGCTCTAGAGGCTAAATCTAATCTCTTGGAGCTCCAATGAAGAAGCTTCTGCCGGATGCTCATAAGTATCGGAGCAAATTGCTGTGCAGGAGTAACATCAATCCCAACCTGGCATCCTAAATATCTGGCAGTGCATCCTCTACTAATCCAAGTAAAACCAAGCTCTGCACCCGAAGCAACTCTCGATGAGTCACTAATCCAAAAACCAACAGATTTGTGCCAATTAATAAGTGCCCCTGCTGTGCCAAACAAAACTCTTCCAGTGCTACCCGGGAGGAACATAAGCATATGTGTGAGGCCTCCAAGAACATGGATGTGTCAACAAGCTCCTCTTGAATACGAAGAGGCGCGATATAAAATGGCCCCACAGCCCCTTGTCATTTGTATCATCATTCGGGATTGTTCTTGTGTATATATAGTAGAGTTACATGCCTCTCTCTCCATTGCTGTCTTTTTCTGCACTTGCTCTTGTGTTTCCAGATTTTGACATCATCTCCGTTGCGTATTCTGACATGGTATCACAGCCCTAGGCTCTTGATAGTTCTTGGGATTTGTGTGAGCAAGAGGGGGATCGTTGTGTTACTGATTGGTGGACTGTTCGGGACTTTTCGGGAAGAGGAGAAGCAAGAGGACGACGGGCTGATTTGTTGGACAACCACTTGCAGGTGTAAGTTCTTCTTTGTTCCCACCCACCCACCCTTTTTCAGATTACATTCCCGCAATGGCATATTTGTTAGAGATGGCTGAGAGAGGCATGTGAAGATCCCTACACTCCCCATGTTCCCAGTGGACCGTCAGTTGGACAGGAACAACTACGGCATATGGAAGGTTATGATGGAATCTGTTCTGGAGTCATACGACCTTGCTGATTTCATCGTTGTTGTGGTTCCACGGCCGGAGGTAGAGGAAGGGGAGTTACCGTCGATTCCTAAGGACCGGGAGGCACAGGCACAGTTGTGGGATCGTGTCAACGCCAGGGTCCGTTCATTTATCTTCCTCAACTGCACACCGCAGGTAATCAATCATGTAAAGCATATGACGCTGGCCAGAGGTATATGGTAGCATTTGGCTTCTCTTTATAATAGGGTATCGCCCATGTGAAGAGGATTTCCTTTGAAGTACAGATGCGGGTTATGAGCCCTGCAAAGTCGTCGACGATGCGGGAGCATATTAACAAGCTGCAGGCTCTTTAGCAGGAAGTTCTCCTGGGAAGAAGATATCGTTAGAGGACATGGCCATAACGTTGCTATCGCATTTGCCCTCTTAGTACTCAACATTTTACTCGTCTTTGATTACCAGTGGTAGGCTCAGCACCATCACATGAGAGGAGCTTGTGCCCATGGTCTTGGACTAGGAGGAACGATTCTTGAACCCTCCACAGGGCGGAGGTTCGTTGGCCTTAACTGGCCAACGATTGAAAGGCCGTAACAAGGGCAAAGGGAAGGCTTCAACGGAGAGGTCTTCTGAGCAGAAGTTGGACGCTGACCGCGAGAAACTAAAGGCAGAGAGTACCTGTAACAATTGTGGCGAGAAAGGCCACTATCGGAGGCAGTGCCCCAAGCGGAGACCGAGAAGGGTGAAGATTCCTCAGCAGCAACCATGAAGACTCCGGCTTTTGTGCACTTCTCTCAAATGTCACAACCAGTGACTTCAATGTGCATACATACACCCAATGGCAACTGTAGACCTCTTTGCAGCACCCACAGTGTCTGCACAGTCAATCTGTCTTCCTGCAGTTCTTAAAACAAAGTTCTGCAGAGAATCGATGACTTACCCGCAGTGCTCGAAATCGCCTGCTTTCTGAAAAACGGAGGTCCAGACGCGCCCGAAACGCGTTTTCGGCCCGAAAATCATAGTCCGATAGGATTGTATAGTTGCCCTATAGCTTTACTCCCACGAAGAAAGCTCCTCAATCAGAGACCGTTTGCCGGTGCCTCCCGTAGAGCTCCCGACAAGGGTGTAGTCACCAACACAAATAGGGAAGAGTAGTTGAAGCTCTTACCCTCGTACCGCTTCCTGTGGTTCTCTTGCTTGCAGCTCAGCCCTTAGCACGAACCAGGCTCTGATACCATGAAAAGATGCAGGGGGGAAGAGAGCTTGAGCTCTTGCAAGCACACACACACACTCACAAACCCTAATAGAGAACACACAAGGTGAGAGGCTGAAAATCTTCTTCTTCTCTACTCAACACTCAACACTCCATATACAAGATCTTCCAGGCACATGACTCCTTCCCGTTCAAATTTACAGGATCTCTGCAGTTATTCTGGTCACATTCTTACTGGGGATACATCCACTATCCCAGTTCACAGTGAGGGCAAGTTGGAGATAGTTCCCGATGGCAGAGGAGGGAAGCATTCCTCCCAGGTGTTGTATGTTCCATCCCTTGGTTTTCATCTGTTGTCAGTGCATCAGGTTTGCAAGACTGGCGTACGGGTAGAGTTTGATGAGCATTTTGTTGCTCTCCGGGACAAGGCAACAGGCCAGGTGGTGTTTGGGAAGGCGGAGTGGAGAATGGAGTTTACAAACTTTCAGTACTCTCTCTCCCAGGTCCTCAGTTTTGTGATGAGTGGCAGTCTGGTAATGGCCACTTAAGTGTGGATACGTTGCAGGTGTAGGCTTTCCCGGACCAGATGGTGGATAGCTTGCCAATTGATGGCAACAATTGGCAAGAACTTTCCAGTTTTGAAGTTGGTGGTTCTTGTGTTCGTCAGTCAGAGGAAACTTTATAGGTAACCTATGCTCTGATGTCTCGTAGTATTCGGAACAAAGAAACTCCTGTAGATGAGGATGTTCTTTCCACGGGGACCTCTTGGAAAGCCGGGCAGGTGACAGTTGATTACTTGCAGAAGGAGGTGGTTGTTGCACATTCTCCAGGCTTTGTGGTTCCGAACTGAGAGGGGGTGGTTGACAGGTTTCAGAAGGCCTTGTGTCATGACCCTGTGAAATTGGAACCGCACAAGTGTGGGCATGGTGGTCGGTGAGCAAGATAAATTTTTAAAGATTCATACTTGGGTGTCCGGACAAAAAGGTAGCATGTGTGGACAACCCCAAGTGTGAAGGGGGACCAAGGTATTAAATTTTATAAGGTTTATAAACCTTGGGTGGCCCTTAGTTTTAAAAAACTTTAAGGGAGAGCCACTAGGATAATTATGGAGGGGGGGCTACTCCACTTTTAGAGTACACGCCTCCCTCTCCATCTCTCTCCCTCTTGCTTTGTGGAAAGAACTAGTCGGTTGGCTGCGTGGAGAGAATAGGTCGACTGGCTGCGTGGAGAACAGGCTGGTACAGGACGCCTGAAGGAGAGCCGTACAGTATAGCAGCTACAAGTACAGATTGGTACGGACATGTATAGGTGCTGTAGGGCGACTGGTACAGACAGGTACAGGTGGCTGTTGCAGTTTTGCTGACGCAGGCGGTTGCAGGTACAGACTAGTACGGACAGGTACAGGCGGCTACACCTTTTCTCACGCAGACGGGTACAGGCGTTGCAGGCTAGCAGGTATAGGCGGCTGTTGTCAGGGTGGCTGTTGGTCAGCTAGCGCATGCCGGTTGGTGAAGAACCGTATAGGGCAGCTCGTGCCGGCTGAACCCTTCTCTCTCTCTCTCTCCGATGCGGCACATATTATGAGATGGAGGTACCTCCATAGTGTACCTTCCAGTTCCAGTTTCATTTTCTAGGTGCCAGTAGTATCATCTTTATTTTTCATTTTCTGGGTTTTTTTATCCAGACATTGTATCAGATCCACCATGATGTAACTTTTGGTCTCATAGGTCATTATGGCCTTTTGAAGACGTTAATATAACATTTCATTTCATTTCATTTCTCTCTCTCTCTCTCTCAGGCGCTCTTCATGACGGCGCGAGACCTATCGCACTACACTCAAAGTTGCTACTTGGAATTGTAATGGATCTCTACGCCTTGATGTAGGGGCTTTTGAGGATAGTTTCACTGGGAGAGACATCATCTTCTACTGTGAGACACATCAGGCTCCTGGACAGTCCATGCCACATGTTAGTGGATACCGATGGGAGACAGCTTGTAGACAGGAGACTCGTTCAGAGCATAGACGACGGGGCTCAGGAGGAGTGGCAGTATTGTTTAGAGAGGAGCTACGGCCACTGATACATATAGTCCGCAGAGATGAGCAGGTTAGGTACATGTGGGTTAGACTGAGGGCAGAGACGGGCAGATATCTCTACATTGCTATATGCTATTTTGCTCCTAGTACATCAGTGTATGCATCACCTAGCGGGCAGTCTCCCTTTTCTATTTTGGATGATGACATTTGGGAGTTCTCCAGGGATGGTGACATCATTCTCTTGGGGGACTTCAATGCCAGGACCGCCCATAACCACACAGTATTTTATGGTACCTCAGAGGAGATGTTGAGGGAGCTTGATGTTGGGGATATGGGCCTATCTAGACTCTCACAGGATGAGGAACATACAGTGTATGGGCGGTATTTGCTAGACATGGGGACTGCACATGGATTGGCCATCCTGAATGGCCTACAGAGATTCCCGACATCGGGCAGTTTCACTAGCTTTCCACATCGGCATGGTGCTAGTACAGTGGACTATGTTATGGCTCAGCCCAGTCTCATTCCCTCTCTTCAGGATTTTATGGTAGGCACTAGGTCGGTTGGAATAGTAGTGGATCATGCCATCTTGTCCTTCACTCTCACATTTCAGTTCAGCACCGCTCCATTGGGACAGGTCTCCACACACACTCGTTATACCTTTACGAGGGAGACTGACACCGTGTACACGGATGAGATATACAGACGCTTATGTGCCGAGGAGCCGGGACGGCCATTAGATGAGCTCACTCAGATATTGATAGAGACGCTTCATGCTGCAGCATCAGAGGCATATCCCCATAGTCAGCCTACACGGAGACGATCTGGGAACATGCCCCAGAACAGTTGGTATGATGAGGAGTGCAGAGAGATGAGGATCAGATTACAGAGAGAGGTGCTCATGGGTGTTACCACTCACAGACAGTCACGGATTACCTTCCGGCACCTAGTGCGACGGAAGAAGAGGGCTTATCTTGCTCAGTTTTGAGATGGTTCACTCCACTATTGGGGTGAAACAGGGCTGCCCCCTTTCTCCCACCTTATTTGGGATGTATGTGGATGAGGTTTCGGACTATGTAGAGCGGGAGGGTGACAGAGGAGCACAGCTAGCAGGGACATGGATTCCGCTGTTATTGTATGCTGATGATATTGTGCTGATCTCAGATTCTCCAGAGGGGATGCAGCATCATTTGGATGCATTGCACACGTTTGCAGAGGACAGTGGATTGTCTGTTAACCTTGGTAAAACCAAGGTAATGGTGTTTAACACCACAGCACAGTGGGTTAGGAGGTCAATACCCACCTTTACATATGGTCAGGAGACGGTGGAGTATACAGATGCATATACTTACCTTGGTGTGGTTTTTAGTGGCCCACTATTTTCCTTGAGGAGAGCAGTGGAGACCAGATTGACCAGAGCTTATGCAGCATTGGGGAGACTAGAGAGGATGTGTTCGCAGGTTCAGTTTCAGGAACCTCGAACAAAGCTCTGGCTCTTTGACACTTTGGTCACTTCAGCCATGCTGTATGGAGTGGAGATATGGGGGCCCTCAGTGGATCACTACAGCCAAGCTGGTAGCACAGATGGATGGAGACGTATGGAGAGGTCCTTGGTTTCTATGATTTCCCGGATGATTAGGGCCAAGGCCTCCGTACCACATGATATGATCCGTGCAGAGATGGCTGCCCCCCCATTGGTAGTAGAGGCACTCACTCGATCAGTCTCCTTTATACATAGCACTTGGGCTCTCCCTAGAGACAGATATGCTCGCTTAGCCCTGGAGTCTTCACGACAGTTGGCATCACAGGGAGACGGATCATGTTGGTATGCAGAGATGATAGCTTGGTTCCAGCTGCATGGCTTTAGTATGGACAGGCTACCTCCATTTCAGTACTCCCTGGATGCACCCTCCCTCTCTCTCACACGGGTAGAGATTACCAGACTTATCAGGCAAGACTTGACTCAGCTGGACACTAGGAGGACATGGATACAGCCGACACACGAGCTTGGTACGAAGATGGCTTTCTATAGAGATCATCTTCTCCAGCTCACGGAGGATGGGTTCGTGATTAGACCCAGCTACATGGATACTCATCTTTCTCATGGGGTACGGTGTGCTATTGGTCAGATGCGCACATCCTCACACCAGCTAGAGATTGAGACTGGCAGATTCAGAGGAGTACCGGCTGAGGCCAGGATTTGTCAGCTGTGCCAGATGGAGCCAGAGACAGAGTTACATTACATATGTCACTGTCCAGTATATTATGAGATACGAGGCCGCTTTTACTGCCTGGTCAGAGAGGGCTTCGGACCACTTTCTAGAGTCATAAGATACCAGGATCAGAGATGCCTCGGATTGTACTTGCTGGAGCTGCGTAGACATAGAGAGGGTCTCTTGAGAGGGAGGGGATCAGAGACGGAGAGACACCTACAGAGGCAGATTACAGACTTCTTTCGACCAGAGATTCAGCAGTCAGGCCAGTAGGCATTGCAGCTAGCCCCAGAGTACAGCCGCACCAGAGGTACACTGATTGATCGGGCTATAGAGCTGGGGCGATCCAGGCGCCCCAAGATGAGAGGCCCATCTCAACACCGGCAGAGACTACAACAGAGGATCTGGACCATACTAGCACGGCATGGGAGACGTCCAGTCAGAGTACTCACCATGGAGGACATTGAGGATATCCGCCATCGACCGATGAGAGACATCTTCGGATAGTGATGTGTATGATGCTTATCTTTGTTGCTGGAGTTTTCCTCCCAGATGTTATCCATTAGGAGCTCCTAGTACCGTACTTTTCCTCATAGTTGTTTCAGTTTTAGTTAGTTGTTTAGTTGTTTTTAGCTTTCCTTACACAGACATTGTATCAGATCCACCAATTGTTGTAACCTTTTTGGTCTCATAGGTCATTTTGGCCTTCTGAAGACGTTAATATATCATTTCATTTTCATTTCTCTCTCTCTCTCTCTCTCTCTCTCTCTCTCTCTCTCTCTCTCTCTCAGACTACTACTAGCACTACATAGACACGGAGATCTTACTTCAGACACCCGCACATCATAGCGGAGGAAGACAGTCCCAGTTGACTGACTTCTTCCAGAGATTGGCACCAGTAGCCTAGCCACACACATTGGGAGTGACATCTCAGCGAGCGGAGGAGATTCGAGCTAGGGGATGACCTGGACTAGCCGGCTACCAGACACCACGGCTGCACCACAGGGAGATCGCGGCCATCCGGTCTCGACACCAGCAGGAGGTCGAGGAGCAGCTGGCACATTTTCGCTCTGATCCAGGACGCATGTTCCAGACATTTATGGCATCCTCAGATCAGATGTATGACATATTGTACCCAGACTATGGGATTGGATGGAGTTAGGAGTAGATAACATATCATACTTGTATCACCCCTTTAGCATATAGAGATGCATTAGTAGCCCTAGTACTCCATCCACACCCTCTCGTTTGTACACCACCATTGAGTCCCCTATGGTCGTGTTGTCATACTTGTACATTTTATTCTCACCCCACATTTTCCTCTTGATGACTGGAGGAACATCATTGTACTACTTGTTTGTCTCATAGGCCAATTTTGGCCTTTTGCAGACGTTAATATATCTTTCTTTCTTTCTTTCTTTCTCTCTCTCTCTCTCTCTTCTCCTTGTGTGAGCTCTGGAGGGCAAAGGCGGGTGGCTGCAAATTCAGGACAGCATACTCTATACTCTCAGAGGTGGTGTTTTTGAGGAGGATTGGGCTGAGGGACAGCAGTGAATCTGCTGAATATCTTTCTCTCTCTTTCCACTGGCTTATGACTGCTTCAGAGTTGTTTCTTCTGGCCCTTTGTGAGAGGAGGGGTGTGGCAGTTTGAAGGGTGGAAATAGAGTTGGATAGTGGATTTGTTCTTTGGCTGAGTTTGAAGCCATGATCATGGAATAGCCAGATGCGTGCTCAAGGCTTCCCTGTTGCATTGTCTTGGTTGATTAGAGGAGACAACAGTGTGTTGCTTTTGTGGGACATAGATGTGTATGTGTATCCTCTATGCTAAGAGGTCTTGAGGGTTGCCAGATTGGACATGCAGGTTTATTTTTCTTGACTGGCTTTGTTGTACTCAGTTAAACTTTTCCATTGAAATTGAATAAAGAAATACCGAAAGGGGCGCCAAGCTTTGGGGCCAATAGGTGTCGTTTTTCTTTTTTTTCTGGAGCATTCTAGCTCTTGTTCATTTGTTAATTGTCTGGACTACAATTGGATAGGTGACTGCTGCTAGTCTACCGCACTTTGGTTTCTACCAGAGGCCGGTTTCACCCTGCGTGCTCTTCAGCAGGTTTCTAGGTTTTGGCTTCCCACCGTAACAGGTGTTGATCCTTGTGAGCAGTGTGATGCCTCTTTGACTCGAAAGCAGAATGGTTCATTGATCTGGTTGATGGATACCAGATTGGACGGGAGCTTCCTGAAGAGGCTGATGAGCTCGTGTTTGCAGATGACTCTTTGGGAGGCAGGATCATGGACTCTTTTACACACGAGGGGGATTGATGGATGGAGTTTGAGATTGGGGAGGAGATCCAGACACGAGGAGATCTACTTCAGGCCCAGGAGTAGTTTTATGGAGCAGTAAGAGGCAATCATCTTTTGCCTTGTCGTCGATAGAGGCAGAGTACCGGGCTGCTTGTGATGTTGCTTGCGAGGTGGTGAGGTTGCAGAGGTTGCATGGCAGGATTGGGCTTCCACTGGAGGAACCCACGGTTATCGAGAGGCACTTTGTTTGTGAACAGATCATTGCTGATGACATCTTGCTAGAGTTCTATTTGATGGAGGACAGTATGGTGGACCTCTTCACGAAGTCGCTATCTCAGGCTTTGCTTAGGCTGCACCCCAGCTCCCTGTGGTTGGTTTCACAGCCAAGAGCTGAAAGGGGGTGTTAGAAGTCATCTCCTGTCTTTACTGAGACACCAGGGCCTTTGTTGTGGGTGTGCCCACCCTTGTAGGTGTTGTTCTCATTTTTCCTCACTCCCTGTATTTTCCCCCACATTTTTTCCATTTATCTATGGCTTGGGGGGGCAGTCCTGAGCTGGCAAGCGCATATATCCTGGCCGACTATACCCAACTGTGTGTGGACACCTTTCTGGTGCTGGCCGACAGGTCTATGTGGCAGGTCGTGGAGTTTTGTGCCTGTCGGTTGCCTTTGGAGCAGGCCGACCCCCACTTGGGAGCCATATAAAATGGCCCCACAGCCCTTTGTCATTTGTATCATCATTCGGGATTCTTCTTGTGTATATATAGTAGAGTTACACGCCTCTCTCTCCATTGCTGTCTTTTTCTGCACTTGCTCTTGTGTTTCCAGATTTTGACATCATCTCCGCTGCGTATTCTGATACTCTCGTGCGTACATTGGTGAGCTGCGGAGATTGATCCACAATTTTCTTTGGTCGGGTTTGGATGGCACCACAAACACTCGTGCTAGGGTAGCTTGGCTTATAGTTATTCAACCAAGACGAGCGGGGGGACTAAATATTATTGAACCGGATGTTTAGTGCAGGGCATTGCTTTGCAAACTTGTGGTCAGAGGTTTCCTACCAGGCACTGAGCCTTGGAAGGATTTTTTCTTGTTTCAGATTTCCGGATGTACACCCCGTGTTGGGAGAGACTGGTTGCCCAGCACATGGTTTTTGTTCACAGAGGTTGATATGAGGGCACCATCTTTCCCTCTTATTGCACCCATTGTTAGAGCATTGAGAAGCATGAGACCATTTTTTCGACAAAGGCTTCCTAGGTCTTTGGATGAGGCTGACGACAACCTATTATCTGGAACGAGTTCATCAGGGGATGAGGCCGGTCGGCCACTTGGTGCATCTTGTTACATGCAGTGGTGAGGATGGGAGAGATGTGCATACACAGTTTTTGCTTGGAATTCCTTTAAGAGTCTTCCGGAGGATCGGAGAGCTGCATCCATTCATTGCCCAACAGGGCGGATAGCCGGATCAATCATGCCAAGACGGCCCTGATGATAAGGCTGGATAATTACCCTCCATCGCGCTTTGGCCCATGCAGATCTGCCATCTATCCCTGCCCATAGAAAGTTCCTCATCAGACGCTACACCTGTCCAAGGCATGCGCAGAGAATGCCCAATAAGAAGTAATGTACCCCATGGTAGCCATGAGCACCTAGTTAGCCACAAACACGCGGCCAACAAGGGAGGGACGGGCAATGCTCCAGTAAAGGAGCCTCTTCCGAATGCGTTTAGAAGAATGGGACAAGCTACTGCTCTGGTGAGACATCAATCCGTAGACATCCCAAATATCTGACTGGGGTGCCATTGGGAATCGACTAGAAAGCCTCAACTTAGCATCAAGCCGGGGTGCCATTGGGAATCCACTAGAAACCCTCAACTGAGCACCAAGGCAGGGTGGGTGCGGATCCAACCCAAATTGAATAGGGGAACAGCAAGGCAAAAGTCCTCAATGGCTAGCATGAATCTCCGAAGATATCCTTCCTCTCCGGAAAGGTATGCTGCTGTGTCATCTGCAAACTCAGAGTCAAGAAGCTCCTCCTGGGACCTAATGAGAAGACGAAGGCCCTGAAGTCCAGTGCCCTGGGCAGACAGGAAGCTGCTCATCCCCTCAGCTACGAAGAGGAAGAGAAAGGGGCAAGAAGGCATCCCTGAACTGTTATGGAAATCGGAATCCTCTCCCCTCTAGTCCCCTGAATGCGGACCTGGCTGTGGGCAGCAGAATACAATGATGAGACTCCTCTAATCCAGCGTGCCAGGAACCCCATCCAAAGCATAGTGCCCTCTAGGAAAGCCCACTCCACACTGTCATAGGCTTTCTCGAAATCCAGGAGTAGAACTACCATGTCCTCCTGGTGAACAATAGCTATGGCAGTCACCTCCCAGAAGGTGAAGATGTATCCAAGATGCTCCTATCCTGGTTGAACCGGGTCTGGGTGCCATGAATCAAATCGGGGAGGTGGACAAACGAAAAAGTTTCTTCAAAAGCCTCTCCGACATGGGGCCAGAGGCCATGATCTCGTTGAAGGCCGCTCAGAAACTATCCTCCATGAGATCCCAATGAAGAACGAAGAGGCAAACTGGAAGGCCATCCTCCCTGGAGGCACTTGCCACGAGACAGGGCCCTTAGAGCCTCACGCAACTCATCACGCAAGAAGGGAGAGCACAAAGAAATCTGCAACCCTGGTGAGACCACCTCATAAGTATGCTGCCAAACTCTCTCTCTTGCTGCCTCAACGCTGCCTCAGCCTGGGAAGACAGAGGATTGGCCGAGAGAAAAAATCTGTGGCAATGGCACGAACCTAGGGGGACCTGACTCAATGGAGCCATCTCTACTTGTCAACCTGAGGACCCCGTCTATCCGATGGTGAGGGCCTGTCATCTCGAAGAACTCCGTAGTGACCCTGTCTCCTGCTTCTGTCCAGAAAGAGGCGTGAGCATGGTACCTAAACTCCACCCTGCTCTCCTCAATCAAGTGGATCTCTGTGCGGGCTGTCTCCACCTGGGACTCCAACCATGGGCTATCTGGGGTCTACTCCTGGAGGTGCTGAAGGGAAGTAAGGCTCCTGTGAAGGCTCCGCTGCTGCTCCCGAAACAGGATGAACTGGGTCCTGGGCTGCCCTCTGTAGGAAAGAGCTGATCTCCCAAAGGCCAAGGTCAAGATCTGCTGCAGCTGAATAGCCCTGCCTGAAAGAGAGAACTCTTCATATCTCCTCATCTGCCTGCCAATCTCGGGATCCTGAATCAAGCTCTCTAGGATATGGACACTCTGCTGCCCCTCTGATCTCCATGGGTCCTGTAGGAGAACTGGGGCGTGGTCTGAGAGAGCAATGGTGCTATTAGCATCACATAGTTGATATTAACTCAGACCACCGACCTAAACAGCAGCCTGCATAAGGAGCCCTACACTTTAGGGCACTTTAATCTTCAGTTGATTATGAGCCCCACCAGTCTATTATATAGCAAAGTTCAGTGTGGTGTGGTTATAGTTCACTCACCAGTTCATTATAATTAGGCATTCACGAGTGAAGTTTCCTTAGCAAGGTTCAGTGTGCTGTGGTTATAGTTATAGTTAACTCATGAGTTTAACAAGAAGTAACTCTTCTTAAAGACTTCACTACTCCACAACATCCAAGGAAGAAAAAAGCAATGATCCTGATCTCTAAACAAGCCTATTGAATTTTAAAGCTGCTATGTAATGAAAATAAAGCATAATAGAGCTCAAGTATCCTGTGCAATAAGTTTGACTTACTATGGCACCAAAGAAGCCCGGCTCCTTTACGCCAAACAAATAGGCAAAGTAGCTCTCCTGCCTGGTAAGTACAGTAGAAACGTAAGACCTCACCACGTTGTACATTTCAATAACATACGCAGTACACAAAATGAGAATCAAGCATGCTGTATTAACAAGTGGAAGCCCGGAGGAGAAATGTAATCTGTAGGGACAATGTAGACTAATTCGATGTGTGTGAAACCATTAGTTTCTGTTTGATCTATGATGTAAACAAGTCACCTTTGTTAAGTACCATCCATAATTTTTTGTCAGTGAGGCTTCTTGCTTTTGGAACTAAAGTGAGACCAACCCTAATTATTTTACTCTGTACAGCAAGTTGCCCCTCAAACTCATTGTTCAGGCTATATTTTTTTCAGCCAAGAAGTTATGCTCTTCCACAAAGAGGCAAGGTTCTCGATGCCAGAAAATTTTGTCCAAAATTCAAGCAGCAAGCCATCACACAAGAGAAAAAACCACAAGTCACACAACACAAGCTCAAATAACTATTACTAAATGTATATCGAATTGCCCCCCCTTTTGTGCATCTTCTAGGCAGCCTACAGCAGCTGCTTGTTATAATATCACCTCAGCACCTCTCTCAAACCACATTCTTAACTGCACAACTAGGTATTCGGTTGTTAAAACTCCTTATGCTGAATTGTCACCAGACATGACTTGGGTAGCTTTTTTTTTTTTCAACTGGCCTTTGACCCAAGATCCTCCCATAGTTACCAATTTTTCACCGTCCGAAGACAACCGCCTGTATGCGCTTATTTATCCACCCGTAGGCAATGCCGCCGAGGAAGCACCAAGGGGATTTTTGAACCCAAGACCTCTTGGTCCTAGTGGTATCAAAGCATAGGCTTCCTTGAAAGCGGAGGCTTCCTTTTATCAATAAGGAAGAGAAAAGATCTCAAGTGGGGACCACACTTACCATCATTGCTATTAAGCATGGCCAGCCACTTCAGAGCCTATGAAGCAAGAGCATGAGCAATAGACAGCTTCGTCTAAGGATTTATGAATTCACAAAATTTATCTTGGAAGTATGGAGTTGGCTTTATGTGCACACGTTTAGCACTCTTTCCATATGGATATTGTGGATTATATTATCAAGCTTACAGGCAAGCTATATGGAGATATATCTCAGGATATCTTAAGGATATGGTGACAAGATATTTCTTTTGGCTTCATGACCAACCTGACAAAGAAAAGCTAAGTATACTTTGAGTTTGCAAAGTTGGTGCTTTGCTATTTACTATGAAGTGTTTTTGATGTTCACTAACCCTTGTATAGCCATGCAAGGAGAAAGGTGGTGTTGTTTGCCTTGAGATGGTTTCAGGGAAACATTGTTTATGGCTCCCTTTATTGGGATGGATTATATCTATGGAGATTTCTTTCTCGACGACATATATGATGCTTTTATGGATAAAAGTCCACCTCTACTCCAAGGTGTGTGGTCAGCACGAAGCATGTGGTAAGAGTTATGGTATACAGGTCTATGGATTCCTGGACTTCTTTTCTAGGGATTTGGATCCATCCTTAGGTTTATGGATTATGTTTATGACTCCCTTTTACTGGGATGGATTATTCTTTTTGACTCCCTTTATTTGGGATGCATTGGACTTATGGAATTCATGGTTCACATACCTTGTGTAGTGTTCTCTTGTCCTACACGCTCTCTTGAAGATTGTTTCTACCATGTGTGGGTGGAACAATAGAGAACATATAGAAGGGAAAATGGGCACTTTAGAGGGTAGTGTCGAGCACAACATACCGTGTGTAGTGTTATCTTGTCCTTCGTGCTCTCTTGGAGATTGTTTCTACCATATCTGGGTGGAACAATAGAGAACAGATGGAAGGGAACAGGGGCACTTGAGAGGGTAGTGTGAGTTGGTGGCCGAAATGCCTATAAACTATGTGTAGCAGAAATGCTTATGGAACACAAGGCTATCTATGCCTGCGAGTGATTGTTTTATCTTGTTACTTGAGCCCACCTCTCATCCAAGGTGTGTGGTCAGAGTACCAACACGGAGTGCAAGTGGTAAAGAGGACATGATACTTGGTTGGCAGGGAACTTATGTGTACGCCAAGGGTCATGTGGATTGGCATATGTTTGTGTGCCTTGAGCTTGTTTGTTACTGGGTTATACAGTGACAGAGATCTTATGGACTATATCTATGGTTTCTCATTTGGCCGAAATACCTATAAACTAGAAGAAACAGGGTATACCTATGATATTAACTATGGAGAACCAACTTTTCTGTCACCATGTTTTGTGCTCTTAAATGGCACCAGTTTGTGTGCATAGCACATGTTTCTATGTGAGGCACTAGTTTCTTGTGCATGGCACTTATTTAAGTGTCTTAGCACCTGGTTGGTGATTTTCATTGGCATATGATTATCTCATTGATATTGGTAATTGAGACACAATTGGCTCTTGTGCCTGTGTCTAGCATATCTTCCATGGAATTCTCGCCCATTTATTTTGGGACATGATTTTGATATTGGTATTATGGAGACTTATTTAGTCTCACCCATTTCTTTGGGACATGGATTCTTCAGTTATATTGGATTTTTGAGACTGTCTCGTCTCGCCCACTCGATGGGACATGATTATATCTTGAATATATGGCTTGAAGCTTAAAGTTGCGGACAACTTTTAAGAAGCTGGGGAGGATGTCACCAGCCTGGACATTTCCCTGTATGAAAGGTGTCACGACCCTATGTTTTTCTCTGGACAATATGCAGGTGTGCACAGGGACATGGTGGACAGTGTGAATGGCACCAGTTTGGGGCAAGATGATTAAAGTCCCTTCACATAACCCAAGGGGACAAAGGGTTGGAGGGGACAAAGGTTTAAAAGCCTTAAAAATAATAGAACACCCTTTTTTTAAAGGGTGGCCCATAAGTTATTATTGGGGAACCTACGCTTCTTTTGGGGAGAGGGGCTAGTGGGCTGCAGCTAGGCGCTTCTCTACTGGTGAAAAAGCGGAGGGCTGAACAGCAGGAGGCGGGCTGGAGCTGTGGCACATGCTCTCTCTGGGTGGAGGTGATCACAAAGACACAAAAGAAGATGGACGAGGCCGAGAAATGGATCGAGGTCGCCAAGAAAGGGAAAGGTAAAGAATCGCCACCCATCCCCACTCCCACCATCATCAACATGACCCTTGAAGAGGAGCAAAGGAGGAAGACCCGGGCCTTACATGTACGAGTGTCCGGTCTAAAAGACCGTGATGATGCGGAAGGGGAAACCAAGGAGCTCTTCTCTATGATGGGCATTGAAGCCACGCACACAAAGGCATGGAGAGTGGGAAAGAAGAGAGAAGGTAGTGGCGAATCTTCTTCTAAGGAGAGAGCACTTATCATTCGTTTCCCCTCCATGGAAGCGAAGAAGGACTTCTTGAAGAGACGTCCTACACTCAAGCAAACCGGAATATTTCTTGGAGATGACCTCACACTCTCGCAACTTGCCCACATGAAAGAAGTTATGCCCGAGATAAGGGCAGCCCGAGAGAAAGGGAAAGTGGCCTTCTATAGAGATGGTAGAGTGGTGATTATGGAGAGGCGCTCTTCATGACGGTGCGAGACCTATGGGACTACACTCAAAGTTGCTACTTGGAATTGTAATGGATCTCTACACCTTGATGTAGGGGCTTTTGAGGATAGTTTCACTGGGAGGGACATCATCTTCTACTGTGAGACGCATCAGGCTCCTGGACAGTCCATGCCACATGTTAGTGGATACCGATGGGAGACAGCTTGTAGACAGGAGACTCGTTCAGAGCATAGAGGACGGGGCTCAGGAGGAGTGGCAGTATTGTTTAGAGAGGAGCTACAGCCACTGATACATATAGTCCGCAGAGATGAGCAGGCTAGGTACATGAGGGTTAGATTGAGGGCAGAGACCGGCAGATATCTTTACATTGCTATATGCTATTTTGCTCCTAGTACATCAGTGTATGCATCACCTAGCGGGCAGTCTCCCTTTTCTATTTTGGATGATGACATTTGGGAGTTCTCCAGGGATGGTGACATCATTCTCCTGGGGGACTTCAATGCTAGGACCGCCCATAACCAGACAGTATTTTATGATACCTCAGAGGAGATGTTGAGGGAGCTTGATGTTAGGGATATGGGCCTATCTAGACTCTCACAGGATGAGGAACATACAGTGTATGGGCGGTATTTGATAGACATGGGGACTGCACATGGATTGGCCATCCTGAATGGCCTACAGAGATTCCCGACATCGGGCGGTTTCACTAGCTTTCCACATCGGCATGGTGCTAGTACAGTGGACTATGTTATGGCTCAGCCCAGTCTCATTCCCTCTTTTCAGGATTTTATGGTAGGCACTAGGCCGGTTGGAATAGCAGTGGATCATGCTATCTTGTCCTTCACTCTCACATTTCAGTTCAGCACCGCTACATTGGGACAGGTCTCCACACACACTCGTTTTACCTTTACGAGGGAGATGGACACCGTATACACGGATGAGATATACAGACGCCTATGTGCCGAGGAGCCGGGACGGCCATTAGATGAGCTCACTCAGATATTGATAGAGACGCTTCATGCTGCAGCATCAGAGGCATATCCCCATAGTCAGCCTACATGGAGACGATCTGGGAACATGCCCCAGAACAGTTGGTATGATGAGGAGTGCAGAGAGATGAGGATCAGATTACAGAGAGAGGTGCTCATGGGTGTTACCACTCACAGACAGTCACGGATTACCTTCCGGCACCTAGTGCGACGGAAGAAGAGAGCTTATCTTGCTCAGTTAGAGAGGGATTTGTACCAGTTATTTATGAGTCAGGACTCAGGCGAGGCATGGAGACTATTCCATGAGCATTCACCATCACCAGCCATTACCTCCACAGAGATTTGGGGTGAGTATGCAGCATCCCTGTACACAGCACCAGGACAGCCGCCCCTGCCAGACCCATCGGAGCCATGCCCAGAGACATGTGCTTTCTTTACTGCTGAGATGGTAAGGAAAGCTATTGACAGGATGAGGACTGGGAGAGCATATGATCATGATGGTTTGGCAGCAGAGCACTTTATTCATGCCAGAGATATGCTTGCAGAGCTTATTGCTATGATGTTTAACCGAGCCATGTGTGAGGGTTTTCCTGAGACTTGGAATATGTCCACGATTGTGCCTATCTTCAAGTCAGGGGATCCCATGCTTCCTGGGAATTATCGTACCATCATGATTGGTCACACATTGGCTAGATTATATGCATCTATTCTTGAGCAAGAGTTGAGTAGATGGGCAGAGAGAGAGGGCATACGTGCATCAGGGCAGGCAGGGTTCAGGAGAGGTTTCTCCACTCTTGACCATATCTTGACACTCAGAGCTATTATTGAGGAGGGCAGATTATATGGCAGGAGGATTTATTGTTGCTTTGTGGATTTCCGCAAAGCTTTTGACACAGTACCGAGAGCCAGGCTGATGCGCAAACTACAGGAGATGGGAGTGCCCACAGAGCTGATTTGGGGAATCATGGCTTTATACAGGACAGTTGTGGGGCAGGTACGTACTACCCAGGGTACATCTGAGATGGTTCACTCCACTGTTGGGGTGAAACAGGGCTGCCCCCTTTCCCCCACCTTATTTGGGATGTATGTGGATGAGGTTTCGGACTATGTAGAGCGGGAGGGTGACAGAGGAGCACAGCTAGCAGGGACATGGATTCCGCTGTTATTGTATGCTGATGATATTGTGCTGATCTCAGATTCTCCAGAGGGGATGCAGCGTCATTTGGATGCATTGCACATGTTTGCAGAGGACAGTGGATTGTCTGTTAACCTTGGTAAAACCAAGGTGATGGTGTTTAACACCACAGCACAGTGGGTTAGGAGGTCAATGCCCACCTTTACATATGGTCAGGAGACAGTGGAGTATACAGATGCATATACTTACCTTGGTGTGGTTTTTAGTGGCCCACTATTTTCCTTGAGGAGAGCAGCGGAGACCAGATTGACCAGAGCTTATGCAGCATTGGGGAGACTAGAGAGGATGTGTTCGCAGGTTCAGTTTCAGGAACCTCGAACAAAGCTCTGGCTCTTTGACACTTTGGTCACTTCAGCCATGCTGTATGGAGTGGAGATATGGGGACCCTCAGTGGATCACCACAGCTGAGCTGGTAGCACTGATGGATGGAGACGTATGGAGAGGCCCTTGGTTTCTATGATTTCCCGGATGATTAGGGCCAAGGCCTCCGTACCACATGATATTATCCGTGCAGAGATGGCTGCCCCCCCATTGGTAGTAGAGGCACTCACTCGATCAGTCTCCTTTATACATAGCACTTGGGCTCTCCCTAGAGACAGATATGCTCGCTTAGCCCTGGAGTCTTCACGACAGTTGGCATCACAGGGAGACGGATCATGTTGGTATGCACAGATGACAGATTGGTTCCAACTGCATGGCTTTAGTATGGACAGGCTACCTCCATTTCAGTACTCCCTGGATGCACCCTTCCTCTCTCTCACACGGGCAGAGATTACCAGGCTTATCAGGCAGGACTTGACTCAGCTGGACACTAGGAGGACATGGATACAGCCGACACACGAGCTTGGTACGAAGATGGCTTTCTATAGAGATCATCTTCTCCAGCTCACGGAGGATGGGTTTGTGATTAGACCCAGCTACATGGATACTCATCTTTCTCATGGGGTACGGTGTGCTATTGGTCAGATGCGCACATCCTCACACCAGCTAGAGATTGAGACTGGCAGATTCAGAGGAGTACCAGCTGAGGCCAGGATTTGTCAGCTGTGCCAGATGGAGCCAGAGACAGAGTTACATTACATATGTCACTGTCCAGTATATTATGAGATACGAGGCCGTTTCCATTGCCTGTTCAGAGAGGGCTTTGGACCACTTTCTAGAGTCATGAGATACCAGGATCAGAGATGCCTTGGATTGTACTTGCTGGAGCTACGTAGACATAGAGAGGGTCTCCTGAGAGGGAGGGGATCAGAGAGGGAGAGACACCTACAGAGGCAGATTACAGACTTCTTTCGACCAGAGATTGAGCAGTCAGGTCAGCAGGCATTGCAGCTAGCCCCAGAGTACAGCCGCACCAGAGGTACACTGATTGATCGGGCTATGGAGCTGGGGCGGTCCACGCGCCCCAAGATGAGAGGCCCATCTCGACACCGGCGGAGACTACAACAGAGGATCAGGACCATACTAGCACGGCATGGGAGACGTCCAGTCAGAGTACTCACCATGGAGGATATTGAGGAGATCCGCCAGCGTCCGATGCGGCACATATTGTGAGATGGAGGCACCTCCATAGTGTACCCCTCCGTCCCACATGATATTGTATCCCCTCACTATATTCCACTCACCTCCATAGCGTACCCCCCCCCCTCACTATATTCACACCCTATAAGGGTTTCTGTTTACCTTCCATTTCCAATTTCATTTTCTAGGTGCCTGTAGTATCATCTTTATTTTTCATTTTCTGGGTTTTTTTTTATCCAGACATTGTATCAGATCCACCATGATGTAACTTTTGGTCTCATAGGTCATTATGGCCTTTTGAAGACGTTAATATAACATTTCATTTCTCTCTCTCTCTCTCTCTCTCTCTCTCTCTCTCTCTCTCTCTCTCTTGGCATTGACCTCATCCATACAGTTGGCAGAGGATGGAGATACTCATTGTTGGTACACTCAGATGAGATCATGGTTTGACCTACATGGTTTGCGGATAGAGCCACTACCACCCTTTCAGTATAGTGTGGATTGTCCATTTTTGGATCTCACCCGCTTAGAGCAAAACTGGGTGATCAGGATGGATATCATCACAGTGGACACAGAGAGGACATGGACTAGGACCCTTGAGTCCCTGGGCACGAAAATGGCTCATTACAAGAGCCATTTTCTACACCTCTCACCGGATGATTTTATCACCCGCCCGACGTACATGGATGTACACCTATCACATGGGATATGTTGTGCCATTGGACAGATCCGGACCTCATCACACCAGCTGCGGATTGAGACAGGGCGATACGTGCATCAGATCTTGGATGACCACATTTGTTAGCTATGCTACCAGGAGATAGAGTCAGAGAAACACTACATTTGCCGATGTACAGTCTATTATGAGATCCGAGGGAGATATCACCGCCTCTTCCGAGAGGGTTTTGGGCCGTTACGCAGGGTCATGGAGTTTTGAGGATCAGAGATGCCTGGGATTGTTTCTACTTGAGCTCAAGAGACACAGAGAGACCCTCTTGGCAGACAGGAGGCCGAGCCATGATGTACCTAGACAGAGGACCCTGACAGATTTCTTCGGCACCAGCACCAGGAACCCAGCCGACACCTCCTGATACCTCCTCCATTGGGCCATCAGGGCACCGACCACGCTCCCAGAGAGTCACCACTGATAGAGCAGTTATCTTATGTCGTGCTTGTCGGACACGCCCACCACGATCCCGACCACGGCATCCTCACCATCGCCAGATGTCACCATTTGGCCACCCAATTGGTCCACCCGTGCTTTCTTATCATGTATGTACATTGGACTCGTGTCCATGGCAGTTGTTTATGCCGGGGATTGATGCCACTCATGTGATACTGTAGACTTGGCTTTCCGTTGGGACTTGTGCCTCCGTGTACATGCCCGGAAATGCTTGGTGGATTGGTGTTCCATTCGGTCTGGTACCTCGTGTACTAGCCTGGAGCATGTGAAACTGTCTGCTGACATGGTTGTGTGGCATGTGAACAGGTGGTAAGTACTACCCAATCTAGGCTCAAATAGCCCTTAGGACGTAGCCAATATTTATAAGTGAGTGCGTTCCCACTTCATTAAAGTTTGGGCGTCCAAAAGTCACTTATAAATTATGACCGCTTCCAAGTTCACACTCACTGAAGTCCCGAGGCAGACAAGACTCAATGTCCAGGACCTGATCCTCCCCTTTTACTCATAAATGGGCATCTCCCCATGTCCCTTCACCTGATTGGACCCCAATTCACTTACTTATTAAGAGAAAATTCCTGTTTTCTCTTCATGAAGATTTTTGGAGGCTAAAAACTCTGTTTTTCCACCATTTCTCTCCATTTCCAAGCTCTCCATAGCCATACCCAACTTGCTAAGGTGATTCTCAAGCTTCCTAGAGTGTTTCTGGATACTAATCACTCTCCTACACACTCCCAATGACTGAAATTCAACAAAACAGCTCTCTTTATTGCTGTAATTTCTGGTCTTTTGCTGGAAACCCTAATTTCAGCTCTCCTTTCTCAAGTGGAACCATAGGGGAAGCTTTCCCAAGGTTCCCTTCATCCTCTTGAAGACTTTTGTCACGAAGAAAGGCGACAAATCAAAGATCTCAACACTCCAAGGACTTCCATCGCGAAGACTTCCGCTGTCATCAACTCTACTTGCTATTGGTAAGCTTTTATGCTTAAATATGGGAGCAAGTAGCAGGAGGGAGGAACCGGATTACAAGATCACATACCCTGTGTAGTACTCTCTTGTCCTACGTGCTCTCTTGCACATTGCTGCTACCATGTGTTGGTGGAACAATAGAGAGCAGATGGTAGGGAACATGGGCACTTGAGAGGGTAGTGTGGGTTGCAAGTCTACATCAACAACCACTTGTTTGCAATACTGTATTCATATGCATTGGTATGGAAATTTGGTCAGAAATGCCCATGACACTATGTACTTGATTCTCCCAAGATCAATATACTTTATTAGAGGGAGAGGCCGGCCGTTCCGGCTCATTGTGTGTCTCTTGTCAATTCAGCAATTTACTTCTTGTATTTGAGCAAGTGTCCATCAAATCTTAGTGTATGTAAGTGTATTGATTAGCATTGTGTTCAACCAAGTTACATTGGTATCAGAGCATACGGTTCTCTTAGACTTCTATCGTGAGAGACAATCACCGTAAACACTAGCTATCTCTACACTTAGAACATTATGGACAGCCATAAAATGAATGTTGGAGATGCTAATACAGGAGGTAGGGACAATGAAATGCATGCCTCCAATGCTTTACAGGATGAGCAAACTCATGTGGTGCACAATAGGTGTCATGACCCTGTGAAAATGGAACAGCACAAGTGTGGGCATGGTGTGGTTGGTGAGCAAGACAAATATTAAATGATTCATATTTGGGGTGCCCGGACAAATGTTATGATGTGTGGACATCTTCAAGTGTGAAGGGGGACCAAGAACATTAATATTTTTAATGTTCTAACCATGGGTGGCCCCTAGGCATAAGTGACCCTTAGAAGTTTAATAAACTTGAGAAAGGGGCTTAGGATATTTTTGGAGAAAGGGGTAACTCCACTTTGGGAGTTACACGCCTCTCTCTCTCTCTCTCTCTCTCTCTCTCTCTCTCTCTCTCTCTCTTGCTTTTTGGGAGAGTCGTGGAAGCTAACTACAGAGAGGATTTTTGCTGGTTTTTGGCTGCGTACAGAACAGGCCGTACAGACCCTGGCCGTACAGCCCACGTGGAGGCAGGCCGTACAGCACTGGTGGAGGCTGCCCGTACAGTCGGCTGCTGCTGCAGGTACAATCGACTACTGCAGGTTTAGGCGGCGCAGGCAGGTACGGACAGCAAGTACAGTCCGTACTGTTGGCGGCTGTACATAATTGGTTGCAGGCGCTGTTGTACGATAGCAGGTACAGACTGCTGGGCATTATTTGGTTCAAGCGGCGCAGGCGACCAGGGTACAGACAACAGGCGCGCAGGTTCAGGCGACTGCAGGTACAATCCGTACAGTCCTGTACGGACAGGTACAGTCAGATACAGTTGACCTGTACGGACAGGTGCAGGCAGGTACAGTCCTGAACAGTAATAACAGGCGGTGCTTTATCAGAGCATAGTTGGTGCATCAGTCAGGTGGTTGCAGGGAGGAGAGTATAGACAGTCTTTGTCAAGTACAGACTCGTACGATCAGTCCCACAGGTGCAGAACCACGCATTGAATTGGTAAGCTCTGAACTCGTCCATTTTTCTTTCTTTCCACTGGCTTATGTCTGCTTCAGAGTTGTGTCATCTGGCCCCTTGTGAGAGGAGGGGTATGGCAGTTTGAAAGGGTGGTAACAGAGACTGGACAGTGGATGTATATTTGAACTCAGTTGTGCAACCATGTTCATGAAATATGCCAGATGTGTGCTCAAGGCTGCCCGGCTGAATTGTCTTGGTTGATCAGAGGGAAGCACAGTGTGTTGCTTTTGTGGGACACAGATCTGTGTGTGAATCCTCTGTGCTAAGAGGTCTTGAGGGCTGCCAGATTGGACATACAGGTTTATTCTCCTGGCTGGCTTTGTTTGTCACGTGCACACCATTCAGGTGTACAGTGACATGGCATCATATTAGCATCATAGACATCATCAAGCATGATGTCTATGATGCTAATATGATGCCATGTCACTGTACACCTGAATGGTGTGCACGTGACATTGTTGTACTCAGTTTTACATCTCATTGAATTTGAATAAAGAAATACCGAAAAGGGCGCCAAGCTTTGGGGCCAACAGGTGTCGATTTCATTTCAGTTTTGGGGCATTCTAGCTCCAGTTAATTTCGTTATTTATTTGGACTACAAGTGGAAGGGTGACTGCTAGTCTACCGCACTTTGGTTTCTACCAGAGGCCGGTTTCAAGGTTCCGTTGCCGGGACCCATCAACTTTCGTAAGGGGGTGAGCTCGTGGTTGACTCGAGGAAAGTCATTGCTGAAAAATTCAGCAACATGTCAGACACAGAAGATGAATATTTTTATAATGAAGAGGAAGAGCAAGAGACCTCTCCTGAGAGAAATGAATCTGAGGACATTCTTGCAGGAGAACAGGCTGCAGATGATGAACAATATGAGGATGTAACACAGCCAAAAGATATGCCTAGTAAAGAGGAAGATGATGCTCAGTTTAAACATCGTTTGGCAGGTGTAATGGATGTGTTTATGCAGCTCACACAAAGTGAGAAATTTGCTGAATTTATGAGATCCCGTTCTGAGCTTGAAAAGAAGAAGAAGAAGGTGCGTTCTAAGAACCTACCTCAGGGTCATAGTGGTGCCTTCCCACAGGATCCATCTTTTGGACAGTTTCCGAACATGCGACATACTTTTGGTGCCAACTCACAGAGTTCCTTTTTCGGACAGCCATCTATTCCTCAGCAGTCTATGCATCCAGGTTATTTTGGTGGTGGCTCTGTGTTCCAATCCATGACTGGGGGTTATCCTAAGGGGGGCATGGGTATGCCAGGGACTTTTGGAGCTAATTTTCAGCCTGGTATGCAAGGGAATATGTATGGTGGTATGCAGTCCGGAATGCAAGGAAACATGTTTGGGGGCATGCAACCTGGAATGCAAGGAAATATGTATGGGGGCATGCAGTTCGGTATGCATAGTGGTATGTTTGGAAACATGGCTGGAATGTATGGCATGCCAGGTGTGGGAATTGGTAATGTTGACCCTATGATGGGCATGAATGCTAGGGGTAGCAATCTTGTGAAGCCACTTCCTTATGATAATCTAACGCCTATGGGTAACGCAAAGGATTATAAGGAAGGGGGAGCTGCTGTGAAATTTGATACATTCAGTGGGGCCAAAGATAAACTAAAGGCACTTACCTTTTTGCAGCAGTTTGATGCTGCTTTTTCTGGTGGTAATTACACGGAGTCCTCTAAGGTGAGAAAAGCTGCGACTTTTCTCAAAGGCAATGCATTGCAGTGGTGGTCTACTCTTCTTTTGTAGGGCAAGCACCATCTACTTGGGTACAATTTAAACAGGTGTTCTCTTCCGTATGGCTCACATCTACTTTTGAGGTCAATGTAATGACAGCATGGCACAAGTTGGATGCATCAAAGTGTGAAAATCTTAAAGATTATAATAAGAAGTTTTGGGAAGCTTTACTCCCAGTTACTTCTTATCGTGCAATGCCTTTGTCTGAGCAGGTGGAGAAGTATTGTTGTGGGCTGCCCAAGGAAGTGCGTGACTATTGCATAAAGACTCGAGTAACAAATATGTCACAGATGATAGAGAATGCTATGACAGCAAATGCGTTACTCACTGGAGTCTCATCTGGATTTAAAGGAAGTAAAAGCTCAAGCAAGAAATCTGAAAAGTCAAGGCATGCTTCGCGTGATGCAAAAGGGTCTACAGAGAAGCGGTATAAGAAGTTGCCAATGCCCAAGAGAACTCCTGAGGAGAGACAGGCTTTGATGGATGCTCGGAAATGTTTTACGGTACAGAGGAGGGACATATGTCTTTTAATTGTCCCAAGCGAAAGTCCCAAAAGGACTCTGATACCAAAGGAGAGCCCAAGTCAAAGAAACCAAAACCTTCTGCATGGTTAGTTCCTGATCTTGTTGGGGAACAACCAGGTGGTGAAGAGACTGAGCTGTGCACGGCATGGGGCAAAGTGAGAGATCAAAATGCCTTGATTTTCTTTGACACAGGTGCTAGAGCCAACTTTATTTCACCGGATTTGGCTGGCCGATTGGGGATCCGTGCAGAGGAGATGGGGCCTTTATATGAGGCTAACATGGCTTGTCCTGGTATGCAGAAGCCATCACTCCTATTATTGGGAAGCTCAGGCTTCATTTGCAGGGTTATGTGGACAGCGAGGAGTTTTTCATCATGCCACTTGATGGATGTGATGTGTTGTTGGGAATGCCATGGTGCCACAGAGTACATGCGGTGGTGGATACATACAATAGGAAGATTACTTTGACTCATAGAGGGAAAGAACATGTTTTGGATGTAAAGCTAAAAGGGGAATCTGTTCCTATTGTATCAGCTTCGGCAATTTCATCAGTAATGAAAAAGCATCTTTCCGCGTACTTGATTTATTTAAAAGATGCAAAAGATGATGAGTCCAAGTCTAATTTGTCTACGTTAGATAAGGACAGGACTGATTACTTATGTGGGTTCCAACATTGTTTTTCCGAGTCATTGCCAGGAGAACTTCCTCCGGAGAGGCCGGAAGATCATGCCATTGATCTAATTCCGGGTAGTACTCCACCAAATAGACCGCCGTACCCTGTTAATGCAGCCCAACAAGAAGAAATTATGAGTCACGTACAGGAGCTCTTGAATAAAGGATTGATTCAGCCTAGCTCATCACCCTTTTGCTCACCTGTACTCTTAGTGCAAAAGAAAGATGGTTCTTGGCACATGTGTATTGATTACATGGCACTGAACAAGAATACCATCAAGAATCGATTTCCCATTCCGAGGATAGATGACATTTTGGACCGCTTACAAGGCTCCACAAGTCTTTAGTCAAATAGACTTGAAAAGAGGGTATCATCAGATACGTATTAGACCTGAGGATGTGCATAAGACAGCATTTCAAACCACTTTTGGGTTATATGAGTTCTTGGTCATGCTCTTTGGTTTGACAAATGCACCTGTCACATTTAACAGAATGATGGACAGGATTTTCCGGCCTCATAGAGCGTTTGTGGGCACATTCTTTGATGATATGATTGTGCATTCACACACTGAGGAGGAGCATAGAAGGCATTTAGCCATTGTGTTTGACGAACTCCAGAACCATAGGCAGGTCATTAATGGCAAGAAGAGTGAGTTTTTCTTGCAAGAGATACACTTCTTGGGGCATATTGTGTCTAAGCATGGAGTCCGTATGGATCCATTCGCAGGTGGAAGCAATTCTTAATTGGCCAGATTTGAGGATGTACGCAGCTTTTTGGGTTTGTGTTCGTATTACAGGCGGTATATATGGTATTTTGCTGAAATTGCTTCGCCCATTCATGCCTTAACAAAGAAGGCAACTCCGTTTAGATGGGCTGATTAGGAAATTACAGCCTTTAAAAAGCTTAAAGAAAAGCTTACTTCGGATCCAGTATTGGTATTACGGGACCTCCGAAAGGCTTTTGTTGTCCAGTGTGATGCATGTGGAAACAGCATTGGGGCAGTTCTCATGCAGGAAGGACATGTGATCTATCGCCTATGAGAGTCGAATATTGCAGGATGCCGAGAAGCATTTACAGGTTTATGAGAAAGAGATGTTGGCTGTAATTCATGCTCTTTCTACATGGAAACACTATTTGCTTGGGGCTGATTTCACTCTGCAGACAGATCATCAAACCTTGTGTTATTTCCTCACGCAAACTAAGCTTTCAGAGAAGCATATGCGATGGGCAAACTTTTTGTCTATGTTCCACTTCCATATTGTGCATGTGGAAGGCAAAAAAAATGTTGTGGCAGATGGTTTGTCACGCAAGCCACGCGTCTCAGCAGTTTCACTTGCTTATCATCATGAGCTTGATGAAATGAAAGAGCAGTATGCCCATGATGAGGACTTTGAAAGGTTGTATGATCAGTTCTCTCTTGGACTGCACAAGACAACTCAAAGATTTGAAACAACCAATCTGCTCCTGCGAGCTCCGTCTCATCCCCCTCCCGTCCACCTTCCCCCTGCTGCTCCTCGCCGTCGCGCGCCCCCTCTCCCCCCCCCGCCTGTCCCCCGCCTTCTCCTCCGCCTCTCTTCCCCGCCTCCTTCCTCGCTTCCTCCCCCACCATCTCTCCCCCCCCGCCTTCTTCTCCCCCACCTCCTTCCTCGCTTCCTCCCCCGCCATCTCTCCCCCGCCATCTCCCCCCCCCCGCCTTCTCCTCCGCTTCGCGGCTCTTCCCCCCGCCTTCTCCCCCCCCCGCCTTCTCCTCCGCTTCGCGGCTCTTCCCCCCGCCATCTTCCCCCCCCACCTCCTTCCTCGCTTCCTCCCCCGCCATCTCCCCCCCCCGCCTTCTCCTCCGCTTCACGGCTCTTCCCCCCGCCTTCTCCCTCACCTCCCCCTCCGTCTCGCCCCTCCTCCCACCGCTAGCTCCCCCGCCTCAGCTCCCCCCTCCCCCCCCCCCCCCCCCCCCCCCCCCCCCCGCGCTCCGCCCCCGCTATCCTCTCTCCTTCCGCCTCTCCGTTTCCTCGTAGGGCTGTGTCGCTCCCGTTGGTGACCCCGGTCGCTGGCCTTTTCCCTCTGGAGGACTCCATGGAAGCCGCTCCGACTACCCCTGCCGATTCCGGTCTCCATCTGGAGTTCACAGATGCAGATCATCAGTTGTTTGTTTCCACAGTATCCGCTCTTGAGACCTCCTCCTTGGTCTGCAAGATAGTGGGTAGCCGTCCAATGCGGAGAGAGCTTCGCGACCTTCTGCAAGGCAGCCTCGTTGGCGTGCCTGCCAAGATCGTCAGCGTCGATTTTTTGGGACGTGGCTACTACCAGGTGGATTTCGAGTCCCCCCAGGCAGCTCAGACGGTGCTGGCTCGGAGCCCCATTGCCCTCCGCTCATCCCGGGCGTTCCTGGCGCGATGGACCCACGGTTTCGACCCCGCTTCTGACCCGCTAGCAGGCGCGACAGGTTTCCCCATCACTATCTGCTTTCCTGGACTCCGCAAGGAGTACTTGCCCCTCTTGTCATCCATTGGCAAGGCGTTCGGGCAGGTGGTGGAGACGCCTCAGACAGCGGCTTCAGTGATAGCTCGGGCAGCAGGACTCCCAGCCATTCGTGTTGTGGTTCCGTCACCGGAGTCCCTCCCGAAGACGATCCTCCTCCCTTGTCTTTCTGGAGGACATCTGATACAGTGCGTGGAGTATTCGGGCCTCCCCGGCCAGTGCTACATCTGTCGGGAGATGGGCCACCTCGCACGCGCCTGTCCCCGCAAGGGGACTCATCCTTCACGCTCTACCGCCTCTGGACCCCCTTCAGGAGGCCCGAGGGGTGGCCATCCACCTCAGAGACCGGACATCCCTGGCTCGTCTCAGCAGGCGCCATCATCTGACGAGCAGGCCCCGGCGGAGGATGCCGCGCAAACCCAGGAGGCTGGCGGATGGCAGGAGCTTCGCCGGGAAAACGCTCGGCCCGCAGGGACCATCGCAGACGCCAGAGCAGGCAGCACAGGCTGGCGGACAGGCGACTCCAGCTGGCGTCCAGGCACCTACCCGCACTTATGCTCCAGTCAGGGATAGGCGGCCAGCAGGTCCCACCCCGATGGACGAGGATTCAGTCTCAGTGCCCGTTGAGGCCGCCGGTGGAGCCCCCCACGTGGAGACCCCGCTCCCGCCTCCCCCCTCGGGGGGCCCCGCCCCCTCCATGGAGCAGATTCCTGAGGATCCCGGGCCGCACTCTGCGACCCCCGGCCCCTCTTCCCCTCACTCGGAGAGCACTCCTTCCACCCCCCCTCTCCCCCCCAGCCCCCCCCCTCCCGCCTCCCCCGGCGGCCCCCCCTGACACCTCTCCTCTGGCAGATGCCTCTCCATCCTCTCCTCGCTCTCCCCCCTCCTCTCCGCAAGCCACCATCCCTCCCTCGGCCTCTCCAGGATACTCCTCCAGACCACCCACTGCCCCGGGGCAGCGCAGCTGGGTAGGCCAGAGTTCAGTTCAGCGGCTGTTCCACCGCCACTCCGGGCCAGTGGAGATGGCGATCCTAGCTTTGCCCGCCCTACAGAGTTCTCTCCAGCCTCCCCTGGGGGGTCCCCCGCGAGTGATGGGGCTCCCAATGGATTACGGTTTTTTCAGGTATCTCCAGCTGGATGCTGGCCCGTTCGAGACACTGGTCGCGCCCTTGCGAGTTTGCGTGGTGTGCCATCCCTCTCGTTCTCCTTCAGTGGTGAGCAGCATGGTGGCCTTCTCCTTTCCTCTCAGTGTTGCCCCAGACACAGCATGGGATTGCAACTCTGTAGAGGAAGTTTTGCGTGATCAGATACTGGAGTTTTCTCACCACTTCAGTGACTTGGGGCTCACGGACCTATTGCAGACCCGATTACACTCAGCCCGCATGAGCTTGTTTGGTATAGGAGATTGGCAGGCGGATCCGGTCCACACCTCAGTTGAGGCGGTGCTACTGATTCTCCTCCACGCCGCCCCGAGGATGCAGCCTACCTTTACATACATATATGCAGAGGACTGGTCTCACGCCTATGCCCTGGACAGGGCGAAGGTGGAGTGGGGATGGACACAGAGACAGGTCATCCTCTTTTTGGAGAGACTCCGCACCCGGACAGACAGTGACTATTCTCCCTCCAAGCCGGCGCAGGACTCACAGAGTGGAGGGCAGCTCATCCGGGCCAGCTGAGAGGGGTGAGCCAGTGGCGGCTGCTTCACTTGCCATAGCTCATCCATGAGGATCCTCTCATGGAACATCCAGGGTCTTGGTGGACCTCGCTGCTACATTGGTCGGGGCAGACTTCGCCAGGAGATCCAGAGGGCTCTCGTTGGAGGACCCATAGATATCCTTTTCATCCAGGAGCACCACCTTTCTGCCGGGCGTACCCGTACCTGCGGGAAGATCTTGCCAGGCAGGAGTCACACTTTTTGGTCACCGGCATATGGCTCCCAGGGGAACCAGGGTGGAGTATGCATCTCAGTCAGCGAGCAGCTTCTATCCGAGGTTGTGGATTCTGGCACTCTGGTCCAGGGTCGAGCGCAGTGGATCATCCTTCGGGTTGGGGAAGACCGCATTGGCTTCCTCAACTTCTACGCCCCTAATGGGGCGACCGGGAGAGCTGAGTTCTGGAGCACCATTAGGCAGTCCCTCCCCATGGTAGACCATTGGTGCCTAGGGGGGGATTGCAACATGCTTGAGGATACAGAGGACAGGATGGGGGGCAGCCAGGAGACCATTCATGGGCCGGAGCTCGCTGCCTGGGAGGAACTAGTGCTGCAGGTGAGAGGCCAGGATCCGTGGACTCTCTCGGAGTTTGGCAGGTTGCACGGGAGTTTATCTTTCTCGCGCTCGGATAGACGGGCCACAGGAGTTAACCTTTCCCGCATCGACAGGTTTTACATTGATGAGTGGGCTTGCGATAGACGTGGCACTGTGGGTATACTTGCAGGCTCCTCGTTTTCAGACCACTTTCCAGTGCTTCTCCAGATCGAGGACCCTACGAGAGGAGAGCGAGGCCAGAGCGTCCGGATTCCAGATTGTCTCATAGAGGAGCCCGAGATTGCGACCAGAGTTGAGCAGGTCTGGCAGGAGCTTCAGTTCAGGAGAGGATCGGCAGCCAGCGATCTTGACAGGGGTTTGCAGGAGATCAGTAGGATGCTCAGACAGGCTGCCCTGGACCGTCTGGAGGCTTTCAGAGAGCAGGAGAGGAGCCTGCGGAGGAGTCTAGCTTCCCTTCAGAGACTTCAGGAGAGGGAGCCTACGAGCCCTTGGATTTCAGAGCAGATGGAGTCAGCTCGCACAGAGATCAGATCCATCGAGGAGAGGAGGGTGGAGTTCCGATTCCATGCTCGGGCTTCCTTTTTGGACACAGGCTGGAGACAGAGTGACTCGAGATTTCTTTGAGGCGACAGGGCCTCGCTTCAGACGAGAGGGTCTCAGGCGTCTTCGGCAGGCTGATGGCCAGGTAGTGGTGGATCCCCCCAGAGTTCGGGCGATCGCCACAGATTTTTACAGGGATCTGCTCTCTGCTGAGCCAGCAGATGACAGGGTGAGAGAGGCTCGGGAGGCAGTCTGGAGCTTCACGAGACCGGTTGTGCCGGCCCATTTTTTGCAGCACTCCCTTCTCTCCCCCTTCTCGGATACGGAACTGGAGGCAGCTCTTCAGGCACTTCCTCAGGGCAAATGCCCAGGAGAGGACGGTCTCTCAGTGGCTTTCTTCCAGAGGTACTGGGGTCTCTTGCATAGGGGTTTCAGATTGGCATTCCAGGAGATCATGGAGTCGGGAGACATGCTGGACAGCATGGCAGAGGGGTTGATTCACTTGATCCCCAAAGAGGGAGGAGACAGACTGGAGATTAGACAGTGGAGACCGATCACCTTGCTAGGCACGGCCTACAAGGTCCTAGCTAAGGCGATCAGCAGGCGGCTTCAGCCTCACCTTCCGGACATCATCCACTCCACGCAGACAGGCTTCATCCAGGATAGGAGCATCCTGGATAACATCTTCTCTTTCTGGGAGGCTACGGCTTTGGCTAGATTTCGACAGGAGGATCTGGCAGTGCTCCTTCTCGACTTCGAGAAGGCATATGATCGGGTGGACTGGGCCTTCTTGGAAGGCACTATGGAGAGGATGGGCTTCCCCCCTCAGTGGATCCGTGGGGTCTCTGCACTCTACACATCGGCTCATAGCCAGGTGCTGATACAGGGCGTGCGCGGAGAGAGGTTCCAGCTCTCGCGCTCGGTGCGGCATGGGTGCCCCTTGGCGCCCTTTCTTTTTCTTTTTGTGGCGGAGGCCATGAGCACTTTCTTGACGGCACAGGATACAGGTTTGCGGGGCCTCCAGCTCCCCATCCGCACCTCGGAGGAGCTCCTAGACTCGGAGTTTGCGGATGACACTGCTGTTTATCTTCAGGGAGGGGAGGAGAACCTCTGCCGCTTCGCCTCAGCCATGGACAGGTTTTGCAGAGCTTCGGGCGCTTTGATCAACTGGCACAAGTCGTGTGGGTTGTGGGTCAGTTATGTGCCCCCCCGACTTGGAGGCCAGTTGATGGGTTTCAGTGGCTGCCCCCCGGCACTACAGTGCGCTATTTGGGATGCTATGTGGGCATTGACATATCTCCGGAGCAGCAGATAGCCCCCCTTCTTCTGAGCATTCGGAAGAAGCTTCTGTATTGGAGTACCGCTCGTTTATCTCTGGCTGGCCGAGTGGTTGTGGCCAACCAGGTTCTGCTTGCTACCATGTGGTACATCACTTCTTGCTGGGCCTTCTCTCGGGCGTGCATTGGCCAGGTGCAGAGGCTCATCAGGAACTTTCTTTGGTCTGGTGGCGACGGGCGGCCCGCCAGGGCCAAGGTGGCATGGGCTGTGATCACTCAGCCGAGGGAGAGAGGCGGCCTGGGCATAGTTGATCCTATTTGTCAGAGCCGAGCTTTGCTTGGCAAGTTGATGGTTCGTGGCCTCCTTCCAGGCGCTGAGCCGTGGAAGGAGTTTCTTGTTTCCAGGATTCTCAGCCGCACTCCTCCTCTTAGCGGCCCCTGGACCCCCAGCATCAGGTGGATCTTTACAGAGCAGCGATCCAGAGGAGTGGGCCTTGGCTTCGAGGAGCGTTTTGCAGCTAGCCTTCTGAGGGCCTAGGAGCATCTGAGGCCGTCACTCTTCCAGACTCCCCCGGGCACCGATGAGGAGCGCCTGAGGCACCCTTGATCTGGAACCCCTTGATCCGACTTCCCAGTGGTCATATGGTTGGATCGCGATCTCATGTGTCGTGGGGCCCGTTGAGCTCCGGCCCAGCCCAGTCCCTAGACGACTGGATATGTTTTTAGCAGCTGCCTCTAGAGGTTCAGGAGAGGAGACTCAGCGGGATGAGGGGCAGAGAGTTGATGAGGCAGGACATTGAGGCGGCCATCCCCCGGGAGTGGCGGACTCCAGTACAGGACCCTCCACCTCCACAGTGGATGGGCGTCTTTACTCGGCATGAGATCCTTCTAGCGGTCTGCGGCTCAGCAGAGAGAGTCGCCCCACTCACCTTCGAGGTGGGAGAGGGAGGCCGGCTTCAGAGGACCCGACTAGATTTGGATGAGTTCCAGGGTTGTATCTTTCAGAGGGTGCCGGTGGTCGGCTTTCATCAGACAGTGGCATGTAGACCCCTCACCGGCCTCGATAGGGGAGGACTATTCTTGGAGATTATGGGCTTGGGACAGCAAGCCTCTTATTCGCCTTCCGTGGGATCCAGGCGAGTGGCTTTGGCGAGATCCCTACTCGGCCCCTACCAACCCAGGCACCCCCTTTTTTCAGTACACAGCGAGGCTGGGGCGGCGGATCCAGAGGCACAGGATAGCGGGCACCCCGGCGGCGGCCGAGCATTGGCGGCGACAGGGGCTCTCCCCTGCCTTCCTTAGGGACTTCTGGCAGCGCCTTTGGGCCAGCTTTCGGCCCCGGAAGGTGACGCTTTTTCTTTGGCTTACAGCGCATAGAGGACCGGCTGTAGGGGCTTGGCTAGCTTTTGGCAGACACCCAGCGTCCTGCCCTCGGTGCAGCCATGCACAGGAGTCGTAGCGGCACTGCTTATGGGATTGCCCACAGGCACAGCAGGTCTGGCAGCGCGCTCTCAGGATGGTTTTTGCAGGCTCACCAGGTGAGATGATGGTGACGTGGGGTGCGGTGGCTTGGGCCACGGACAGCGGCCTAGCCCTTGGATACGAGGACGTCCCTGGCAGTGTGACCATCCAGGTCTCTGACAGGGCGATGGCGGTGGTTCCGACGCCAGACTTCTCTTCGGCAGTCTCCCAGGAGGGGGACGGGCACAGATGGGAGATGATCAGTAGCATGACGGCTTGGCACATATGGAGAGCCCGATGCAGGGAGGCCATAGACCGCCAGGCGACTCCACCGGCGGAGGTCATACAGGCCCTCTGGGTGGACATCATTCACAGAGGACACTGGGGGAAACTTCAGGGCGACTCGGATCGCATAAGAGGTCGCCGCAAGGCGTTCCTCCGCACTTGGCAGGCTGGCCCTTTCCTCATCGCGAGGGGCAAGGATGTCACTTGGTACTACAGGCCTCCAGTTTGGCTCTTCTCACCTCCCGCATGTACTACTAGGTACCCCCCCCCCAGAGAGCGGCCAGCCACGGGGGTGGAGCTCCGGTGTTCACTGTGTTTATTATCCCTCCTTGTGAGGTGAGCTTTGTAGCCTTATGGCGTTTTCTCATTAACTAATAGAAGGATCGTTTTTCAAAAAAAAAGAAAGGTTGTATGATCAGATGTCTGAGGATCAGCAGCATGATCATTATACTCTCAGAGATGGGTTTTTATTGATGCATGGTAGACTGTGTGTTACCAGGCCATTGCGACTCAAGGTTATGATTAAAAGTCATGCTCCACCGTATGCAGGTCATAGAGGAATTGACGCCACGGTAAAAGCAGTTGAGACTTTCTTTTATTGGCCAACCTTGAGAAGAGATGTTGATGCTTTTGTTAGGCAATGCATCATATGTCAGAAGGTAAAGTTTGACCGTCAGAAGACATCAGGGTTACTTCAGCCTTTACCTATTCCAGATAGACCATGGGAGAGCATTGCCATGGATTTTATATTTGATCTTCCACGGACACAAACGGGAATGATGGCATTTGGACTATCATATGCAGGTTCAGTAAGCAAGCTCATTTCATTCCCATGCGTAAGACGATCAAAGTTGATCGTATGGTGAAGTTGTTCATGGTGAACATCTTCAAGTATCATGGCTTGCCTACGTCTATCATTAGTGACCGTGATCCACGGATGACGAGTTTATTCTGGAGAGGGTTGTTTGACAACATGGGTACAACTCTCAAGTTTTCATCTTCATTTCATCCACAAACAGATGGTCAATCGGAAGAGGCTAACTCTAAACTGTTAGATCTTCTGAAGTGTTATGTGTCAGAGCACAAGCAACAATGGGAAAAGTATCTTCCTTTGGTGGAGTTTGCATATAACAACACCGTTCATACCTCGACGGGCAAGGCGCCTTTTGAGATTGTGGAAGGAGGGAAGAAGGTACCACCCATTTTGCACACAAAGGATAAGATCTTTGAGGCTGATCAGTATGTGGAGAGTATGGATGAAGCTTATCGGAGAGTTAAGTTGGCACTCCAGAAAACTCAGCAAAAGCAAAAGAAAGCAGCAGACCGTCACAGACGTGCATTAGAGTTTGCATTGGGTGATTGGGTTCTTTTGCGATTTGAAAAGGCTAGGCTCAAGAAGATGAAGGGTAAAGAGCGCTTATTCCCTAAGTTGAGCATGCGCTATGATGGACCTTTCAGGTATTGGAAAAGATTGGTGAGGTGGCCTATCCCTTGAAGCTACCACATCACTGGAGGATTCACAATGCATTTCATGTGAGTCTCCTTAGACCTTTCCGTGGGGATGTGCCTGAGGATGATCAGATGAGGCTCAGTCGGAAGTTGAGGAACTTGATGAGGTTCTTATTCCAGAGCAGATACTGGCACATAAGGAAAGAAAGGTACGAGGTAAAGTTTCCCATCGCTATCTTGTGAAGTTCAAGAACTATTCACCGATGGATGCGAAGTGAATGGAGGAAGGTGACTTAACTGATTCACCTCAGGTTTTGCAGCTTTATCTCGATGCCTTTGAGTTGGAGCCGACTCTTATCCGGCTCATTCAGGTTCAGCAGAGCATGGGTCTGGAGCATTGCCTGATGCTCAAGAGGGGGGTAGCACCTCCACTCCCTTGATACAGACAAGCTCAAATGACATCTAGAGGTCGCTTGGTGCAGTTTTTATCTCACCCGAAGGTACTGATGGCTCACAGTACATCTGTTTATGGGACTTCTATGATATATGTGTACTAGTCACATTGGATGTTGTGGTTGTGTATGGTTCACAGTGGTATACTACTACTACACCATTGGTTTGCAGTGAATGTTGTTACATATGCATGGCTTAGAGAGATTGGGACGCTGATCTTGCCATATTGTACATTTCACTTTGGATATTTTGCTGTATCACCACATTGCAATCGAGGACGCTTGCCATTTTTCAAGAGGGGGGTATGTCATGACCCTGTGAAAATGGAACAGCACAAGTGTGGGCATGGTGGTTGGTGAGCAAGACAAATATTAAATTATTCATATTTGGGGTGCCCGGACAAATGTTATGATGTGTGGACATCTTCAAGTGTGAAGGGGGACCAAGAACATTAATATTTTTAATGTTCTAACCATGGGTGGCCCCTAGGCATAAGTGACCCTTAGAAGTTTAATAAACTTGAGAAAGGGGCTTAGGATATTTTTGGATATTTTTGGAGAAAGGAGTAACTCCACTTTGGGAGTTACATGCCTCTCTCTCTCTCTCTCTCTCTCTCTTGCTTTTTGGGAGAGTCATGGAAGCTAACTGTAGAGAGGATTTTTGCTGGTTTTTGGCTGCGTACAGAACTGCCCGTACAGAACAGGCCGTACATCCCACGTGGAGGCAGGCCGTACAGCACTGGTGGAGGCTGCCCGTACAGTCGGCTGCTCTGCAGGTACAGTCGCCTACTGCAGGTTTAGGCGGCGCATGCAGGTACGGACAACAAGTACAATCCGTACTATTGGCGGCTGTACGTAATTGGTTGCAGGCGCTGCTGTACGACAGCAGGCACAGACTGCTGGGCATCATCTGGTTCAGGCGGCACAGGCGACCAGGGTACAGACAATAGGCGGGCAGGTTCAAGCGACTGCAGGTACAGTCCGTACAGTCCTGTACGGACAGGTACAGTCAAGTACTGCTGACCTGTACGGACAGGTACAGGCAGGTACAGTCCTCAACAATAACAGGCAGTGCTTTATCAGAGCATAGTTGGTGCATCAGTCAAGTGGTTGCAGGGAGGAGAGTACAGACAGTCTTTGTCAAGTACAGACTCGTACGATCAGTCCCACGGGTGCAGAACCATGCATTGAATTGGTAAGCTCTGAACTTGTCCATCTTTCTTTCTTTCCACTGGCTTATGTCTGCTGCAGAGTTGTGTCATCTGGCCCCTTGTGAGAGGAGAGGTATGGCAATTTGAAAGGGTGGAAACAGAGACTGGACAGTGGATGTATATTTGAACTCAGTTGTGGAACCATGTTCATGGAATATGCCAGATGTGTGCTCAAGGCTGCCCTGCTGAATTGTCTTGGTTGATCAAAGGGAAGCACAGTGTGTTGCTTTTGTGGGACACAGATCTGTGTGTGAATCCTCTGTGCTAAGAGGTCTTGAGGGCTGCCAGATTGGACATACAGGTTTATTCTCCTGGCTGGCTTTGTTGTACTCAGTTTTACATCTCATTGAACTTGAATAAAGAAATACCGAAAGGGGCGCCAAGCTTTGGGGCCAACAGGTGTCGAATTCATTTCAGTTTTGGGACATTCTAGCTCCAGTTAATTTCGTTATTTATTTGGACTACAAGTGGAAGAGTGACTGCTAGTCTACCGCACTTTGGTTTCTACCAGAGGCCGGTTTCAATAGGGAACATGAATATGTGGGACAGCCGTCCCATGGCAAAGAGAAGATGCAGGAAGAAGAGTCCATAGTCTTGAGGGCTGAACTTACTCGTATGCAGGCTCTTCTCCATGCACAACAAGAAGAATTGAATCGCTACCGCCGCGAGGATCCATTGGTACATAACCGTTTGAAGGCCAAGAAAGCTGAATCTTATATGGATCATGCAATGGCAATGATTGCTCAAGAGTTGCACATGCAACCGAGGGATGCAGCACGTGCATACTTGGCTCGTACCAAGGATGCCTATGCAGAAAAGGCAACCATCCCACATGTCTTGGAATCCCCACAAGTGCCCGAACAAGAACTTATGTCTAAGAGGATGAATCTCCATGCTATGGGAGAGGAACAATCAGTGACCACACGCCATGCAGGAATACCTAATGTAGCCAGCCCGTGAAGGATACAATGTTTATGGCAGTGGTCAAAATGTATGTCAAATGCCATTGCCGGCTGAAAATGTGCATGCACAACACATGCAACATGCGCTGCAATTTTTTGTTCGTGCACGTATTCCACGTATCTCTCATGCCTTCGAGTGTGCTCGTGAGGGAGAAGTTATGGCTGAAAATGTATCAATGCATGTTGAGGGGCCAGCCATGCCTCATGCTTACAGGGGACATGTATCTATGCCTTATGCATCACCTTTTGGTCCAAAAATGATACCAGTCACAGGGGCTGTCCCAATGGACAAACATGGGGGAAAACATGTTGAGATGCACACACATGCATCAAAGTCTCGTGACTTCAAAGCCGGAGACAAATCTGTGAAGTTTGACACATATCATGGAGAATATGATGCATCAAAGGCACTTGCTTTTATTGCCCAGTTTGATATTGCTTTCAGTGATGAGGATTTCACTCAGAAATCCATGATCCGGCATGTAAGCATGTTCATGAAAGGCACTGCTGCCCATTGGTGGCTTACGGAGAAGCTCTCACCGAATCCTGTTAGATCATGGGAAGAGTTCAAGGAGAGGTTCTATGCTCAATTCTTGCCTCCCAATGCATTGAATGAGATAACAATGAAGTGGGATTGCGTAAAGCAAAATGAGGGGGAATCGGTAAATGCATATGTACAAAAGTTTTGGAAAGTGCTCTTGGAGGTGTCTCCATTTATGCATGTCAACGAGGCGGAAAGGAAGAGAAGGTTTCAATCGGGATTGCAACCCGTGTACAAAGCGGGACTACAAATGTATCCTGGTCATACCTTACACAAATTAATCGCAGCCACCACCGCCACCAAACAATTGGAACTCAAATTGAGTCGATCCAATCAGGCTAAACCCTCATTTCAAGGCAAAGAGAGGGCTGTCCAAAACTTGCAAAATGATGGACAGCCACCTAAAAAGGACCAAAACCAAGATAAAAATGGTCCAAAGGCTCAAAATAACACTAGCAAGAAGCGTCCCTTCAAACTGAGAGACTATGGTCTCACTCCGGAACAGAAAAAGAAATATATGAGTGAGGGGAAATGCTTTACTTGTGGTAGCACCGAGCATATTGCAACGGCATGCCCAAACAAGAAGAAGCATGATAATGCAAACACATCAAAGCCTAATGTGCATATGGTTCCGGATGTGCAAGGTAACACTTCACATGATAGCAAAGATAGGGTTGTATGTAAAGCTTGGGGACAACTCAAAGATCAGCCCGCTTTGTTCATGTTTGATGATTGTGCATCTGAAAATTTCATATCCACACAGATGGCAGCTGCTTTGGATATTGAAGTGGAGGACATGGGTCCTCAAATTGAAGCAGGGGCTACCTTTGTTGGTAGAGAAGTGCAGGTCATGCCTATTTTTGGTAAGTTGCGCATACACATTCAAGGCTATGTGGATCATGAGAATTTTCTTGTGGCGCCTTTGAATGGCTGTGATGTATTGCTTGGAAAGCCTTGGCATACACGTATTGATCCGTGCAAGGCTTACAAGACCAACAGGATCACCTTCATGCAGAAAGGCCGAGAACATGTAATTGATGCAGGTGAAAAGGGTGATACCATTCCCCTTGTATCTCATGTACAAATCAAGAAAGTAATGAAAAAGAGTGTTTTTGCGTACTTGATTTTTGTACGAGATCATGTTGAGGAAAATAATGCACATGTAAACACTCTTAGTAATGATAGGCTGAAATTTTTGCAGAAGCACAGTGATTGTTTTGCTGATGAGTTACCGCCTGTACGACCGGAAGATCATCGCATTGATCTTGTGCTGGGTAGCTCACCACCTAATAGACCAGCCTATCGTGTAAGTGTATCCCAAAAAGAGGAGATGATGAAGCAAGGGAATGAGCTTCTTGAGAAGGGTTTGGTTCAGCCAAGCTCTTCCCCATATTGTTCACCGGTCCTCTTGGTTCAAAAGAAGGATGGATCCTTTCGTATGTGTGTGGATTATAGAGCTTTGAATAAGCTTACCATCATCAAGAATCGATTTCCGATTCCACGCATAGACGACATCCTTGACAAGTTGGATGGATCGGCATGCTTTAACCGAATTGCTCTCAAGAGTGGATATCATCAAGTGCGTGTAGTGTCTGAAGATGTACACAAAACTGCTTTCAGGACAGCATTTGGGCTTTATGAGTATCTTGTTATGCCTTTTGGTCTTACAAATGCCCCCGCTACATTCAACAGAATGATGGATCGCATATTCCGTGGGTACAGGAAATTTACAGGTGTCTTCTTTGATGACATCCTAGTCTTCTCGAAGATCGAAGAAGAGCATAAAGCTCATTTGGCTATTATTTTTGAATAGCTCCATAAGCATAAACTCTTCATAAATGCAAAGAAGAGTGAGTTCTTCTTGTCAGAGATACATTATCTTGGGCATATTGTGTCCAAAGATAGAGTGCAGATGGATCCTGCAAAGATTGATGCAATTCGGAATTGGCCGGAATTGAGTTCGGTGCATGAGATCCGTAGTTTTCTTGGATTATGCTCTTACTACCGCAGGTTCATTCGGCACTTTGCATGGATTGCTTCTCCTTTACATGATTTGATAAAGAAGAAGGCCGTGTTCAAATGGATTAATGTAGAGAGAGATGCATTCCTCAAATTGAAAGATGCAACTACTCATGGTCCAGTGTTGATCATTCCGGATTTGCAAAAGCCTTTTTGTGTGGAATGTGATCCATCTGGAAATTGCATAGCAGCTGTCCTTAATCAAGAGGGACATGCCGTGGCTTATGAGAGTCGTAGATTGCATGATGCAAAGCTATCTCTTGGCATTTATGAGAAAGAGCTCTTGGCTGTAATTCATGCACTTACTATATGGAAACATTACCTTCTTGGGGCTGATTTCACTGTGAAGACAGATCACCAGAGTTTGAGATATTTTCTTACCCAAACTAAATTGTCAGAGAAGCATATAAGGATGGCCAATTTCCTCTCTATGTTTCATTTTCAGATCTTGCACACTCCGAGAAAGAAGAATGTAGTGGCCAATACATTGTCACGAAAGCCGTATGTAGCAGCTATCTCGGTTGCCTCTCATGGAGACTTGTCTACCATGCGTGATTTGTATCATACGGATGCTAATTTTGCCACTATTTGGACTGATTTGAAGGCTGGTCATGCACATGCCTCATATGTGATCAAAGAGGGTTATCTCATGAAAGATAATTGCCTATGTGTGGTGTCTGACATGAGGCAAAAGGTTTTGGATGAGTGCCATGCTCCTCCATATGCTGGTCATAGAGGCATAATGCCTACTACGCACATGATTGAGCGGTATTTCTTTTGGCCAGGTATGCGGAAGGACATAGAGGCACATGTACGTGCATGTATCACCTGTCAAAAAGTCAAATTTGATAGGCAAAAGGCACCAGGTTTGCTTCAGCCATTTCCTATTCCCACACAGCCATGGGAAAGTATTACAATGGATTTCATTATGGACTTGCCACGTACCCAACAGGGTAATGATGCAATTTGGACAATTGTGGACAGGTTTAGCAAGCAAGCTCATTTCTTGCCGGTCAAAAAGACCATCAAAGCTGAGCATATGGTTAAAATATATCTTGCACAAGTGTTCAAACATCATGGAATGCCGAAGTCCATTGTGGGGAATAGATATCCCAGAACACCAAGTCTCTTTTGGCGGGCCTTATTTGATAATATGGGCACCAAATTGGACTTCTCATCAGCTTATCGCCCTCAAACGGATGGGCAAAGTGAGGCTGCAAATTCAGCTGTGTTGGATCTCTTGAAATGTTATGTGGCGGATCAGAAGTCTTCTTGGGAGAAATACTTACCGCTTGTGGAATTTGCATATAACAACACGGTGCATGCATCTACGGGAAATGCCCCGTTTGAGATTGTTTATGGTAAGGTGGTTTAACCACCCATCCTTCGCACAAAGGATGAGATATTTGCAGCTGATGAGTATGTAAGAGACTTGGATATTGCTTTTGCTCAAGTGCGAGTATTGCTGAAATTTGAGAGAGCAAGACTTGCAAAGAGGCCTGGCAAAGAGGGTGCATATCCTAAGCTTGCAACCACGTACTATGGGCCTTTTCGAGTGATCGAGAAGATCAATGAAGTGGCTTTCAGATTGGCATTACCTAGTCATTGGCACATACACAATGCTTTTCATGTGAGTCTCCTTCGCAAGTATGTAGGGCCGGAGCCCAGTGAAATGGTCATTGAGGATCCACCAGAAGTGGATGAGCTTGAGGAGATCTTGCAGGCAGAGCTGATTGTATATAACAAGGAACGCAAGCTTACTGCAGGCAAAGTTGTGAGGCGTTACCTTGTGAAGTTTAAGAACTATCTTCCCATTGATGCTAAATGGGTAGATGAAGAGTTCTTCAGAGATTGCCCGCATGTACTTCAGACATATTTGGATGCTTTTCAGTTGCGGACAACTGTTTAGAAGCCGGGGGGGATGTCACCATTTGGCCACCCAATTGGTCCACCCGTGCTTTCTTATCAAGTATGTACATTGGACTGGTGTCCATGGCAGTTGTTTATGCCGGGGATTGATGCCACTCATGTGATACTGTAGACTTGGCTTTCCGTTGGGACTAGTGCCTCCGTGTACATGCCCGGAAATGCTTGGTGGATTGGTGTTCCATTGGTTCTGGTACCTCGTGTACTTGCCTGGAGCACATCCATTTTGGTATAGTCTCATGAACAGGGATTGTCCATACCAATGCTGCATTGCAGCATCTTTATGTGCTTGCTTGCAATTGAAATTACATGCTGTTTTCATGCCTGCATGACCTATGTGTAGTTCCGGGCTAGGGGACGCCCGCCCGTGAACCGTGCGTGTGAAACTGTCTGCTGACATGGTTGTGTGGCATGTGAACAGATGGTAAGTATTACCCAATCTAGGCTCAAATACCCCTTAGGACTTAGCCAATATTTATAAGTGAGTGCGTTCCCACTTCATTAAAGTTTGGGCGTCCAAAAGTCACTTATAAATTATGACTGCTTCCAAGTTCACTCACTGAAGTCCCGAGGCAGACAAGACTCAATGTCCAGGACCTGATCCTCCCCTTTTACTCATAAATGGGCATCTCCCCATGTCCCTTCACCTGATTGGACCCCAATTCACTTACTTATTAAGAGAAAATTCATGTTTTCTCTTCATGAAGATTTTTGGAGGCTAAAAACTCTGTTTTTCCACCATTCCAAGCTCTCCATAGCCATACCCAACTTGCTAAGGTGATTCTCAAGCTTCCTAGAGTGTTTCCGGATACTAATCACTCTCCTACACAATCCCAATGACTGAAATTCAGCAAAACAGCTCTCTTTATTGCTGTAATTTCTGGTCTTTTTGCTGAAAACCCTAATTTCAGCTCTCCTTTCTCAAGTTGAACCATAGGGGAAGCTTTCCCAAGGTTCCCTTCATCCTCTTGAAGACTTTTGTCTCGCGAAGAAAGGCGACAAATCGAAGATCTCAACACTCCAAGGACTTCCATCGCGAAGACTTCCGCTGTCATCGACTCTACTTGCTATTGGTAAGCTTTTATGCTTAAATATGGGAGCAAGTAGCAGGAGGGAGGAACCGGATTACAAGATTACATACCCTGTGTAGTGCTCTCTTGCAGATTGTTGCTACCATGTGTTGGTGGAACAATAGAGAGCAGATGGTAGGGAACATGGGCACTTGAGAGAGTAGTGTGGGTTGCAAGTCTACATCGACAACCACTTGTTTGCAATACTGTATTCATATGCATTGGTATGGAAATCTGGTCATAAATGCCCATGACACTATGTACTTGATTCTCCCAAGATCAATATACTTTATTTGAGGGAGGGGTCGGCCGTTCCGGCTCATTGTGTGTCTCTTGTCAATTCAGCAATTTACTTCTTGTATTTGAGCAAGTGTCCATCAAATCTTAGTGTATTTAAGTGTATTGATTAGCATTGTGTTCAACCAAGTTACACCAGATCAGAGCCATTATTGCTCGGCATTGGAGGCACCTACCTTGCTTCTACGACCTCTCCATTCTAGACAGCCCCATGGCGGAGATACTTGATCTAAGGAGAGGGCAACACTTCAACTGATCAGCATACATTATATACCTGATATACATTTTTCAGTATTTTCCAGTATTTTCTACTCAGTATCATCTCGGAGTCTTACAATTCTGTTCTTATAACTGTAGGACAATCAGTTTATTGTACTTTTTAGTCTCATTTAGTTGTTCTCTTTGATGAGACACCAACTTCAAATGTACTCTCAGTTTTGGTCTCATAGGCCACTATGGCCTCTTAGAGATGTTAATATATCATTTCATTTCTCTCTCTCGCTTGGCACACGGAAGGCTATTGGCGGGCTGCTCTGAATTATTAAAAGGCACAGCTGAATATCATATATACGCCTACTTTTTGGAGGGAGAAGATGGGCTGTTTGCTGTACTACAAAACAGAGACACAAGCGCTGAACCTTTCTCTCTCCCTTTGGCTTTCGGAGGGCTGGCCGGTTGCTGTGCTGCTGTGTAGACAGGCGCCTACTAAATTTCCCTCTCCTTGGCTTTTGGCAAGAGGTTGTCTGTCGGGTTGCACTGCTGTTCATACAGGCAGTGCTGGACACAGAAGTGTGGACTGAAAGAGGGAGTGCAGGGCTGGACAGCAGGTTCACCCACAGGTGTTCTTGTCAAAATACGCAGCAGAGATGATGACCAAATCTGGGAACACAAGAGCATCACCCACAAGTGTTCTTGTCAGAATACGCAACGGAGATATGACCAAATCTGGGAACACAAGGGCAAATGCAATGCAGAAAAACAGCACAAGAGAAGGAGAGAGATAGAGGCGTGTAACTCTGCTCTATATACACAAAGAAGATCCCGAATACAAGACACAATGCGGCAAGGGGCTGTGGGGCCATTTTATATGGCCCCCAAACAGCAGTCGGCCTGCTGTAGCCAGCCGACAGGAGTCCAAATCTCCACGACTAGCATAACACCCAGTCGGCCAACTCTGTGAGCATCAAGAAGATGTCCACTCAGTCGGCCAGCACCAGTAAACACATAGATGCAATCGGCTAAGAAATAGGACCTCCTGCCGCCTCAGGGCTGCCTCCCAAGCCACAGAAAAAATGGGAAAAAATGGGGGAAAAAGTCAATCTAATAGGGGGACATGATAATTGTTACATCCCTAATTGGGCCTCGATCAGTGTTAACTCAGGGTTAGGATAATCCCGAGGTTAAGGGGATGTACTAACTCAAGTTTAGAATTAGGACTTAACTGTGCGTAGGGACTGACAAGACCTGCCGAAGGCTAAGGGCTAGTAAGGATGAGATCTAGATTGATGTAGAGCCAATAAAAAGCTAACTAGAGACTAATTATAAAATACAATGAGTCCCACCAAGTGTGACTCCGTTATTCATGAGCAAGCCTGGGCATTTCACCATAATGCCAAGTAGTATAAGAATGAGGCCAAGGCTCTTAGACTGGAAAATCAGCAATTGGAGGAGCGTAATGCTAAAAAGTCAATATTAGATAAAGTGGGAGAAATCCCATTCCCATTCAAAAAGTGGGGGCATGGTAAACTTATCAAATAGTTTGTCAAAACCCTTGCATGTAACATATCATTGGAAAGCTCTTGAAAAGTAGAATCTAGATCTATAATGTCCGACAAATTTGGAGTTAGCATGTTCAAGATATGGCTAAAACAAGTTTACAAATTGATTCCCATTTTGTGAGATTTTTTCCACTTTACCTAATATTGACTTTAAACTTGAAGATGAAAAAGTTCATGATTTGACTAAGATTACAAAATTACGTGAAAAGGTTGTTGCTTCTATTGAGCTGAGAGATTACAAAATTACGTAAAAAGGTTGTTGCTTCTATTGAGCTGAGAGAGATAGTCAAAAAGTTGGATTAGTATGAAGAGGAACTTCAGCGCCTGCAGCATAAACATACAGAGTATGTAAATATGAGTGAAGGCAAAGCAAAAGTTTTGGAGGTGCAGTCCTCAAATTGAAGCAGAAGCTGCATTTGTTGGTAAAGAGGTGCAGGTTACCCCACTTATTGGGAAGGTGCGCATACATATTCAGGGTTATCTTGATCATGAGCATTTCTTGGTTGCCCCACTTAATGGATGCAATGTATTGCTTGGCAAGCCATGGCATCATAGGCCCGCAAAGAGTACAAGACAAACAGGATTTCCTTTATGCTTGAGCCCCACAAAGAGTACAAGACAAACAGGATTTCCTTTATGCATAGAGGCCGCATGCATGTTATTGATGCTGGCAAGGAAGGGGATTCTATCCCAGCTGTATCTCACATCCAGATTAATAAAGCAATGAAAAAGAGTCTTTCTCTGTACTTGGTTTTGGTTCGTGATAGCATTGAACCAAGTCATCAAAATGTGGATGTTTTGACTCAAGATAGGCTGAATTTTCTTCATGCATACAAAGATTGTGTTGCTGATGCATTGCCAGGAGCATTACCTTCTCAAAGGCCCGAGGATCATCGCATAGATCTTGTGCCAGGTAGTTCTCCACCTAACAAACCTGCATATCGTGTGAGTGCCGCACAACAAGAAGAGATCGTGAAGCAGGCTAATGAGCTTTTGGAGAAAGGTTTACTTCAGCCAAGTTCCTCACTTTATTGCTCTCTTGTGCTTCTTGTTCAAAAGAAAGATAGGTCATTCCGCATGTGTGTGGATTATAGAGCTCTAAATAAGCTCACCATCAAGAATAGATTTCCAATCCCGCGTATTGATGACATTTTGGATAAGCTTGATGGCTCGGCTTGTTTCAGCCGTATTGATTTGAAGAGTGGTTATCACCAGATACGAGTGGTGCTACAGGATGTCCACAAAACTGCATTCAGGACAGCTTTTGGATTGTGAATTTTTGGTGATGCCTTTTGGTCTCACCAATGCCCCAACAACCACATTCAATCGTATGATGGATAGGATATTCCGGCCCATTGAAAATTCACAGGTGTATTCTTTGATGACATCTTGGTTTTCTCCAAGAATTAGCAGGAGCATAGGACTCATTTGGCCACAGTGTTTGAAGAGTTACGGAAGCATAAACTCTTCATTAATGCCAAGGAAATTGAGTTCTTTCTTTCAGAGATACACTATTTGGGTCACATTGTATCCAAGGATGGTGTAAGAACGGATCATGCCAAGATTAAAACCATTCGGAATTGGCCAGAGTTGCAAAATCTACATCAAGTACGTAGTTTTCTGGGGTTATGTTCATATTACAGGCGCTTCATAAGGCATTTTGCTATGATTGCCACCCCTCTACATGATCTCACAAAGAAGAAAGCCACTTTTAAATGGACCCCAAAGGAGCAGGATGCCTTCTTGCAACTCAAGAATGTTATCATATGTGGACCCGTATTGATTATTTCCAACTTGCAAAGGTCATTCATAGTGGAATGTGATGCTTGTGGCGATTGTATAGGCACTGTCCTAAATCAAGGTGATCATGCAGTTGCATATGAGAGCCGTCGATTACATGATACCGAGCTTCATATGGATATCTATGAGAAAGAGCTCTTGGCTGTAATTCATGCCTTAAAGATATGGAAACATTATCTTCTTGGGGCTGAATTTGTAGTCAAGACAGATCATCAAAGCTTGAGATACTTTCTATCTCAAACAAAGCTTTCGGAGAAGCAGATGAGAATGGCAAACCTTCTTTCCATGTTTCATTTTCAGATTGTACATACTCCGGGAAAGAAAAATGTGGTGGCAAATGCATTATCCAAGAGGCCTTATGTGGCTGCAATTTCAGTGGCCTCTCATGGGGACTTATCTCCCATGCGAGATTTGTATCATTTGGATGCTGATTTTTGCCATATATGGATTGATTTGATGGCTGGTCACTCACATGCCTCTTATGTGATCAAAGAGGGTTATCTTATGAAGGATAACTGCTTATGTGTGGTAAAAGATATGCATCCAAAGGTTATGGAGGAATGTCACGCTCCACCTTATGCTGGTCATAGAGGTATCATGCCTACTACACGCATGATTGAGAGATATTTCTTTTGGCCAAGCATGCGTAAAGACATTGAGGCATATGTACGTGCATGTCTTACTTGCCAAAAGGTGAAATTTGACAGGCAAAAACCTCCAGGTTTGCTTCAGCCATTGCCTATTCCCTTGCAGCCATGGTAAAGTATTACGATGGACTTTATTATGGACTTGCCTAGATCCCACCATGGGAATGATGCTATTTGGACCATTGTGGACAGGTTTAGCAAGCAAGCTCACTTCTTGCCCGTCAAGAAAACCATTAAAGTTGATCATATGGTGAAGCTTTTTCTTGCTAACATCTTCAAGCATCATGGTATGCCTAAGTCCATTGTTGGGGATAGAGATCCCAGGACTACGAGCCTCTTTTGGAGGGCTTTATTTGATAACATGGGCACTAAACTTGAGTTTTCATCAGCTTATCATCCCCAAACGGATGGCCAAAGTGAAGCTGCAAATTCAGCCATATTGGATTTGTTGAAGTGTTATGTGGTAGATCAAAAGACTGCATGGGAGAAGTATCTTCCACTTGTAGAGTTTGCCTACAACAACACAGTTCATGCCTCTACGGGAAAGGTCCCGTTTGAGATTATTTATGGCAGAGTGATCTTGCCACCCATCCTTCGTACAAAGGATGAGATTTTTGCAGCTGATGAGTATGTGCGTGACTTGGATGTAGCCTTTGCTCAGGTGCGGACAGCCATTGCAAGGTCACAAGATAAGCATAAAAGGACTACTGACAAGCATAGAAGAGACATGCAAGTCAAGGAAGGTGATTGGGTATTGCTGAAATTTGAGAAAGCTAGGCTTCGGAAGAGGCCAGGACACGAGGGATCATATCCAAAGCTTTCTACTCGATATTATGGACCCTTCAAAGTGACTCACAAGATCAATGAAGTGTCCTTCAGGCTTGCTTTACCCCGCCATTGGAAGATTCACAATGCTTTTCATGTGAGTCTTTTGCGGAAGTATGTGGGGCCAGATCCAGAGGAGCCTGTCACAGAAGATCCGCCAGAAGTTAATGAGCTTGAGGAGATCCTTCAGCCAGAGCAGATTGTATTTCACAAGGAGAGAAAGTTACCACATGGGAAGCTTTCCAGGAGATACCTTGTAAAATTTAAAAATTATTTACCAATTGATGCAAAGTGGGTAGATGAGGATTATTTTGCTAACTACCCTCAGCTTCTACAGGCATATCTTGAGGCTTTTCAGTTGAGGTCAACTGTTTAGAAGCCCGGGGGGATGTCACCATTTGGTCCATCTCCATTTCTGGAGCCACTTCTATGGGACTGTCACTCCATAGAGCGGCCAGATTTGTGCCATGTTCACATGGGGCCAGGCTAGTGTCCCATGTGAAAGGGCCAGTTTTATGGTGTCACATGGACAGAAGCCAGATCAGTGCCACCCATGTGCGACCAGTGCTGCGTCACATGGACACGAACCAGTTTCGTGTCACCCGTGTGTGATTTGCTTCGTGCTGTATGGACAGGAGCCTGTTGGTGTCACCCATGTATGGCCAGGATGGTGTCTTACCTATGGAACTGTCACTCCATAGAAAGACCAGGACATATTTATATTTGTCACGCAAGTTTTGTACCCGACAGGAACCTCTTGTACAAGTTTCATGGAAGGGAGATTTCGTCCATTATTTGTATACATGCATCTATGCCTGCATGCATAAATTTGTTTTTGCATGACTTGTTTGCGTGTGTCTGCCTGTTATGTTGTGCCAGTACACTGGACGGGGACGCCCCCAGTGTACCGTGGAATGTTGTTTCCTGACTTGGTGGTGTGGCGTGTGAACAGGTGGTAAGTATTTTCATTTTGGCCTTTTTAAAAGGTAAAATCCATATACTTTGGGTAACTTTAATGTTTATAAGCTAATGTGTTCACACACACTTTAAAAAGGGGCTGGACATTTTCCTTTGATGGTGCCCATAGTATTAAATTGGTTTTAAGGCTTTATAACCTTCAAAAAAAGTATTACATGATATATTAATATTTTATGCCCCACGTTGGTGGTGGCTGAATTTTTCTCTCCATCGCCTGCTCTGCTCTCTCCATCGCCTGGTATTCTACTCCATTTTTGTACTCACCTGTTGCCCACCTGAATGGAACAGGCTGCCTGTGTGCTGTACGGCTGAAGTACCTGCTGTACCTACCTCCCACCTGCACACGTGTGCTGCAAGGCTGCTGAAAACTATACCTGCCTCCTCTGAACCAGCCTGTACTTGCTGCTCATGTACTGAATCTGCAAGTACAGCACCTGATGTACCTGCTGCAAAATCTGAATAGCACTTGGCTGGTTGTACCTGCACGCGTGTGGAGCATCTAATATACCTACTGTACCTGCATAGTACCTGGCTGGTTGTACCTGCACACGTGTGAAGCATTTAATGTATCTGCTGTACCTATTGCAAGTTTGAAGTACGGTACTTGCATAGTACTTGGCTGGTTGTACCTGCACACCTGTGAAGCATTTAATGTACCTGCAGTACTTGCTGCAAGTACAGAGCCTGAAAACTATCTAGCTGTACCTGATGTGCCTGATTGTACCCACTACAAATTCTACTTGTTGTACCTGGATTGTACTCACCGTACCAAGAGCAAAGCATGTATATGCTGACCATGCTCAGGAATGTTCTTCCTGGTGTGGTCAGTATATTTCCCTGTGTGGTGGTGTTAACTGCGCTCTCAGAGCTTCTGAGAGCCAATGAAGGTTTGACTCACCAGGGAATTTGGGAGCAAAGCTCATTGGGGAGAACCAGGTCATGCTCCCTCCGCGGTGTACCCCTTGGCCTGCATTAGTACGGGCGTGCCTGTTGATGCACAGTCCCGGAAGACCAGTGAAGGACAGGTGTCCACCCAGTGAAGGCAGGAATGAGCCTGTGATTTGGGGCTACTCCGACCAACACCTCTTCATCGACTTGAGCCAGTTTTATTTGGTTGTTTTCACTCCCTTGTGGAGAAATCTGGCCTGTCAGGCCCGTGACACTTGTACAAATATAAATACTCCAAGAAATACAAAAAGTATTGAGGGGGGGACCGGCCCTTTCCGGCCCCAATGCTAGTGTCATTTGTATTTTCAGTATTTCCAGTATTTGTGTTGCTGATGTTGTTTCCATTATTTAATAACAGTTAAATTAAGTGTTCTAAATATGTGTATATTGTCTTCCGATCTGTAGGCCTCGTTTAGGGAGCGGTCACAGGGTTTCTTCAAAAATATTTATTAAGATGCATACATTGTGTGCATGGTTTATTTTAATTTGTGTATTGTTTTCTATGCCTGGACAATGCCTAGATTCCATCGCATGTGGGGCCCACAAATGCGGGGGGCACTTCGATTGCAACCATGGGCCAATGTGCTACACAAACTATCTTCTGTTCACTTGTACTATGTGGATTTGTTTTTCAAGAGCGCAAAATCAAAGGAGGAAAGCTCACCTCGAAGTAGTTGGTTAAGTACAATAACCATTCTCCTATGGATTCTAGGTGGATGAAAGTGGAGGACCTAAAAAGAATATCCCGATCTCCTCAACAATTACTTGAAAGCTTTTAAGTTGAGGACAACTGTTTAGAAGCCGGGGGGAATGAAACTACCTTCTAATTTTTCGAAATCATATCACTAATCTTTTTACATGCATGGACATGATACGACACCGCATGCAACCATGGCATGTCTTGGCCGTGCTACCCTAGAGAGTGTCAGTTGCATCTTGGAGACCCTAGCCATGAAGGAGCATGTGAACATGGCCACTTGAGTGAGTGCCACTTGCATCTTGGAGACCCTGGCCACAAAGGTGCATGTGAAAGAAGCTATGGGCATTTGATGGATCTTTTTTTTTTTTTGTTATGTTGTTTGTAAATGCTTAATTATATGTTATATTGAGTCTAGCTAGTGTAAGGTCAATAGTTAGGATTGTTTTTCTGATTTAATGTTGACATGATTTTTAATTATTAATCAAGTCATATGCTAGTTTTCCATATGGAGACTAATCTTTGCTTTCTGTTTTTTTCTTTTGTAGATGGTTGATTGTAGACGAAGGATAATATAGTATACAGTCCATGAAGGTTGGACAAGAGCTGGTCGGCCAGCATAAAAACAGTGGGCTCGCCGACTATGCAAAAAATACTAGAATAATGTCTAAAAAATAGACAAAAATAGCAGAAAAATATCTAAAATAAGATGAGTGCATGGCCTCATAAATCTGGCCAGATACAACATGAAATATGCACATATATGCCCAATCTGGAGATGATAATGCCAACACCTCCTCTTCAGCGCCAGATGGGCAGACCAACTCCAGTACGCTAAAGAAAGACCTCCAAAGAAGCTCGAGGGAGCGGTTTGGTGAAGAGGTCAGCAAGATTGTCCAGAGTGGAACAATACTCAAGTCGAAGAAGACCAAGCTCAATCCAATCCCGAACAAAATGATAGTGAACCTCAATGTGTTTGGAGCGGCCACGTATCACAGGATTCTGAGCTAAAGCAATGGCACTTTGAGAATCCGAGAAGATGACAACAGGGGAATCATCCGCACAACATAAATGCTCCAAAATTTGATGTATCCATAATGCCTCGGCTGCGGAGAGAAGATAGGATTTGTACTCAGCCTCGGTAGAAGAAGCAGCAACTGTTCTCTGCTTCTGAGATTTCCAAGAGACCAAATCCTGTACCAAGCATGAAACAATATCCCGTAGTAGATCTCCGAGTATCAATGCAACCAGCCCAATCACCATCCATAAAGCCCACCAAAGAAGAACCACCAGAATAAGTGATGCCATAATCTAATGTGCCACGAAGATACCGAAGCACTCTCAAAGCTGCCTGCCAATGAGATCTCGGAGCTGCTGAAGAGAACTGGCTGAGTACGCTCATAGCATAAGAGAGATCCGGTCGGGTGTTGACAAGATAAAGCAAGGAGCCAACTAATTGCCGGTATTCTGTGGAATCCACCAAAGGTGTATCATCCTCCTTAGACAATTTCGCATTGGGATCCATAGGACAAGAGAGAGGAGAGCAATCTGTCAACCATAAGTTGCAAGCAACTTCTTCACATACTTCTCCTGGGAAATGAAGATGCAATCATTTCTCTGCCAAACCTCCAAACCAAGAAAATAATTAAGTAAGCCAAGGTCCGTCATCTCAAACGTGAGGGAAAGTTGAGACTGAACCTGAGTGACCAACTCAATCTGTGAGCCTGCAAGAATGAGGTCATCAACATAAAGCACAATGATGCATATATCCCCATCAGAAAGAAGCACATAGAGGTTTGGATCTGCATATGACCTCTCAAAACCAAGAGATAACAAGAAAGCATCAATCTTTTGATACCAAGCACGAGGTGCTTGTTTAAGACCATAAAGAGCTTTCTTCAACAAGTAAACATGGTCCTCATGTCCTTGAATCACAAAACCAGGAGGCTGCTCCACATAAACTTCCTCCTCTAAATCACCGTTCAGAAAGGTAGATTTAACATCCATCTGGAACACAGGCCATCTGAAACGAGCAGCCAGAGCCAAAACAATACGAATGGAAGTAAACCTGGCTGTAGGAGCAAATGTCTCATCAAAGTCCTCGCCGGCCTTTTGAGCATATCCACGAGCAACAAGACGGGCCTTGTACTTATCCAAAGTACCATCTGCATGAAACTTGACTTTGAAGATCCATTCGACACCGATGACTCGTCAATGTAAAGGCCGTGGTACTAAATCCTATGTATGATTCCTCTCAATAGAGGACATCTCGACTTCCATAGCCTGTCGCCACTGTGGTTGGGCAAGGGCCTCCTATGGAGATTTGGGCTCATCAATCGTCTGCAAAGTACTCATAAGAGCATAATTCACTGTAGGAGTGGGAACCCGAGAAGATCTCCTCAGACCGGATGAAAAAGTAGAGACCTGGTCATGCAACTGACTGTCGGAAAGGCCAGAATCTCGAAGTAATTGCTGGACCCAACGGGGTGGACCAGCCCTCCTCACAAATGTGGGAGAGGAAGTATCCGCAGCTGTAATGGACACTCCCGGGGCAGGGATGAAGAAGGGATGTCCGAGCGTGTGGGAGATGATGTAGAGGCTGTCCGGACTGGCTGAGAAGTTCCAGAAGACGGTCCAGCACTCTGTATGGGGCTGGAAACAGCAGAAACAGGGGCTGAAACAGTAGCAACAGCGGGCTGAATCGCTGCCAAAGTCACCGGAGGCACAGGTGGTGATGAAGTGCCTGATGGGAGCAAAGAAAATTCACTGATATCGGGCGGAAATGGATCAATAGCCTCAGAAAACTGCATGGGTGAAGAGGAATCAAATCCAAAGAGGGTCTCATCAAAGCGAGCATCACGAGATATGATGATGTCCTCCAACGCAGGATCCCAAAAGCGGTATCCTTTCGACTTCGAACTATATCCCGTAAAGATCCTCCTCTTCGACTTCACGGAAAGTGTAGTCCTCTTTTGACTTGGCACATGTACAAACGCAACACAACCGAAAACTCGTGTGAGAGGGAGGGCTTATGTCCAGAAAACGCCTCCTCTGGTGTCTTCCCATTGACCGCCTTTGTGAGAGCGCGATTGATGAGATAAACTGAGGTAGCCACAGCTTCACCCCAGAAAGAGGGAGGAAGACTCGCATGATGCAAGAGGGATCGAGCCATCTCCTTCACTGTTCGGTTCTTCCGCTCCACTACTCCATTTTGCTGAGGAGTATAAGGAACAGTCGTCTGCCGCTGGATGCCTTTAGAAGTAAGAAACTCATCAAAAGGTTCAAACTCACCACCATTGTCAGTTCGTAAGAATGAAACTTTGCTTTGAGATTGGTTCTCAACCATTGGCAGCCAAGACCTGAAATTGGCAAATGCATCAGATTTGCGTGCCAAGAAACACACCCATACCTTCCGTGTGAAGTCATCCACCAAGAGCATATAATAACGGGCCCGCCAAGGGACTCAACCTCCATAGGGCCAGCCAAGTCTGCATGGATCAACTCAAGTCTCCGAGTAGCTCTATGTGTAGCCTCTTCTGGAAAGGACTCCCTGTGATGTTTCCCCATCATGCAAGAGGAACAAATGTGTGGGAGAGCTCTCAACTCTGGAAGTCCACTTACAAGTTGCTTGGAATGAAGCTTTTGCAGAGCGGCAATAGGCACATGACCAAAATGTGAATGCCACAAAGAAGTATCTGCAAAAGAAACTAAGGCATGGGAGGGAGAGAATTTATAGGTTGGACAAGAGCTGGTCGGCCAGCATAAAAACAGTGGGCTGGCCGACTATGCAAAAAATACTAGAATAATGTCTAAAAGATAGACAAAAATAGCCAAAAAATACCTAAATAAGATGAATGCATGGCCTCATAAATCTGGCCAGATACAGCATGAAATGTGCACATATATGCCCAGTCTAGAGATGATAATGCCAACAATGCATGCATGTCACATGCAGACCCACATACATGCATGCATGTTACATGCAAAGTTATCTACATGCAAAGCTACCTACATGCATGCACGTCACATGCATGCATGCTACATGCAAAGTTATCTGCATGCATGCATGCAACATGCAAAGCTATCCTTCATGCATGCACGTCACATGCAAGCCTATCTACCTCCATGCAAGTTCATGCAAGGCTCCATGCAACCATACAAGCAATGCAAGCTCATGCAACCTCACCTTTTTGCATGCAATCTCATCCACTAGCATGTAAAGTTATCTCCCCCATCCAAGTCTATAAAAGAGCACCAACCCGCTAAGAGAAGCTAGCTTATTCCATTTTTCCTCACGCCTACTTCATGCCTAGAGCTGGGCGCCCTACTTCAGACCTCTCTTGGCACTCCTCTCAGCTAGGCACCCTGTTTTCAGCCCCCTTTTGGCATCCCAATAGCTGTACAATCTGATTTCAGCCCCCCTCCTGCTGTACAACCTGTTTTCAGCCCTTTTCAGGCAACCCAAAGCTGTGTGGCATCATTAGAGCTGTACAACCAGCAATCCCAGCCACTTCTATACACATTTTCTATGCCTAGGAGCTCTCTATCGCTGCCAAACTGCTATTAAACCTGATTTGTGCCCCTCTCTGGCATGAAACCACAAGAGAAGGGTATTATCGAAGCCTGGAGGTGAAGAAGAACAAGTCTTGTACCTACTGCTGGTGTTTTCTAGCAAGGAGACTCTTAGGAAGTGTTGGGCACTTGCCTAAGGTGGAAATCAGCTCTATTGCTAGGCAATCTTTGAGGGCGATGCTGGGCACCTTGTTGCTTGTGGTACTTGCAAGTTAGTTGATTGATTGATTTGTTTTCATTCAAAGTGTTTGGAAGAAACGGTGGTGCATGGCTGGGCCAGGCTACCTGTTCGATGTACTTGTATAAGAATACTTCATGTGGATGCCTTGCTATGTTATATCAGAGACGTGTTTCTTGATTCATGGCTGTGTATGTGGTAAATTAATCATGCTTGATGAAGAATTCAACCTCTTATTAGTGTAAGCACGCTGTCTTGTGACAGTGTGAACACAAGGCAAGCTTTACACAAAAGCTTCCTCATGTTACTGGTTACTGAAATTTCAACAATGCACGAGACTCATACAACAAGCCCCATAATCAAAGAGATCCTATCAACCAATTCTCACAACTCTCCTATCAAGACGCAACTAATGGGACTACATAAGACCTTTCTCATCCACAAAGGATTTTGTGAGATAGTTCCAAATTCTCACAAGAGCACAACTAAAAGTTTAACCTTTAGTCTGACCCTGGAGCAAGTAATCAACTCCACTCCCATACCAACCTGTGTTTATTCAGTTGTCCTCAAAGACACACACAACCTCCTTAAGAAGAGGTTTACTTCCACTCACCACGAAGCATAAATCTAACCTATTCCATGTCCATGGTCTCCAGCCCATCGGACAAGTGGATTTCGGATTTCCCTTTGATTTCTAGAATCAAGGAATCAAGTGCCTCTGTGGAATATCCACCTATGGAGCACTTGATGCCTTCATGGAATGACACCCACCTTGGAGCATCACTGACCTTTGTGGGTACCCCACGCAAAAGCATCACAAAGCAAGTAAATCACTAGTCCTAAAACCTAGGGCACAGCCAAATGGTCTCTAACTCAAAGTCTCAGACCCAGAAGCTCTCAATCTTCTCGTCTCTCTCATACACAACTGAGGCTGCCTCTTTGTACACAGCATACAAGCTTTTACATCGGTTCGGCCATCACGAGAGAGAGTTATGTGATGAATCCAGTGCTCTCAAGGCAATTTTTGGCTCAAGAATCACCTTGACCAGTATTCCAAAGGTTCACACAACTCCGGTGACTTGCGATGCTCGAGACACACAAGAAGATCCGTTATCTTGTTGTCCCCACAGATTGGCACCACACCCCAGAAGGTTATCATAGGTTAACTATGATAACCTATGATAAACCCCAACGTTATCATAGGTTAACTATACATAAAGGCATAGGGTATCCCAGTCTAAAGATTTGGCAGCATCAGGAGATCCTACATGAAATAGGTCTTGGCATCCCATACCATGAGGACATACCCCATGTAAAATCTTTGTTAGGTGCATAAGTCATAAGTGGAGCAGCCAAATACTCCCTAAGGCTTGACCTTGATGCAACCAAACCTCCCTCTCGATGCCATGGTTAAACCTCTGGATCAACCTAGCGCCAAGCTAGTCCAATCCGTAAATAAACCAAAGATGAAAGATACCACGTTTCTTGTCCACGCCATAATCTAGCCACCAGTAAACTAGGTATAAGGTCCCTCACGACCTCGGCTCCTAAAACTAGCTCAGCATCCCAACTAGCCACCCATAAAAGCCATCCACAACTCCCAACCTTCTGGGTCTAGGCCTCCATTCGGTCGCCCACCACCACCTATAAGCTGCCTCGGACATACTTGTGAACACATTACAATGGTCTTGGTATCATCTCTCTACCCCTTTAGAGAGTTCAATCTCTAGTATGCTCCGGTTCACCCCTCTTGGTGAAAATCATAGCATATGAACAAACCATAACAAACCACAATATGCAAGCAAGCATACCAAAATATAGCACTTCTATCGACTGCAATGAATATACAATTCACAACATAGAAGGAATTAAGCATACAACATAAAATTTTCAACAAATAATATTCCAAAACAAAATTGGTTTCTCCCACACAATTTGGCAATAAAAAGACCTCATGAATTAAATTCATTAAATATGAGTTCTTTTACATGATTAACAAAAAACTAGTTTTCAAGAATTTGTCAGGTAATCCGGTAGTAAACGACTCATGTAATGATTAAACACCCCCTCATAATTCCAGCTTTATGAAATCGGCTTTATCAAAAACACTCTTGGACCCACACAAAAACGTGTGGGTCCTTATTCAAATCCACACAAAAACATGTGGATTCTTATTAGAATCCTATGTTGCAAGAACCTCCCGCCACAAGAGAGAATACCATGTTCATCTTTCTATGCTCATTGGAACTATGGTTCATCAACCTCGGGCTCAGCTGTGTTCCACCCTCTGGAATTCTGAACCACACTTTCCCAGTTGTCCTCCCCCAAAACAGGTGGAGGATGGGTGGCTTTGTTGAATCCAAGTCATTACTAGCCACTCAATACATAGGCACATCTTGTCATCTATCGGCAAAAAAAGTTTATCAGTCGAAAGCTATCAACCACCTATTGCTTATGAGGCTGATCCTGTTGTTCACCATATGTGTCCACAGCCTAAAGATGTCCCACTATGATGTTCGACCTTAGGTTCAATCCATGCCTGATGATCACTAACACAAGCCTCATGTGAAGGAGTAAAAATTTGGGCACAGGTAGTAATAGACTGCACTTTTTCTGCAGAGAATCGTGCCCTAACAGCAGCCCACACGTCCTCACATGAGGGGGCTAAGATAGGTGTTACCAGAAAAAGGACCAACCGTCCAAATATTTGTCAGCCAAGGCAGTGAACAAGGCGTGGGACAAGCCCCACGAGTGACCCACTCAACCAATTGGAGGGACCACCCTGAACTTTAATGTTCATGGCAGCCAATGTCCATGCACCACAGGCAACTAGGCTCTGAGGAGCCATATTGCACAATGTTGCCACAGACGGAGGTGGAGAGCATCAGGCAAGTTGTTGATGATGTGGATATGGCCACCACCATACCCACCTGCATGGAATGCACATAGACCACGTGAACCCTCTCTTGCTGGCAGTGCTTGTGGGGGTGGGTTGGGGAGTGGGGGGTTGGAGGGGTTGTTCCAAGTGGTTCTCAAGCCACAAACTCCCTATTAGGAGTCAGGAGCTCTAACCATTAGGCTAGCACCTTGGAGATGGACGGCATGACCTATGGTAATTTAGCGTAAGCTTTGCTTAGAATAATACACACAATTGCATTGAAGTTGTCCATTTTGCATGTAATTGCTCTCTGCTTCTGCATTAGAATTTGGTATCATGCATACAAAAAATTCAGTCTTTAACCTCTTTTCATTGCTCTGTGCTTCTACATTAGAATTCGGTATCATGCATACAATAAATTCAGTCTTTTATCTCTTGAAGAAAAGAAAAATGAGCTACCATATGATTGATGATGTTTTAAGTGTTTCCCATCTCTATTGTGAGACTCTGGACACGAGTATAAGTTAAGGTTGAGGTACTATAAAGCTCCCAAGTTGGGCTAGGCCAGTTCTTAATTACACCAAGATGTGAAATAGCTTCTGGAAAATGTTTTTACCTGAAGAGAACGAGGTCATCGGTGCAGTAACGATATTGCTCCTCGCCTCCCTGGCATAGTATTTTGCCAAATGCATGGAAAAATGATCACAAACATGCAGAAGTGCCACACATAGAGCATGCAAACTTCAATTTGATGTGCTATTCACTAATGTAAAGTACCATAAATTAATGCATTCATCGTGCCATCCAGCGATACATTAATGCATCCCTTGTGATATGCATGAATGCATCCCTTATGCCCTACAGTAATGCATCCCTTATGGCATATATGCGATACGTTCATTAATCTGGTGTTGTAGTACCTAAACCTCATTGATTGATTAATCTAATATATGAGAGAGATTAATCTCGTGTCGTACATAAATCTGATGTGGTACAGAATGATTGATGATTTTGCAGCTGACAGTATTATTATGTTTAACATGATTGCACAGAAATTAGTGAGGGCGTTGATAAACTTACTTGCAGGAGCACAAACCCTGATAAGGGGCGTTTTTGCGATTCAAGGTGATCACGAAGAGAGGCCAGCAATTTGGCACGGTTGTGGACATGCAGCTCCATGGGAACCTTGTACGTCCCCATTTTTGTTGAAAATACTTTCAGCTCAGAGAAGGGCGTGTGAACAGAGCTGCCACTTTTTGGCGTCTCCTTAATACAAGACAAGATATAGTAAAGCTCAGAGATTGTCAATTGTGTCACGATCCGACGGTTGTGATCTAGCGATGAACTCTTTCGTTTTTGTTTTGATTTTTTTTGTTATTTATTTATATTAACAAGTTTCGTTTTTGTTTTGATTTTTTTTGTTATTTATTTATATTAACAAGTTGCATGTTTTGAAGAATTGATAGGGGGATTGGGTCGGTTAAGGTTGAGATTGTCAATTATGTCACGATCCGATCTGACAGTTAAGATCTAGCGATGAACTCTTTTGTTTTTTGGGTTAGTCAAAGCTTGACATTGTCAATTGTGTCACGATTCGATCCGACGGTTGTGATCTAGTGATAAACTCTTTCTTTTTTTTTTTTGAGTCAGTCAAAGCTGAGATTGTCAATTGTGTCACAATCCCAGTGATCCTGTGATGAACTCTTTCGTTTACAAAAGAGTTCATCGTTGGATCACAACCGTCAGATCAGATCGCGACACAATTGACAATCTTGATCCAGCGATGAACTCTGGAGATCACAACCGTTGAATCGGATCGTGACACAATTGACAATCTCAGCTTTGACTAACCCAATCCCCCCCTTCACCACCTATGCTTCCCCCCCCCCCTCCCCCAAAAACCCCCAAAAAATAAAAAAAGATTGTACGGGCATATGCCAGCAAAGCAAAGCCATCATTCTTTATCACGCTTTTAAATGCAGGCATGGATAAATTTTTCGCCAATGGTACACATTATCTGCCCTTCATACACCTATTGATTTTGCCATGTTTGAGTTGCCGCCTCTTGCAAGCTGTGTTTTCTTTAAGTGACACCAATTGCTTTTGTTTTCTTCATTGCTCGTGGCATTATGTATTTTATAGTCGATTCCTTCTCTTTCGTTTCAAGTAGATTAGTGTAGGCATGTTGATTTAGCACTATTCTACATAACCTTTACTATCACTTGCATAGTGATCCAATGTTGTCTTTGGAGCACAATTATTTTCTTGTGACTTTTTTCACATGAAAAGATTCACTCCTCCCATAAGTATATTTAAAGAAGACATTTACTCCTTCGTGTGAAATTTTATTTTATATTTCATAGAAGGTTGTATTTTATGTCACATCATGGTTGGGTTATTTTATGTTTGGTGTGTTTGTTACTTATAAGCCAAATATCCTATAAATAATGATGCTTTTTCCGTTACATTATTATTATTTCACACTTTAATTGTTTCCTACTATCGAAGTTAATGTCCAACGATGCGTTACATGTATACAGGATTTGACGGCCATCTGCCCATCCAATGCCCTCTAACCCATCACATGAAAGCCAAGTTAATATGGAAATTTTCATTTGAAAAGCTAAATGTAAAAATGCCCATCTTCAAAAAATGTAAAAAAATAGCCAAAACATCAATGGAAGGGCAATATAAAAAAATGCCCATCTAGTACTAATTCTATGGTATTATTGGTGAGGCCTTCAATATTCAAATCCTTGCATTGATTGAAATCGGATATGCTTTCTTCAAATACGAAGTGGTTTTATCATCGGGCTGTAGCTCAGTTGTTAAGGTGCTTCGTTGTCAAAACCCAGGTCATGGGTTCGAACCCTACTGGCTACCCTGATTGATGCCTCACCCTTGAAGCTTGCCCCTGCTTTGTTGGATAAGGGGGGTCCCATGGGTACTAAGCCCGCTTCCTAACGCCCAACTTTTGAAAAAAAAAAAATACGAAGTGGTTTTGGGATTGCATAGCAAAGTTTCATAGAGGAACAAGGTGGTGCCATGGTGGTCCTAACTGACTCTAACACCACATACCATATCTCGCTAAGAGTCGCAATTACCTTCTCCACACCAAGTCTAGACTCCACAGCAGCTGCTTGCGAGCTAAGGTAACTCCCGAGTCTAGACTCCATAGCACTGCTGCTTGCAAGCTAAGGCAACTCTCGAGTCCCGCATGTATTGTTTAGGGTTTTTAGATAAGATTTTATGGAGTTCTCAGTTATCCAGGATCCTCCATCCACCTTTTCTAATATTCTATCAATCTTTCCGCAGCTGCCAGCAAGTCAGTGACCATCCGCTCAGGAATCTCCATTGAACTCCAAATTGCCAACGAGTCAGCGAGACCGCCGACCATCTGCTCAGGACTCTCCTTTGAACTCTAAGTCGCAACCGCCTGTTGTTCGATGGAACGCCCAAGCACCATAATCTAGCTGATTTATCAGTTAGTTAACATGCTTAAATTCTATTATTATTGATGTTTGGTTCAAAATAAGCGAAAAGTTTCATTATGCTAGCCTGTAACCTGATTAATAAGTAGCCATTGGTGGTCTTGTTTATTTCTTGATCGTGCTAAGATGTGTTACAACCATGATTAATTCATATGGCCTCACATGGCCTCGTCCAAATCATAAATAATAAGAGGTCATTAACCGTGTTGAGATCTAATTAACTTGACTAATTCACATACCCAGTGCTAGACAAGCATAATCATAATGTGGTTTTTTACTTAATCTATGGTGTATTGTCCATCATTAACTAACCTTTTTGTTCGTTTTGCTTATAATTAATGGGCAGGTTATATATCAGCTTAACTTGCCCTTATGCATAGAGAGTATGGATTGCAAGGAATTTCAAGGTAGCATGAGCTCAACTCCTTTAAAATTTGCAGCTTATAGATTAACATGTATTTGCTTAGTATACATTAACACTTGTACATTAAAAATTTCATTCATTTTTAAGCAACTACTTTCTTTGTTTGTGTGGTTTCGGTGGTACATGGGCAAGGTGTCTCAGGTCTCAAGTTTGTGTCTTTAAAGTTCAAAATCAGCAAGTTTTACACCACGTGCATCCACCACTGCGATCCTGTTCCACAGCCAAAAAACTATTTGGCTCAGTGAAACAAGTGGGATGGCATTGCAGCCTTTCTTTAAGGCCTTTCTTTAAGGAACAGGATAGAGCGAAAAGGTCATGCACAATCTTAGTTTGTACAGCAGACTGTGGTTACACTGCTTAGTTTGTGTCATCATTGGAGGCATGGGTTCCATAGTAATTAACTAAGCAGAGCTCTCCATCACCACTCGGTCCTAGCCAGGAATCATCCAAGACACAAGCATGCCGTTGAGCTGGTAAGTGCTCTCCTATTAGCATCTAGGCTATATGGCTCACCAGGAAATGCAAGTTTCTCCTAGGATGATGGGAGTGGACAGCCTTGCCCTAGCTGCCCCCTGAAATAGGATCAGTCTACTAGCCTCCCTTGTTCCAAATGGGAACCACCATGGCAAGGTTGTTCCCTGGTCCTACCAACATCTATGTTGCTATCTTGCATTTATTCTTTCCATTTTGCACAAGATGTTAGCAGTATCATAAGAATGACAACTACATCAGATTATCTATCCTATATGCAGATAGAATGGTAACTGCAGGAGATTATCTGTCATGAGAATGATAACTACAATAGATTATCTATCCTCAATGCATTTCAAAGCTTACAATGATTTCAATCCTTATTATTCCATGTTTGGTATCAGTAGTAGCCATGTTTGAGAGGCTTATTTTCCATACCATACAAGATGGTTTAAAGTTGTTACTAGAAATTAAAAAAAGATTTTTATTAGTAGAAAATTACAATTGTTATTTTATTAATTTGTAGCTACTTTTCTATCTATGTCCCTAAAGACAGGATGGGTTTAAGCTGTATTTACTAGGCATGATTCATGTGGTGTAGGGTATAGATGGTTCTAGAGTTGAGCGTGTGATGGAGTTGTGCCACATAGCAGCTAACAAAAATACAGTTCCAGGAGATGTTTCTGCCATGGTTCCTGGAGGGTAATCTAAAATTTTTAATACTCTGGATTGGAATAGTGATCATAAACACTATTAAGAGCTAGTTGCTTACAGTTTTTATGTTGTTCTATAGCTTTCTATGTCCTGTAGCCCCTCTCTTTCTCGTGAATTGTCACTCCCTCTTTCAATTTTAGACATGGCATCCATTGACACTATATTTTAGGACAGACTTGCATGTGGCATGTAGAGATTTCTTCATTGTGGTCTGATGCATTGAGTTTCTTTCCATTGTTATTTGCAGTAATCAGGAACTCCTGTCCTCACATCAAGAGGATTCATTGAGGAGGATTTTGAGAAGGTGGCTGAATTCTTTGACAGTGCTGTGCCCACTGAAGAGTAAAAAGCAAAATGGTACTTATTGGTTGCCCACCGAAGAGTAAAAAGCAAAAGACACTTGACCAAATGCTTGGGTTGCATGCTTTGCCATCAGATGCAAGCATTGATGCAAGTCGGGCAATTGATGGTTATGGTGAAACTTCAGTAGAGATTGCCCAACAAGAGAATGCTGGAAATAAAAAATACAGCAGGGTGTTTTGGAGGGTTGGAAAATAGCGTATCCTTGGGTTTATGTGATCACACAAATAATAAGGGCAATGAATGCTTGAGGTGTAGATGGTGCACATTTGCAAGAAAGGGGAATCCTTTTGCAAAAGAAGGGTCTTCATCGATACAAAAGAATGCACTATGTGTGCATGGCAACTCTAAAGAACACAATGAGGCAAAAAAAAATATGGAGAGAACATGATAAAAGGTTAGTTGTGCCTATGGAAAAGTATATTGCAGCCATGACAAATGATGAAAGGGGTAGGATCATAACAGCCATGCACACTTTATGGTATGTCATGAGAGAAGTTTGCCTTTGGAAGAATTTCATCATCAATGCAACCTCCAATGGTTTCTTAGGACGCCAAATATGCCTATAGTGAGTGAGTATTCCTCCTACACAAGTACAGATGCTAGTAAAGAATTTACAAAGGTAATCAAATTAGTATATTGGGATATATTGAAGAAAGCAATCAATAACAGCCCCTTTTACTCCATTCAGGTTGATGAAAGCGCAGACATCACCATGCACCAATACATGAAAGGGGTAGGATCATAACAGTCATGCAGACTTTATGGTATGTCATGAAGAGAAGTTTGCCTTTGGAAGAATTTCATCATCAATGCAACCTCCAATGGTTTCTCAGGACGCCAAATATGCCTATAGTGAGTGAGTATTCCTCCTACACAAGCACACATGCTGGTAAAGAATTTACAAAGGTAATCAAATTAGTATATTGGGATATATTGAAGAAAGCAGTCAATAACAGCCCCTTTTACTCCATTCAGGTTGATGAAAGCACAGACATCACCATGCACCAATACATGATTATCTATATAACTTTCATTGAGGAGGGAGGGAATGGGTCAATCACTACAAAGTTTGTAAATCTTTTGCAAGTAAAAAATGCAACAACTGAGCCTTTACATAATGCACTGATAAGCTTTTTACAATAAATGGGTTTACCTTTGTCGAAAATGATTGGAATTACCACAGATGGAGCAAGTGTGATGATAGGTTCTAGTACAGGTTTGGTTACAAGGTTGAAGAACCACATTCCACATCTAGTGAGCTTCCATTGCAATGCACGGAGAGAGGCCCTTGTAGCTGGAGATGCTTTTAATGGCTTCAAAGAGTTCAAGCTCATAAATACGATAGCAAAAAGGCTTTATGAGTGGGCAGCCAGGTCAGCCAAAAGGCATGTGATTCTCGCTGATGTTGTGAAGGAATTCGGTCTCAATAGACATGGAAAACTGAGATTACTAAAAATGCATGATGTGAGATGGCTCTCGAAGGGTCAAGTAATGGTGAGAACCATAAAGATTATGCCAGCCTTGTTGACAATCATGAAGTCTAAATTTGCAGCCATGTATTCTTCACTCACTAATTACAAGGTACAGTTTTTGTTACACTTTTTTAATGATGTTCTCGGAGAGCTAAATATTCTCAATTGTAAATTACAAGAAGAGCATACATATCTCTCTTATTAGCAGCCACTTAGTATCCATTGTTAGTATCCACTGTTGAAACTTTTCGTTTAGCATTTCTTGGAAATAGCTTTGGAGTTGATACTAAGCATGTAGAAGCTTTCTTAAGGATGGCACATTGACAAACGGGAGTAGTGAGTTATCAAGATACAGATGGTCTTGTTCACTCTCATTACTTGCACTTGGGACCAATGTGTGAAGGGGATGTTGTAAACCCACACAAAACCATTGGAAGTGTAATGGCACATTTGGTTTCAATATGCCAATGCTATATCATAAGCTTAGAGCAAGCATTGTGGGACAGGTTTAAAACAGATTTTGATCTTTTTGTGGCAGCAAAGTTCTTCAATCCAAAGGACTACAATGAGGATTTGACAAAGTTGGATGTCTCCACAAGAGAATGGCTGCAAATTCTTTGTAATCACTTTGGATGATGAGGCCCGAATGCATTCATAAATGAGCTAGAGTGCAAAGGGGAACGTAGGTCTTTTATTACAAGAATGAGAAATTGTTTCAAGGGTAAGGATATGCACTCAACATAGCAAGATTGTTGCAATCATGAAGAGTGGGAGCAGTCATTTCCATGACTATGAAGCTTTGGAGAGTTCTTTTAGTGTTACCCCTTTCATCAATAGCATGCGAGAGAGGGTTTTCAAAAATGAATAAGATCAAAGACAAGTTCTGAAACCGTTTGTCACTTGATATGCTTAGCTTGCAATGTTTATTGGTTTGAATACTCCAAAGGTAAAACACCCTGAAGATGTGCTTTGGGATGAATGTTTTGAAGCTTGGAAGCTTTTGAAGAACAGGAAATCTATACCCATGCAGACATCTTGACTTGGGCTTGTGTTCTTACCATCCTTCTCTATCTATTATGTTGTAAATGGTGCCACTTGATGCTCATGAGTCATGATTTTTGCTTACCTATCTTTTTGCTCCCACTCATGAGCCTTTTTACGTCCTCGTGCCAAAGGCTTTCCAATTATATATATGAGAAGCTTTGTACTAATCCTCTTTTGCAACAAGTAGACTAGTATATGTTTGGGAATTTGTATTATGAAAATGATGATTCGTTGCATGGCTTAGCCCTAAACTCACTTATATAGGCCCCTAATGTGTTCACATGGCGTTATTTGATAATGTCTTATTTACATGGCCGACTTCCATGACTTATTGGCCCAGCGCAATGTTTTCCTCTACATTACAAGCCTATAACCTCCTACAAAGATTTCATATGAGAATACTAGAGTTGGCCACTAACACAAAAGCTACATAAGGGTGGCTATATATACAAACCAAAATCGTCACTACATGTGCGACAAAAAGGCATAGGATGGTTGCATGGAAACCTTGCCTAACCTATCCACATCCATCAAAGGAGTAGGCTGAGTTTAAGGCCCCCAAGACATAAAATTCTTTCACATAATGGCTAAAGATATGCCCCACTCATAGGCATCTATGTCCTAATGCGAACTTGCAATATAGACATCCACCACACATACTAAAGTAAGGCTATAATTGACTATTTCTAGCCCATAAACCATTCCAAAATGACTTCTCATGGCAATCCTTACATGGCTACCCATATGCTATACATCGTATGTCCCCATCCTTGCACAATCACAGCCACCATCAAAAGGAAATTCGACATCTCACCCACCATGTGTACTACATAGTATGCAACAACCTTCATATGGAAAGTCTTTCTTCCTAGATCATACTTGAAACCATGCCATCCTCCAATGAAGGAAAGATGACCACCAAAGATGCCCGTCAGAAGGAATTTCATCAAACCCATGTGTAGATGCATATATATACTTACATCCCACATTTTCATAGTAGCCACTTGGATCATATGAAAATGATGTTAATCCACTCATAATCATAGTAGCCACTCATCATACGAAAATGATGTTAATCCACTCATAATCATAGGAAAAACATAAAGAATGAAGCTCTTCCTCCCACGCATATATCTGGGTCAAAAAGTTATGTCATGGCCATCCGATGAACCACACCATCATGGTCTACTCATAGTTATAAGAAAAACATAAAAAATGAAGCTCTTCCTCCCACGTATACGGGGGGTCAAAAAGGTACATCTCATCATCAAAACCATAAGTAGCATGGTCATCATCCGATGAACCACACCATCATGGTCTACCCACGCATCATTGTCATATGTATATATGCCATCACCATAAATGTCCTCATAGGGAGGTTCAACCACATAGTAGATTCCCTCATGCGGATCATAATCATTTGCATACTACATACCATCCACATCATCATCATGTGAATCTTCATTTTCCTCATCTTAATCTGCATCCTCATGGTTTACTTGCTCATTTTCAGCCCCCGATGCATGCATAGAAGCCTCTTGACACAAGTCATTGGCAACATCTTCTTCACTTGAAGTGTCCTGATAAGAGTGGCTTCCAAAAAAAAGACTTGGACTAAACTAAACTTCTTGTAGATTTCCCAATAAAAGATAAGGGCTGTTTTGAAAATTTCCACCAACACCAAGATCTCATTAAGGACAATGTCATCATCACTCTCTATAATGCATTGGACCACTTGCATGAAACCTTTGTCTAGTTTTTGCATGAATTTATTTATGTTTTCCTTTTCCTTGATGTTCGACACAAAGAAGGAAATATACCAATACTCCTCGGCATACCTAGACAAAGACTCTAATTTGTAAGGCGTTTATGAGGAGTAGTCATTGTGGTGAGCATCAGGGCACTCGACAGCTCCCAGTTTAGAGACTGGATGGTGGCCAAGTGTGGCCATATGTTTAGGACATTGGATGGTTGCAAGTGTGGCTCGATGGTTAGGACACTGGATGGTGGCACTCTTCTCACCACCTTGTATGGACCATAAAAATGGTAGGCAAGCTTTGTATTAGTGTTGCCTTTAAGGGATCCATAACGTGCCTTGGGAATCCTCAAGAATACATAATCCCCCTCCTTGAATTCCAATGGTCTTCGATGTGCATCTTCATAATGCTTCATATTCTCTTGAGACTTCTTGATATTCTCTTTGCATGTTTGCAAAAGAGCTTGCATTCTTTTCACTTCATTCCTTGCACTAGGATTCATATTATCATTCTTGAATGCTACAATTGGCACATGTACCTTGTACCCATACATATCCTCCTCGCATTGATAACTTCAAGCAACTTGTAGCCTTGGAGAGTGCTTTAGAGAAGGTAACTGGGAAATACAAGATGGCAATTGGTAGCATGGATATTAACGCTCCTAATATAGATCACATGGATGGATTAATCAATACTTTTTTAGCACATGTATTAGTGAGTAAAGAGAAGGAATTCATGGACAATCGTCGCTACCAAGATTTGGAGCATAGACCATATATTTGGATACTTTTGACAATAGTGATAGTGATAGTGGTGACTCAAATGGACATGAATAGCAAACCAGTGCACAAAGACTATTACTAACGATGGAAGATGCTATTTCTGCAACTATATGATCTTTTTGTAGGGAGGATAAGTATGTTTTCGATGTATTCGCATTAGGAAGTGCATGTAGAATGGCTCTTGCAAACAAATGAAAAACAGTGGCAATGGTTCCAAGTTTACAAGAATTACGTGAGATTGAATCAATGTGTTCAAGCTTTATTAAGGAGAATCTTGAAATCAGTTCATGGGATGGAATCATAGAGCAAGGAGATGATTCTTCGTTTACAAATGAGAAGCTTCTGATAGAAGGCCTTGAAATAGAGCATATAGCTACACTTACAAAGGAGCATGAAGGGGCAATGTTAGACTTTGTTGATCAACTTCTTCCTGATGATCTAGACACAACATGTGTTAAAAAAACATATTTAGTTCTCATTTTATTGATAGGATAGTTTTTTCCATTGTGATATGTAAGTAAATTCTCTAGAAATATCATTGATTAGATTTTTATGTATGGTACCTATGATTTTAACTTAGTAGAAAAACTTCTATTTCTTTTTGTAAAATTCAAAGACACTATTATTGAGCTAATTTGACTACATCATATTTAGTAAAATAATTCCATGCTCACATTAGATTAATTAGACCATGTGTTTATGATTTTTTTATTGACACCCCAAACAAAGATTTCTACACTTATTTAAATTTGATCCTTACATATAGTTGATCGTTTGGGTATATCAATAAGGCTACATAAAGTTTATAGTCCTACATAAGATTTGGACAATTGGCCAAATATGTAGCATTTACACCCATGACATAGATTTGAATAAGTGACTAAATCTAGAAATTCACATCCATCTATAAGATTTGACCTCTAGCATTACCCACCCTTAACATAGATTTGGACAAGTAATTGAATCTAGCCAATAACACCCGGGCACAAGTAATTGAATCTAGCCAATAATACCCATACAAAAGATGTCTATTGTCATCTAGTGAGATTTGGACAACTAACCAAATCCAACATTCAAATCTATCCAAATATGTGAACAATTAACTTTATGTCCAGCTTTAGTTATGTACTTAGAGATATATTGTGTATTTTAAGAGTAATGAAATCATGTGTTTGTGAGTTTCTAATTGAGTTTTGGTCAATTGGCTCAATGTCTTCTATCTTTTCTTTTCCCTATAACACGCATACACAAGACATTATCTAGTGAGATTTGGATAACTAACTAAATTCAACATTCAAAACCATCCACAATAGATTATATTACCAAATTTGATTTTTATAGTGAAAAATATATATAATATTTGTGAGAAGTTATATGTGTGTGATTTTTTGATTAAGTTTTGGTCGATTAACAACATGTCTTTCATCTTTATTTTTTTTTTCAATAGATAAAGTATATCACATATGTGTTAACGAAGATAATGACAACATAGGATTGGATACAAGGAATGTGGCAGGCCAAATGTCTGTAATATTGAATTTGAATGGATTATTGTTAGAACGTTGCTTCACAAAGTCAAATAAGCATACAAGCTTACGTTGTGGGAAACAATGAATTGTACTTTATCCACAGGATTGAATGCATAGAGTTTTTAGCCAATCTATTCATAAAGTTCCATGTTGGGATATGGTCCACAACTTTGCACAAAAATGTGGTGCATATGGTGGAAACTCTAGAACTGCATGTAGGGAGACAATTACCATTTTTTATTGTGTGGGGACAAGATCAGTGTTATGTGTATGATCGTGATGAGAAGATATTTCGGCCAGAAAAGATAGGTGTGGAGTCCATGTTCAAACCACTCTAAAAGGTTTGGCACCAATATAATGCACAATGCTATGTAATAAGGACAATTCTCATTGATGATAGTCCATACAAAGGATGTGCAAGTCCACCACGGAATTACATTTTTCCACCCAAATTTGACATTAATGCATATGACAACACATTGAAAGACATATAGATACTTGTGCCATTTGGATATGGCTAGAGACATTTGTACAATGATTTCTTTTGATAGATATGGACAGTTTTGCCAGTCCAACAAGGACATACCTTGTATGAGTACTTTCAACGTGTGATTACAAGGACATACCTTGTATGAATACTTTCAACGTGTGATTACAAGGACATACCTTGTATGAATACTTTCAACGTGTGATTACAAAGTGAGAGGAGATGTACAAGGATGAATCCAAGGAATATGTAGGCTCAACATGTGATGAAAATGACGTATTCAGTTCATGCCAAGGTGTTATTAAACATGCAACACATGATTTTAAAGTTACATTTTCAAGAACAATACACTCTCCTCCATTGACTCTAGTACTGCACAATTAAAGATATTGAAAAAAATACCATGAGTGTCAAAACTAAATGAAATGGTTGCAATGTACTATGTGGAATAGCTAGGTTATAAAAAAAGGTTCATCATAGGAGCTGTATAGCTAAGGGTTTCATATCACAACTCCAAGCACACTACAAGTGCAAACACTAATTGGGTTCTTTTATATTGCTTATCTTATTGTAACCACTAACAATCATGAATTTTGGTTGTTTTCAGCGGTAAGGATATTTGAAGTTTCTCTACTTTGCCTTTACGATAGCAATGGTGACCATTTACAACCATCTCATTGGCCAGTTCAAAATGGTGAAGTCTTTTACATTAATAAGGTTTCCTTCATGGTTAATAATTCGACAATTATGGGTGGTGGTCAAGGGCTATTCGTCCAATCAAGTGTTTCTCTTGGCTGAGCTTTGTTGCACTATTGTGGATCTAAATTTATGATGAATGGAATTTGTTGTGTTCCATGCACCCCCGATCAAGGAGGTACTCCATTCTTGAGGACCCAACAGTTGAGATTGAAGAGGATCGATTCTATATAGTGGGTAATCCTCGCCTATACGAAGCACTTCTTCATACATGGTACCTATGTAGACATAACATAGAACTTCCCTTCCACCAAGGGGTTATTTTCAATATGAAACATAGTTAGTAAACAAACCAATGATGAGGTTTTAATGCATTCACTACCTCTACTCTCACTTTTATGGTCATCAACTATGGTTGTAGTGCACACCATGTCACATGGGACATTAGGTTATAGCTTACAACCGTGTCGAGCATGAACTTATGTTTTCAACCATTTTTTATGGTCATTCCCATCCAAAGTCTAGCAAGCTTCACCTCCGAGTCCTCCTCTTCTAAGTCAACAACTTGGGCCATGTTAATAGAAATGTGATGGTTGCGTAAATTTTCCTATTTAACCTTAGCTACTCACTAAGCCTTACATTTTGTAGCTTCTTTTATTTTGACCTCTTTTTTTTTATGAATGGCCTTCAAGGCATTCATAATTATAACGAGCCATAGTATAGTGTCTAAGTTTGCTACCATTGAAGAATCCTTTTATTTCCACATTATAAGTGTTTTAATGTGTGTGGATCCTTGTAGGGTGAGTTTGCACACATAAGGAACGGTCCCATGCCTCAAGGCAGCAGATTAGCTTTTTTGCCGAATACGAGTTTTGATTGCAATGTGTTATCAATATAAAGTTTCCATAATTTGTCATTATGTTTCATTCAATCTATTTTTTAAAATGAGCATTGGTCCTTTATAGTTATGGCAATTTGAAGTGTCATTGTTAAGGCATTATCTTTAATAATTGGTCTATCCAGAATTGTATTTTTATGAGTGTTGGTCTTGTATAGTCATGGCAATTTGTAAGTATCATTGTTAAGGCCTTATCTTTAATGAGAACAATCATTTTTCTTAGATTTGCAAATATCATATTTTCTATCTCCATTATTATCTTTGGCTAACTTAACAAATATTGGTAATTATATGAATGGACATAAGAATGTCATCAAGTTGACACACTCAATGATGAGTAATGTTAATGGATGCAATGTTGAGTTCATGGAAGTGAAGATAATTGTGAATGAAGGATATTGGTAGCTATATGAATAGACATAAGGATGTCATTAAGTTGACACCTCGGGGGGGTCACTCGTATAAATATGTAAGTATCACGTGGGTTCAACAGAAGGACATTTTAAATATTTAAAACTTACAGAAATATATTTACAGAGGGGATTTATTTATTGTATTTTAAAAAAAATTTACAGATTTGAATAGGAAAGGATACATTATATTCACTAAAAAATTCACAGATAAGGGACTTTTTAAATAGGCCTTGAACGCACGTGATATAGAGGATTTACATATAGTGATCCCCCCGAGGTTGACACACTCAATGATTGAGTACTGTTTGTGGATGTAATGTTGTTCATGGAAGTGAAGATATCTGTGAACTTTGAGTTTGGAGTAGGACATGCTATCCTTGCAAAGGGTTTGTCGTTAATTGATGACTTTGATGAATTAATCAAAAAATCATTTTCTATATTTTTTCGATATATTGTTTAGGCAACATGATGACTGTGATCACAAAATTCGTGGTATACAATGTTGATTTTAAATAAAGCATTCCTATGAGATTGTTCTTAAATATAATATACTTTGAGTATTGTAAGCCTCACTATCACAAATATGCACTTTGGAGAAAAGAAGTTAATACATTTTATTGACCTATTATTGGCTAATTTGTCCTAAAAATATGAAAATGGAAATTGGGATTTTTTCAAATTTCCTAATATGAACTTATAACTAACAATAAATAAGATTATTTATTTATTGATACCTCTAACATAATAAAGAATAATAAGTATTTTTACTAATACGTAGCTCTATTATATCAAATATGTCAAACCTATTTAATGATAGTGATTATTTTTATTTTAAATAACTATAAATATTTGTGTTAGTTTTCATAAAATATGATTTCTTGTACCTTGTCTTATAGTATTCACAAGAAACAAATGGAATGACAAGAAAATCTTTCATTGCTTGCTACATTACCATCTTCACGTCAATCTCTCCTTCCATGTTGGGGCAACACCTTCTCGACTCAACCCTCCACCATCTTTCCATATTATGTTGTTCTTGGCTTGTTAGGATAATGGCTATAAAGAATGGAAGCTATTAATATAGAGTTCTCTTTGATTAATGTAGATACACTAACATTACAAATGAGAGCAAAAGATTCTTATAGAGAATACTTAGTCCTTTGTAAACACTCCATCTTGTATATATAGTGATCTTATGAGCACACAACATCCCCTTTTCCAATCTAAATTGTTAGGAATTATAACTTTGAGGGTCCAATGAACAATACATGCTGCTGGAGTCCACTTGATCATTTCATTATGTAGTGGCAGTTAATAAGGCAACTTTGTTGCTCGTCGACAATCCATAGAACGTAAAACCTTCAAATTTTTGAAAAAGTAAAGAGGCATTGATCCTATCAAGAGGTTAAACTTAGTTTCTTATTTCCATATAGAATTTAGAAGATCTCCAAAATAACATTAATGCTCCAAGCTTAAAAGATAGAATTTGAGAATGGTCTAAAAGGATGACTAGTCCTCTAGATAGAAGAGGTGCACTTCCCATTGGAGCGCCGGGAAGCCAGTAGAGCATATAGCTACATATGTTCACCTTATCCACAATGCGTAAATGCAAATAGCATCCTAATGTTTCCTCTAAGGCATATTATGTCCACCATGCTGAGGTGGATCTAAGGCATGGCACCCAAGGTAAAATTTCTCATGTTCTAGTGGCATGATTAGATCATCATCACAACTCCTTGTTTGCAAGGACGGTGATGGCACGGAAGCGGTAAAGCTGTCTACGCCTTTATAGGGTGCCACACTTCCACACACGCATGCAAACACACTAGAACACCAGACCAAAGAGCATGAACAAGACTTATATTTCAAAAAGAACCTTCATCTTTACAGAATTGGATATCCAAGATATCCCAGACACCAGCCTCATCAAGCACCCGCTCGCAATCAGCCCACTCCAGCTCCTGGTCGCTCCCAATCCGTTCACTCTTGCTTCTCTACAGCCAATCTCTTCGTTCTCTGCACTGCACCTCAACTGAGGGTCTCTCTGCTACACCACCAAGCACACTGCCAGTTCCCAAAGCATAAAACCCAAGGCAACCTCTTGTCCTCACCAGCCACCAGCTGTGTCCAATACGAAGCAAGGCACTCACTGTTGCTCACAACAGCCAGCCCAAAACAATCCTTATCCAGGCTCCCTCTCCTCGTCTTCTCTATTTGCCACCAGCTTCACTGTAAACTCCTAGGCGGCTTCTCTGCAAATCGCCAGCAACCTGTCACACCGCTGTCGCTACCCTTCACACGGCTATTCAACGCAGCACACGAGCTCTGCCTCTACTCTGTGGCCGCCTCTCCTCTCCAGCCGACCTGCCTCCTTGCAGTCCGTCGGCTTCAGCTACTCTTATGCTGTCAGCCCGTCTCACCGTCGACCAACAGCTCCCACACGGCCAGCCTCTCTGTAAACCTGTCCCCTTGGCAGCTCCTCTGCAGTCGTGAGATCCCCAAAATCCAACACCAACACCAGCCCACGCTCAGCTTCTCTGTCGCCAGCCCAAAACGGCTTCCACGTCATTGCAGACCTGCAGCTGACCCTTTGGCACCTTCTTCGCTGTTCTTCACTAGCCCGTCGGCTGCCCCAGTCACTCTACACCACGGCCATACCACCCAGCATCCTCTCTGCTTCAACGGCGCCTTCCTCTGCACTTCGCAAGGCGGCCCTCCACTTGTTGCCTTCGACAGCCCAACCTGCGCGTCCACACTCCCTTCACACGGGAGGCCCCCCCTTCACTGGTTGCAGCATGGCGCTCTCTCCTCTACAGCAGCCAGCACCACACTAGCCTTCCTCACCTCTCTGTTTTGCAGCCAGCTTCGCTTGTCTTCGGAAGTCTCCAGCCAGCTCGCATCAGCTCCAAACTTGCTAGTCTCTGCTTCCTTATACACACGGCGGCTGCCTTCCCTATCCAGAGCAGCCTCGCCTCTCAGTCACCAAGGACCTTCTTCTCTCGTATCGCCAACCTGAGCCAACTCCAAGGCGGCTCTATGTCCTATGCACCTGCACGATCACCACACTGTAACGCCAGCCCAAGCCACAGCGTTGCCAAGGCCTGACATCACTACACCAACAGCCGCCATCTCTTCTCTTCACCTTCACCTGTCTGCAGAACCTTTGACGCCCGTCACTCCCAGTCGACCAGTGCTCCTCTGCACTCTCGGCTGCGCTTCACCAGAGAGGCCCAACTACCAGTTGCACGTCGGCCCTTCTACGCCAGATGCGCCTGTCTGGCGCCACCGCGACCTTCGCACAAAGCGGCCTTCTCTCCCCGTCGGCTCCCAGCAAAATTACCAGCCCCTCGCCAGGCAGCTCCTCTGGCGAACCCCACACGCCAGCCAGTCTTCATGTCGACCCTCCAGCAGCCACGCCTGTGCCCCAACTCCCCTTGGCTTCGTCTTGCAGCTCCACTAGAGAGTCCCCCCTCCTCAAACAACACAGCCGCCTCCACCTTTTCCTGCAGCTCGCGCATCACCGGCCACCTCTCCATGCTTCACCAGCCTTCTGGATGGTATGCGCTGGCAGCCACTCACTCTTCCGCGTGGTCTCTTCACTAATGGCCACGTTTACTATTTTTTTATTTTCCAAGGGATACAAGATGGCCGCCCAAAATAGCTTTCACACCATGCTTACTACCTTAGCCACATCACTAGTTGCTTCCCCAATCTCTTCAAATGCAATCTCGTGCCCAGTCCATTTATAGGATGCGTACACATTTCAAACGGCCGAACAGTTGAGACCCATCTCCAGCCGACCACACTCCGGACAAGCTGTGCTTCCAGAATTTCATCATTTTCCCTGCATATACACTTCCATCAAAACCCTATGCCTGATTGCCGCATCCATGATGCCCACGCTGAGTCAATGGGTGCTCCCATGATTTTACCACAACATGAACATCACTCATGTACACATGTACAAGTTGAGTTTGAGGTTCCCACAAAACTTCACACATATTTAGCAACCCCCTTTTTTTGCTGAGACATTTATGTCCAGCAGCTGTACAACCAGAAACCATTTATCCCCCTGGATCAAACAGAAATCTCGGTGCATCTGCCTTCCAATCCTTCAAGCATTTTCCTCTGTCAAATAACCATTGATACACCCTGTCATGATCTTCCATTTCCAGCAACCCCCTTTGCTCTTTATATATGGCCTCATCACCATCTATTGTTGCACTTCCTCCTCCATACCAGCTCACATAACCTTATGATGAAGACAACCACTCCTCCCTTCTACTCCCCTCTGACACATCTGAGTTCCACTCATAATCATATACCGAAATAACACACATCTGATCTTCAACTCCCCCCTCTTGGTCATCCACCAATTTACAACCCACATCATTGGCTTCCAACTCTCCCTCTGGACTAACTGCTAGACCAAGGCTATAGCCAAACCACTCATTCATATGCTGAGCATCAACATGTGGTGTGTCCATCATACACCCATTTCCCTTCAACCCATCAACATCACACACAGCAACTTCATGCACTGCAGACTCATCATTGTTACTTTCCTGTAGTTTTTCCAACTTCAAGACCATTGGCGATCCCTCAAGATTCTCCACATCTTGCACAGGCATCCCTACCAAGTCTAAGCTCCCCAAACTCCCAGGCAAAGCATCTTGGTCCCCCTGACCAACAACAATAGCCTCACATGCATCCTCACCACTGACAACCGACTCATTCTCTTGGGCATGACAAGGAACACACACCTTATGATCAGCAACCACACATCCAAAATCCATCACACCATCATCCAAAGTAGCATCCAACTCATCATCAGTCACACCATCACTCCCTTCCTGCACAACTGGCATGCAAGTATTCTTCTCCAAGGAAGCCAACTCCAACAGATCATCCAATGCATTATCAAGAACACTATCCAGCTCATCATCCACTCTCACAAGCTGCAATATCCAACTCATCACCCGGATCATCCATACATACTCCATCCATAGTATCTTCATTAGTAACACCTTGATCATCACACTCCACCTTGACTGGCTGAAGTACAGGCACCTGCAAGTCATAACTCATTTCTGAATCAAAAAGATCATCCAAGTCATATCCATACTCAAACTCATCAGGCTCCACAACACTAGCATCACTTTCACAATCCACAGCATCATCAATAACATCATCCTTCTCCTCCTCACCTTTTGAGAGGTCTTCAGGGTTGATTCCAGAAACCTCACCCTTCTCCATTTCCAACAAATTAGTCTGTCCCATATCCTGCTCTGCAAATGTGACCTTATGGACCTCACAAACATTGGGCTGAATTGCATCCTTCATCTGCATATTAGGGCCAATCACCCTATCACTCATTCCCATAGACAATTGATATATACCACCATTAGCTTTGGCTAGTCTCTCGCATTGTGGACTCATATGACCCCACTCACCACAATTCCGGCATTGCACATCACTCAAATACCCTCTCCCTCTTCCAATATCTGCTGATTTTCCTCCAGAATCAGATGATGCATCAGTTTTCCTTCCCATAACACCTATGCCTCTTCCTTCCCATAACACCTATGCCTCTTCCTCTTCCTGCAGACTCTATCCAATTCAAGCTTAAAGACTTCATGAGCTCCACTGCTTCATGAACCTCCCTCTTCAAAGAATCCTCCTGTTTAAGAACAACAGCAGCTTTTCTTCCAGGATGCATACTCTCAATCTCTGGCATCTTCACAAACTTCTTCGACTCTTCCTGCATTCCCAACTACCTCAGACGCTTCACCTTCCACTCCTTCTGCACGAGCAACTCTGACAGCCTCCTCAAAGCTATCCAGGTTCTTCAGCTCCACCTTCAAACGGAGGGTTGGCTCCAGACCAGCCACAAACCGCTCCCTCTTTATCATCTGCGGGGGTACTTCAAGAATCAAAGCCTCACACCATAGACTCCACAGTCTACCAAACTCTATCAGATACTGATCCATATCCTGACTATCCTTCTGCTGAATGTTACACAACTCTTTCCATACTTCATTCGGACTCTTCACACGAACAAACTGTGCCAAAAATGTAGCTCTGACTACATGGTACTCAGGATCCTGTCGATGAACATTCCTGTGTGTAGTCACAAACATCTGTAGCCATGCTTTTGTATCACCCTGCAAGCAATAAGTCAAAATCTGAAAGAGGATCTCCGGGGTTGCCCTGTCTTTCATCAAGGCTGTAAACTCCATCTTCTCCAAAAACCTGGTTGCATTCTCCTGTGGCAATCCCCAATACTCCGGAAAATCCTGAGCCATCTTTCCAAATCTTGCTTCACACAGCCCCTATCTTCTTTCACAAACCAGAGGAAATCTGCTCCTCTGTGGAGGCACCAAAAAGTGATGGCACGGAAGCGGTAAAGCTGTCTACGCCTTTATAGGGTGCCACACTTCCACACACGCATGCAAACACACCAGAACACCAGACCAAAGAGCATGAACAAGACTTATATTTCAGAAAGAACCTTCATCTTTACAGAATTGGATATCCAAGATATCCCAGACACCAGCCTCATCAAGCACCCGCTCGCAATCAGCCCACTCTGGCTCCTGGTCGCTCCCAATCCGTTCACTCTTGCTTCTCTGCAGCTGATCTCTTCGTTCTCTGCACTGCACCTCAGCTGAGGGTCTCTCTGCTACACCACCAGCACACTGCCAGTTCCCAAAGCATAAAACCCAAGGCAACCTCTTGTCCTCACCAGCCACCAGCTGTGTCCAATACGAAGCAAGGCACTCACTGTTGCTCACAACAGCCAGCCCAAAACAATCCTTATCCAGGCTCCCTCTCCTCGTCTTCTCTATTTGCCACCAGCTTCACTGCAAACTCCTAGGCGGCTTCTCTACAAATCGCCAGCAACCTGTCACACCGTTGCCGCTACCCTTCACACGGCTATTCAACGCAGCACACAAGCTATGCCTCTACTCTGTGTGGCTGCCTCTCCTCTCCAGCCGACCTGCCTCCTTGTAGTCCGTCGGCTTCAGCTACTCTTATGCTGTCAGCCCGTCTCACCGTCGACCAACAGCTCCCACACGGCCAGCCTCTCTGTAAACCTGTCCCCTTGGCAGCTCCTCTGCAGTCGTGAGCTCCCCAAAACCCAACACCAACACCAGCCCATGCTCAGCTTCTCTGTCGCCAGCCCAAAACGGCTTCCACGTCGTTGCAGACCTGCAGCTGACCCTTTGGCGCCTTCTTCGCTATTCTTCACTAGCCCGTCGGCTGCCCCAGTCACTCTACACCACGGCCATACCACCCAGCATCCTCTCTGCTTCAACGGCGCCTTCCTCTGCACTTCGCAAGGTGGCCCTCCACTTGTTGCCTTCGACAGCCCAACCTGCGCGTCCACACTCCACATGGGAGGCCCCCCCTTCATCACTGGTTACAGCATGGCGCTCTCTCCTCTACAGCCAGCACCACACCAGCCTTCCTCACCTCTCTGTTTTGCAGCCAGCTTCGCTTGTCTTCAGAAGTCTCCAGCCAGCTCGCATCAGCTCCAAACTCGCTAGTCTCTGCTTCCTTATACACACGGCGGCTGCCTTCCCTATCCAGAGCAGCCTCGCCTCTCAGTCACCAAGGACCTTCTTCTCTCGTATCGCCAACCTGAGCCAGCTCCAAGGCGGCTCTATGTCCTATGCACCTGCACGATCACCACACTGTAACGCCAGCCCAAGCCACAGCGTTGCCAAGGCCTGTCAGTTGCACGTCACTACACCAACAACCGCCATCTCTTCTCTTCACCTTCACCTGTCTGTAGAACCTTTGACGCCCGTGAAGTATGGAAAACAAGTAATCCCAAGCACCACATGGAAGCGTGTGCCAATTCATACTTTTATGGGGTGCTAGGGATTGTTCCTTTAGCAGACCTCTCCACTTACTCAAGTCACAATGTGGACACTTATCATGCGTCAGTGAAGATGAGGCCCCAAAGAGATGTACCCTTGTCTAAGTCTACCTTGATGATAAGAAAGATTTCTATTAGGAAACATCAGGATGCTGTTTGCATTTATACATTATGGATTAGGTGAACATATGTAGCTATATGCACAGACTACAATCCTTGAAAAAAAGGGGTTGTGTGATGATGATATAATCATGCCACTAGAACATGAGAAAGTTTACCTTGGGGTCATGCCTTAGATCCACCTAACCATGGTGGACATAATATGGCTTGAGAAAAAGGCACATGAAGCATGGCTTAGAAAGGCTATGCCATATGAAGCACCCCCTAGCCAACAAATGGAACCTTTGTTAGTGTTAGCTTCCATGTGGTGCTAGGGGGTGCTCCTTTGGTATACCACAAATGAGGTGTTGCACGGCTACATCGCAAACCAATACATTACATGCCTAGTTACGTGACACAACCGTTTGCTTCCTCATATTGTCGTAGCTTCATGTCCATGATGGTTTTGTTGCCTATGATGACGAATACGCTAGTTGATTTGACAAACACATGCATGCAGATATACACTATGTATGATAATGGAGCACACCCTCTATCATCATGCATATATACACAAGTCCACTGGACAAACACATGCATGCATATATACACTATGGATGGTATAGGAGCACACCCCCTAGCATTTGGTCTATATTAAGCTTATGATAATGCATGCTTCCATGTGGTGTCAGGCTAAACAAATCAACCACATGCTTCTCTTAATTCTTTTGCACTTATCTTAGTTCTCAAGAAAAAGTCATCATACATAAGCTTCTTATATTTTAACAAAACAACTCACTCATGTTGATCATCATCAATTAAACCTTCCAATCAAAATGAACTGGGCACAATCCTATTTGTGTTGATGATGTTTAAACTTTCTAATCATAACCAATAAGGCACAATACTAAGAAAATTCCGAATGGAAGCAAGAGCATAGAGAAGTCTTAAGAAATCTTGAGCATTGTGTCTTTTACCAACCGTTGTCAACCCTTCCTACATGATAAGCTTAGATACTACATGCAAGCCCTTAAGATGATAAATATTCATATCCAAGTAGATGCCACCTTGACGCCCCAGTGTCAGTCCACTTCCTATTGAGAAGGCATCGTGTTTATCCCTTGTGTGCATCACAATTTTTGAATGTTAAAATAATTAGTTTACCAAGATAAGATAATGATGATTAAACCTTTTGTTTACAAATGATGGCACCAAACCTACCTAGCCTTTGATCCCATTAAATGAGCACATACTACTTAATAGAGTTCATAGAGTACTTCCTGCTAAGAAGGGAAGGCTCTTTTGCATCTACCTCAAGCAAGGAGATCTGGGAAGAAAATTAAATGCAGACATAGGTGGATGAACTATGACACCCCTAGAAAAAAGGAAGGCATGCCCACTGTCCTCAAAGCCCTAGATTTGCCAATAAAATCTTAATGAGTATTCAACCCCATCTTCAGAAGAAGCTCTAGTGAGGGAGTGGGAGACCAATACATCTTCTTCAACCAAAAGTTCTCAAAACATGTTGGATATGCCACACTTTTTCATGCTTTTAATCTGAACCTTGAGTTAGGAATGCTTTTAAAATATAGCCCCATCATTTCCCTTATCAAGACATATGTCTTTTGCAGCACCACATCCCACCAACCATAATATGTAGCCCATTTTTGCTACGTAAAAGGGTGGACTTTGGCACTATACAACCCATACTCCTTGCACTAAAGCACCCAGTAGCCCTACCAGCCACACCAAATGTTCCTTAACTATGCTCCTCAACTAGCACATAATCTAATGCGGGGAAACCATTTTAGACACTAGGAGGATTTTTATATCCAAAAATATCTCAATTTTGAATTACCTCCCTCTAGATATTCACTTATCAAGACCTCTTACTGAGAGAGGTATGTACAAACCACCATCGATGCCATACCCACCTTTAGTATTACCACCCCTATTGAATCCTCTTAGAATCTACCAATACAAAAATACTTGATGACATAGGTGGATGAACCATGAAACACCTAGAAAAAAGGAAGGCCCATAGTCTTCAAAGACCTAGATTTGTCAATTAAATCTTGGTGAGTATTGAACCCCATCTTTAGAAGAATATTAAGCGAGGGAGTGGGAGACCAAGACATCTTCTTCAACCAAAAGTGCTCAAACCATGTTGGATATGCCACAATTTTGCATGCTTTTGGTTAGGAATGCTCTTAATAGCCCCATCATTTCCCTTATCAGTACATGTGTCTTTTGCATCACCACATCCCACCAACCATGATATATAGCCCATTGTTGTTACATAACAAGGTGGACTATTCTTGCATGATACAATCCATGCTCCTAGCACCAAAGCACCCACTAGCCCTACCAACCACACCAAATTCTCCTCATCCATGCTCCTCAACTAGCACATAATAGAATGTTTACTTATCAAGACCTCTTATTGAGAGAGGTATGTACAAACTTCCATCGATGCCATACCCACCTTTACTAGAAATCTACCAATACAAAAATACTTGATGACTTTGCCAATAGACATCTAAGGGATTTCTAATCGAGAGATGAAATGTTTGTACACACGAGGAATTTTCTAACACGTAAAATTTACAGAAGGGGTGCTTATGCACTTGGGTTTGTACGTGTGTGTGTGTGTGTGCGCGCGCGCGTGCATGTGCACACGTGCATGCATGCGTGTGTATGTGTGTGAATGTGATCATCATGCATGTGTGTGTGCGCATGCGTGTGCATGTGCATGTGTGTGTGTGTGTGTGCGCGCGTGTGTGTGCATGTGTATGTGTGGGAGTGTGATCATCATGCATGTGTGTGTGCATGCACAAGTGCGTTCCACGTGTGCTTGCCAGCATGTGCACATATATTTGCATGCATGCAAAAGAGTAAAGGAGAAGTGGGCAACATCTTTCAAAATTCTCATATATTAATGAGAGAGAATTATAAAGGCGTAGTATAATTCTAATGGAGGAAATTTACCTACAATTTCCAATGCATGGAACAACAAGTGGGTATATTTTAGAGACCATATGACATTTTGGGGTGATGCCAACTTGCACAATAAACCTGAAACATGGTATTGTTTAAGAGATAAAAGGCATAACGAAGGATTATGTGCTAGTTGGGGAGCATTTGGTGTGGCTTGTAGTGCTTGGTTTGGTGCTAAGAGCATGGGTTGTATTGTTCCAAAGTCCACCCTATCATGTAACAACAATGCATGTATTTGTCTATGTGTGTGCATGTGTGCGTGTGTGTGCTTGTGTTTGTGCATGCATGAGATAGCACAAAGTTACAAAAAATGTTTTGTTTTTCAATTTCAAAAGAGGGAAACATTATACATAAGGGGTACCTTTGATAGTCTCAAGTTTATAAAGTTGACTATTAAAAATGTCAAAAGCGATAGAAGAGGCCTTTGAATGTGTGTGTTATATGGAGTTTCTATATTGTTTATCCTTTATGATGTGCATGCCTTCATATAAGAACTTGTGCGTGTGTGTGCGTGTGTGCAATCTCCCCTTTTAAAAAAGGGTGTTTTCATGAAGTTACACCTATACATATATAAGGGATTCTTAATCCGCATATGAAAAAGTTTATACACAAGAGGAATTTTCATCCACCTCAAATTTACAAATGGGGGCCCCTTCAACATATTAGCATCTGTAGATAATAGGGTTTTAAACACCCGTTGTGAATGCATGTGCTTTAAGGGAGTTTCTATATAGTCATTCCTCAATATATGCATGTGGGTTTGCATGTGTGTGTGTGTGTGTGTGTGTGTGTGCATGCATCTACATCCACAAGTGTGTACATGTGTGCATGTGTGTGTGCGCGCGTGCATGTGTATGTGTATGTGTGAGTGTGATCGCCATGCATGTGTGTGTGCATGTGCATGCATGCGCATGTGCGTGTGCACGTGTGCATGTGTGATCATCATGCATGCGTGTGTGCATGCACATGTGCGCTCCATGTGCACTTACTAGCATGCGCACATGCATGTGTGCATATTTACATGCATTCATGCAAAAAGACTAAAGGGGAAGTGGGCAACATCTTTCGAAATCCTCATATATATGAGTGAGAGATAATTACAAAGGCTTAGTGTAATTCTATACCTCCAATTTCCAATGCATGGATTAACAACAATTTCCAATGCACGATAGTGTTCTACATGCTGCGGGCGGGTGGCGCTATGAACCAGCAGCTCGTCAACAGCTGCTCGAGCTGCGGGGCGCTGCGAGTGTTCGACGGAGGGGCTCATCAACGCCAGCTCGCAGAGCCAGCTGGGCTTCAACGACACCATCCCTTCGCGCAGGAGCAGCTCTTTAACACCATCTTCTCTACGACAACGGGACGTTCGCCCCTCAAGAAGCTTCTCTTTTCATGCATGTTAGTACCATCTTTTATTTGTTTCATTTGTATATGTTTTGTCATCTCAGTTTGTGAAGCATTTCTAAGGTAAGTCAGGGTTTATCTCAGGGAGCACCTTCCTAGCAGCATTGAATGGAAGCTTGCCATTGGTGCGCGTGCTCCTATGTGGTGCTAGTAGGGGGACTCCCCCTTAGCATACCCTCACTTGACCTTCACACAAGAAATTTAACATACATGGGTACCATGGTATCCATTATTCAACAAGTGCATATCAAGGTAGTTGTTAGAGTATACGCATGCTTCATGGAGTGTTTATTTAGAGCTTATTTGGGTTTCCAACAATGAGCCCGTAAATAATGTGGGTGTTTGAGTAAAATTATTTGGGAAATGGTTATAGAATCATTATATAACATGCATGTGTGGAAGTGTATATGCATGGAAAATGATGAAATTCTGGAAGCACAGCTTGTCCAGAGTGTGGTCGGCTAGAGATGGTCTCAACTGTTCGGTCGCTTGAAATGTGTACGCATCCTATAAATGGACTGGGCACGAGATTGCATTTGAAGAGATTGGGGAAGCAACTAGTGATGTGGCCAAGGTAGTAAGCATGGTGTGAAAGCTATTTTGGGCGGCCATCTTGTAGCCCTTGGAAAATAAAAAAATAGTAAACGTGGCCATTAGTGAAGAGACCACGCGGAAGAGTGAGTGGCTGCCAGCACATACCATCCAGAAGGCTGGTGAAGCATGGAGAGGTGGCGGGTGATGCGTGAGCTGCAGGAAAAGGTGGAGGCGGCCGTGTTGTTTGAGGAGGGGGGACTCTCTAGTGGAGCTGCAAGACGAAGCCAAGGGGAGTTGGGGCGCAGGCGTGGCTGCTGGAGGGTCGACGTGAAGAATGGCTGGCGTCGTGTGGGGTTCGCCAGAGGAGCTGCCTGGCGAGGGGCTGGTAATTCTACTGGGAGCCGACGGGGAGAGAAGGCCACCTTGTGCGAAGGTCACAGTGGCGCTGCAGACAGGCGCAGCTGGCGTAGAAGGGCTAACGTGCAACTGGTAGTTTACCCTAGAAAGCTATATCCTCATTGGAAACTCAAAATCCATTGTCTCACATGCATATTATATAATGCTGCTATAACCATTTTCCAAAAAATTTACTCAAACACCCACATTATTTACGGGCTAGTTGGAAACCCAAATATGCTCTAAATAAACACTCCACAAAGCATGCATATACTCTAACAACTACCCTAATATGCACTTGTTGAATGGATACCATGGTACCCTTGTATTTTAAATTTCTTGTGTGAAGGTTAAGTGAGGGTATGATAAAAGAGAGTCCCCCTAGCACCACATAGGAGCAAACACGAATGACAAGCTTCCATTCAATGCTATTAGGTAGGTGCTCCCTTGATAAACCCTCACTTACCTTAGAAATACTTCACAAACTTAGACAAGAAGACCTATACAAATGAAACATATAAAATACGGGTACTCACATGCATGTTATTTAGTGACAAGAGAAGCTTCTTCATGCAAAGTAAGAAGTTTAAGTTGCAAGGTGAGAAGCTACATATGATTGTATTGAGTCAAATGATCATAAACCTACACAAACGTGGTGAAAATACAAGGTCCAATGTGGGCAAGACAATACGCACTTGCATGTGGGCAAGACAATACGCACTTGCATGTGGGCAAGAGAGAATCCACCAAGAGAGATGTACATCTAAACTTGAGTGTGGACAAGAGAGGAGTGGATCCTTCTCGGTGTGGGCAAGAGGGAGTGGGGGGACATGAGAAAGGAGTGCTCATAACATTTTGTATAAAAAAAACATCATTGAAAAATTTCTCTAGCATTCTTAACACACTTCAGATGAACGCCATTTACATCCATACAAGTGTGAATACCAACACCAATCAAGAAGACATTACATCTAATGTTATTTAATAAATAACTATAAATATTTAATGATATTGATTATTTTTATTATAAATAACTACAAATATTTGTATTAGTTTTGATAAAATATGATTTCGCATACCTTGTCTTATAGTATTCACAAGAAACAAATGGAATGAAAAGAGAATCTTTCATGGCCACATCACCATTTTCATGTTAATCTCTACTTACCTGTCAGGGCAACACCTTCTTGACTCGACCCTCCACCATCTTTCCATCCTATCTTGTTATTGGCTTGTTAGGATACAGGCTATAAAGAATGGAAGCTATTATAGAGTTCTCTTTAAATATTGTAGATCCACTAACATTACAATTGAGAGCAAAAGATTCTTAGAGAGAATACTTAGTCCTTTGTAAACACTCCAGCTTGTAAATATAGTGATCTTATGAGCACACAACATCCCTTTTTCTAATCTAAATTGTTAGGAAGTATAACTTTGAGGGTCCGATGAACAATACATGCTAGAGTCCACTTGATCATTTCATTATGTAGTGGTAGTTAATAAGGCAACTTTGTTGGTCGACAATCCATAAAATGTAAAACCTTGAAAAAATGAGAAAGTAAAGATCCATTGATCTGATTGAGGTAAAATTTAGTTTCCTCTTTCCATATAGAGTTTTGAAGATCCAAAATAACAGTAATGCTCAAGCTTAAAGATAGAATTTGAAAATGGTCTAAAAGGCTCAACACTCATGCGAGGACGACTAGTCCTGTGGATAGAAGAGGTGCACTTCCCATTGGAGTGCCAGGAAGCTAGTCGTGTATCCAATTAGTAAACGAGAATCCTACTTATATATATATATATCTTGGGAGAGATGAGCGAGAGACACTTTTTACTATAGACCGTGCACAATATTGCTTTCATTTTGACCCACATTTCAAGGCCACCTTCACACATCTTCACTTCTTGAAGGCAAGTTGCCACTTAAAAGTCTCCCAAACCCATGCCACTACTTTTCATTACAATATACTAAAGATTGAACATATTTCAATTAGATTTCATGTTTTACTAAGAACTAGGATCCAAGTTTCCACTCGCTTCTACACAACAATAAGTTTTGTTATAGAGACTTTTATAAAGCTACCACTTTTCGCTCTACAGTACTATACTAAATCTTGAACATTACAATTACATTGCATCTCAATTATATTTCATGACATTGTAAGGACTGGAATGCAATATGGGCACAATCATTGTAGTTGAATTCTCAGTTGGCAAATTAGCTTCATTATGTGCATGATCATTATAGTTGAATTATCCCCACATCCACATGTTTGAGTTGACAGATTAGATTTATGCATATTACTTGAAGCCCCTTATCCTTATTATCGCACTTTAAAGTAATGCTACTCACCCCGTTCTTAAATTATCCAACAAGTGTTTGTACTCGACCTTTTCTACAAGCCAATTAACATTGATTTTATACTTTCCTTTCCAAGTGTAGTGGATGAAGGCATGTGCCAACTCCATCATTTAAGGGTCCACATCCTTCATCATGGCTTTTATCTCATAAAAAATACTATGTTTCAAGTTTATTGTGCAAGTTCATCACTCCATTTGAAATGTCCTGTGGTCTCTAAAATATACCCACTTGTTGTTCCATGCATTGGAAATTGGAGGTAACTTGATTTTGCACATAAGAATTATACTAAGACTTTGTGATTCTCTCTCAATTAGATTTCATGTTGTCAGAACTAGGATGCAAGTTTCCACTCTCTTCTACACATAACAATAAGTTTTTTTATAGAGACTTTTACAAAGCTACCACTTTTCTCTCTACAACACTATACTAAGCTTGGGCATCTCAATTATATTTCATGATGTTGTAGGTACTAGAATGCAATATGGGCACAATCGTTGTAGATTTGCTTCATTATGTGCATGATCATTATAGTTGAATTATCTACACATCCACATGTTTGAGTTGACATATTGGCTTCATTTGGATTACTTTGAGAACTCATCATTGAAGCACCTTATCCTTATGATGGCACTTTAAAGTAATGTCACCCACCCTATTCTAAAATTATTCAACAAGTGTTTGTAGTCTACCTTTTTTACTACAAGCCAATTAGCATATATTTCATACATTCCTTTCCAAGTGTAGTGAATAAAGTCATGTGCTAAATCCATCACTTAAGGGTCCACATCCTTCATCATGACTTTTATCTCTTAAACAATACCATCTTTCAAGTTTATTGTGCATGTCATGTGGTCTCTAAAATATACCCACTTGTTGTTAATCCATGTATTGGAAACTAGAGGTAACTTGATTTCCTACATTAGAATTATACTAAGGCTTTGTAATTCTCTCTCATTCATATATGAGGATTTTGAAAGATGTTGCCCACTTCCCCTTTATTCTTTTTACATGCATGCACGTAAATATACACACATGCATGTGTGCATGCTGGTAAGCGCACGTGGAGTGCACATGCGCATGCACACACACATGCATGATGATCACACACACACACACACACACACACACATAAACACATACATGACAATCACACTCACACATGCACGTGCACGTGCACACATGCACACATGTATACACATGTGGATGTAGATGCATGCACACATGCAAACCCACATGCATATATCCTAGAATGACTACATAGAAACTCCTTAGAGCACATGCATTCACAACATCAGGTGTTTAAAACCCTATTTTCTATGGATGTTAATATGTTGAAGGAGCCCCCTTCTATAAATTTGATGTGGGTGAAAATTCCTCTTGTGTACAAACTTTTGCACGTGGGGATTAGAAATCCCTTATATATTTATAGGTGTAACTCCTTGAAAACAACCCTTTTTTTAAAGGGGAAATTGCACACACATACACACACATACACACACACACACACACATGCACAAGTTCTTATATGAATGCATGCACATCATAAAGGATAAAAAATATAGAAACTCTATATAACACACACATTCAAGGCGTTTTCTATCGATGTTAACATTTTTAATAGTTAACTTTTATAAACTTGAGGCTATCAAAGGTACCCCTTATGTATATTGTTTCCCTCTTTTGAAATTGACAAAAAAAACATTTTTTGTAACTTTGTGCTATCTGATGCATGCACACACACGCAAACATGCACACACATAGACACATATATGCATTTTTGTTACATGATAGGGTGGACTTTGGCACGACAACCCATGCTACTAGCACCGAAGCACGCTCTAGCCCTACCAGCCATGCCAAATGCTCCTCAACTAGCACATAATCCTTCGTTATGGCTTTTATCTCTTAAACAATACCACGTTTCAAGTTTATTGTGCAAGTTGGCATCACCCCAAAATGTCATCTGGTCTCTAAAATATACCCACTTGTTGTTCCATGTATTGGAAATTTCAAATAACTCGATTTCCTACATTAGAATTATACTAAGCCTTTATAATTCTCTCATTAATATATGAGGATTTTGAAAGATGTTTCCCACTTCTCCTTTACTCTTTTTACATGCATGCATGCAAATATATGTGCACATGGTGGCAAGCACACGTGGAGCGCACTTGTGCATACACACACACATGCATGATGATCACACACACACACATACACATGCACGCACACACGTATACACACACACATACACATGCACGCACACACATACACACACACATGCACATGCACACGCATGCGCACACACACATGCATGATGATCACACTTACACACATGCACATGCACACACACACACACACACACACACACACAATTCAATTTTCTCTATAATTAACACACACACACTCACTCCTATGCACGCTCTAACATACACACACACACACACACACACACACACACACACACACACATTGTTACCTCATTTTAGATGTATACACACACACCCACTCTCTCCCTCACACACACACACACACACACACACACACACACACACACACACACATACACACAATTCAATTTTCTCTATAATTGTTAATTAACACACATGGTTGAAAGCATGATAGGGTGAAAGCATGATAAGGTGGTACACTTTTACCAATTGCATTGGTTGCTACCACACTTGAAGAAAACCAATATTAGTGGATTTAATATCATCATAAGATGTATTTAGCAATTTATCTAGTGCCTTTTATATATAATAAATGTGAAACAAGATTAAACAACCATGTTTTAATTCTCTAACTCTGCATAAAAGTGTTTCACAACCAGTTGTAAACCATTGTCTAGGACGCAAGTTTTTAGTCCACCTTATCATGCTTTCACCCACACACACTCACACACACACACACACACACACACTCACTCACTCTAACACACACACACACACACACACACACACACTCACTCACTCACTCTAACACACACACACACACACACACACACACACACACACACATTTCTCTTGCATTAGAACTATTTGGTTGCTAGGCTGGCACTCTTATTCTATATTACAAGATTTCTTTGTTTCCTTTTTTTTTTTTAAAAATGAGTTAATAACCTCATTCTAATTGTGGGGCATATGACTGGATCCTTAACTAATTTATCTTGCTACAAAGATCTTTTTAACTAATTTAGATTGGCACATGATTGGACCCTTGGTACTGCATCCTTGGTGTTTTTGGGCTGGATTTAGCCTTGGTGTATTGATAACCATTTAATAGGTTATGCTATATATGGTGGGCATTGGGTTTGGTAGCCGTCCGCCTCTTTACTTCCATGAATACTCGGATATTCACCTACAACGACTGGGGCCCTAGATCTTCTGCTCTGCGAATGGCGGGAGCTCTACATAGATGGTGCATGGCTTCCTATATAACTCAAGGTGAGTGGTCTATCCACTCACTTAGTCCTTTGTGCTTGTTACAGTAGATATGGCTTTGTCTCTGGCTACATCCGGGGGTGTGCCTCCTTTGGTTAATCAGGTGCATATTTTTAACAAATGCACTTGTTCAGTTTATGTTTGTTGTTGCTGCTAACTGAATGGCCTTGAAGATTTTGCAATTTATTCTCCCTTTGATGGCTTCATACATGTTTGCTAGCTTATACAGGATGGCTGATGCCTTGATTCCATAGGGATAGATGTATAGGTGGAGTCTACCTTTCTGTGGAATAGTGGCATGTGTACCATGCTATTTTCTCATTGTTTTTGGCAGATCTCATAGTGAGTTGTTTTGTTAGATGTTCAGGGATTGCCTGATGCTCTGTTTTGTCGTATTGCTGACATATTATAGTTGTCTAACCACATTGAGCAGTCCATATTAAATGGATTATTGCAGGAATTGGTGGATGCATATATGCTATTTATTTATATTGGGTGTCTGTATGCATATAGACTATTTATTTATATTGGGTGTCTGTATAGCAGGAATTTGCCTCACGATTTTTATCCTGCTCGTGGGTATGCGTTGAATGCACGTGTAGTAATGGGTAATTGCTTTTGTGGTACTACTGTTTGACTTGTATTTTGCACTTGGATGATGGCTTCTTTTGTGTCCTCTGGCACTTTGTCAGGTGGAGAGTATTTCCTGTCTGATGATGTTGCGTTATTATGAGGAGGTGTTGAGGGCTGCCTGATGATGTTGCGTTATTATGAGGAGGTGTTGAGTGCTACCTGATACCATGTTTGGTAATCAATACATTGGTTTTCACTGTATAACATTTGGTGGTCTCTCAGGCCATAAATCTATCTCGACTGATTGTGTTGAGGTGGACATTGGGTTTGTATGGAAACACTAATGGCATAAGACACATTCTGAAATAGATAGGTGTTAATACATACACTTCTTGAACCTAGTTATGTGCAGATTATTTCTCTAAAACTTGGGTTACTCTGGTACCTTCTCTATATATAATGAATAGATTAAAACCTGGTTATCACTTTACAATCCTGGATATAGGTTAAAGGGGCATTTTGGGTGTTCTTGGTTTTGCTCTGCTTATCTGTTCCCTCTTGCTTAATGGCATGTTGGGCAGGATGTTTGGGCTACCTTGTACTTTTCAATGATATGTATATAGTGCTGCAGCTACTGGCCTGATATGATATGGTTCCTGTAGGTTAGTTGCCTTTTGTGTGGTCACATGCTTTATAACATGTATTCCAGATTGGGGTACAATGGATGCATTAACCCTTACTTGCTATTGCTCTGCTCTATTAGCTCTAATCCATCCTTCTGCGGATTTTTCATACATGCCTTTTCGGGATATGGCTAATTGCTATCCTGTTGTGATTGGTGACATTATGAGCTCTGTACATGGGCTGGTATTGTAGTGCTGATGTTCTACTGTGGAAAGAATCCTCGATATTTTTGGTACACTATGGGCTAGGCTGCTAACTGGTAGTCACTTATCTGTTGTCAATATACAAGTTTATAAGTTATACTATATGATGGGAATTAACATGAGTATAGTGATGCCGTTACTGGTATGGTATGATATGGTTCCTGTAGGCATGATTTTGTGGTAGGTGGGCACTTGCTTTGATGCATGTACTCCATATATAGATTGAGATACAATGGATGCTCCATTTTGTGTGGTGCTCTGCCAGTTGTAATCCATCCCTTTTGCTAGATTTGTCATCCATGGTTTTTTGGTATATTGCTTACCTATTTTGTAGAGAATGTTCTATAGTCTGGGCATACTCTGGCATTGTCGTGCTTTTGATCTGATTTGGTTGGATTTCTGATAATGTTGGTACAACTTGTACATGACTGCTACTATGTAGTCATCTACCTGTTTTCAATATATAGGGGTATTCTAGTATGCTATAATATAATCTGTAAATTAACATGTAGAATGAAACATTTAATGAATCTGTTAAGCCTATGAAAAAATTACGTAATTCATTTGGACAGCATTCGAGTTTATATGTTTCAACAGTATTAGAGTTGCATACTAGTTTGACATACTCTGAGTGGATGGTAAAAAGTTTCAAATTGCTTATGGTATATAATCTGTAATGAATGTATCTGGTAGAAAGGTAAAAACCGAAACTGCAATTTTTCAGGGATTTGCACCAATCTTGTCTAAGTGCAGAACTAATTTTAGACTGCTTGCGGCCAGATTAAGGCTTTGGTTAATACTAAAATATTACACATGTTAGAATATTCATGAATAACTGATGGGCTTACAAACTTTGTAGAATATCTGACAATGATATTCTGGATAAATTTCATAATGATTCAAATGTTAACTTTAAAAAATCCTATTTGTTGGACATCTATAACACGTGGTTGGGCTTTACGACACCTGTAATACGCACAAGGACTAACATTTCCGTTGTTGCTTGTGTATGGATGCAGGTAACAGAGCTCACCTTTTCAAATAAGATGTTTTTGGGTTGATGTTGCTGCTGGACAGTAAAGCCTACGGGTAATTTTGTTCTTTTGAAACATTGTTTCTTCACTTGAAAATCTTGTATAATTTCAATGAAATAATACAGTTTTTCCCATTTACTTATCGGAGTTGTTTTGGTCTTCTGACGTTTTGTCAGCTGTGTATAATTTATGTATTTTAATTTAGGCAAAACACACACACCTGACATAGTTTTATAGTACCTTCGGGTATTGGAGAGAGACCTACAGCCCGAGATTTCATCTATAATGATATATGGACTCAGTATCATTATGCCTTGGCTGATAGTCTTTAAGTAGTACCCAGATATCATTGTAGATAGAGCATTTGTCCATGATAGTTATGCCCTTATGGGCTTATCGGTTGAAGGAGACAAACGTTCTATAGCCCGAGATTTCATCTATAATGATATATGGACTCACTATCATTATGCCTTGGCTGATAGTCTTTAAGTAGTACCCAGATATCATTGTAGATAGAGCATTTGTCCACGATAGTTATGCCCTTATGGGCTTATCGGTTGAAGGAGACAAACGTTCTAAAAAAACTATTAACACTTCTCTTCTTTTGATTTTTCAGATTCTACCCTTTCTTGGAGGCAAGCCGGTTCCTCCGAGCCATATTCCATCTAATGCCTGTCAGCATGTCATCTCCTGCATTAGAGATGACGAATTACAAGATGCCATTATCTCTTCTATCAGCCAAGAGCCTCATGTTATTTCTCTCTTGCAAATCCTATCCTTTAATGATTGGATTAAGGTCTTAGCTTCCATAGATAAGGATAAGGGTGAAGGTCTTAACTATATTAGAGATCTTAATGCTCAAATACCTGTCATGACCAAAAATCTTCAGACTGAGCTTACTAAGTTTGCTGCTAAGGGTCTTAGCTTCCATAGATAAGGATAAGGGTGAAGGTCTTAACTATATTAGAGATCTTAATGCTCAAATACCTGTCATGACCAAAAATCTTCAGACTGAGCTTACTAAGTTTGCTGCTAAGGATTCTCTTCTCTCAAATCATCTCAGGAAACTCTGTAGATTAGAACCCATGTTTGTTACTACTCCTGTTACTTCGGTTATACCAACTGGGGGTAATATTTTTAATAGGGATTCAGCTGCGGTGGACGCAATCAGGAGCTTTCAAAATGACATGTGTTCTATGACAGATTCAAAGTTGCTAGATTTGGTACCTAAGGTGTCAAGGGTTTATCCTTTTTTACCTACCAGGCAAATTGAGGTAGAGGCCACTGGCGTTGCTCATAGACTTTGGGCCCTCCCAAATAAAGGTTTTCTTTCTCCTATTCAGGCTGAAACTTGGATTTTCTTGGCTAACTTACCTATCTCCACTTTGGATGAATGCAAGAGCCATGCCATCAAAGGTCTTCATCAATATCTTGATAAGGGTGAACTTCTCAAATCACCTTTCTCCATGAATTTCTTGGATCCTTCCAAATGCCCTTCACCAATTGGCATTTATGGGAGGACTAAAGGTACTATGTTATTTCAGAAAGCTGGTGTAGAGCATTATTCAGAATCTATTTGGAATATCTACAGGCCATACCTGAAATGTGCTTGTAAATTTCTTGACCCTAAGGCGTCTTGTGAATCTAGCATTATCTGGTTCGACCATGCTATTTGGTTTGTCCTCAATCACCTTGAGGACCTTTTTCCAGGCAAGGATGTGGCATTTCACCTCTCTCTTTTATGTTCTTGGCTTGGTGGGCAAGCAAAGAATTTAGTGTTGGCACAGATCTCTTTTATTTATTTTTGTAGTTATATGTTGGATTCTCTTGCTGAGATGCAAAGTGGGGAACCAGGTACTATTTTAGCCACTTATGGACATTACAAGGGTATTAAGCTGATTAACTCTTTGCTAAATCCAGTTTCTCATAATGAATCGGAGGGTAGTATAGAAACCCCTTCTAAATTGGCACGCATAGCGGATAGTACTCCAAGTGCTTTTACCTCTTTTCTTTCTCCTGCTACTAGTCAGAATGCTTCTGTAAGTCATAATGCTTCATATGGGAGAACTAAATCCTTTACTAACCGTGGTAGGGGTAGAAACCTTCCTGTACGTAACTTATTGGATATGTAATGTTTTCAGGTTACTAAAGGTCCTACTGGGTGAATTTGCATTTCTAATACAAAGGAGGATGACCTTTCTGGTGCAATTTACGTACATTGTCTTTTTGTTAACAAAATTTTGGATTTTGTGACTCCATTCTCACAGGTATTTTTTTTAAGTTTTTGATGATGTTTTTGGAGATCATAGTATACTTGACAATGTTAGATTTGGATGGAGATATACATCTAATCTGAAGAAATTATTCTCTAGAACCGATTTCTTACGATTAGATAGTATACCTATATGTCTATGTGATAAATATAGAGAATTTACAAGTGACTTTGGTGCTTTGGGTGTGCATGTTTGCACTAGTAATATTAGTTTTGTGCAAGACAAAGAAGTTAAGAAATTACTTAGTTGTGGCTTGAATCATATCCCTAATGAACCACTTAATCCACATTTAGCACTTGGTGCTATTACTGATTGCTTGGCAGACATTACCAAAGGTCTTCATCTGGAAGACACTGATGTAGTTGCTATTTCAAGAAAGCTTCCTCAGGTGTATAACAACTTGTGTCTTTTCTTCCTAAGAAATGGTTTTCTACCGAAATATCCTGGGCTAGTCCTTCGCTTATGCTAAAATTTCATACACTAATGAATAGAGTTCTTATTATAGGGCTAGATAAGGCTCCTAATAATGCTTCATTCATTTGTAAAAATCTGGCCTATATGGCTGCCAGGAATAGACTTGAGAGCGCTGAATTTTATAAATGTTCACTTAAACCTTCGGAGTTTAGCACTATAATTTTTGAAGAATTAAGTTATAGAAAGATTGTCCCTCGTAATAGAAACTTGCCTGTTTTGTTTCCTACTATTAAGATTCATAAAAACAAATTTCGATGGATCTCAAATGCTTCAAATTGTGTATTTACTGAGGTTACTTCCATTATTACCTCAGTTTTAAACCTAGTTCTAAAAGGATTTCATGAGATATGTGCAAGGAAACAACATGATATTAAGAAATTTCTTAATTTAGACTGCAACCCTTTTTGGGTTGTTGAAAATGCCACAGAAGTCTATTTGAATTTGCCTGATAAGATTTTCTCAATATATATTGCAGATATTACGCAATGCTATGAAAATATACCTCTACAAGGGGAATTTGGTCTTATGAATGTCCTTTTAAAGGTGTGCGATCTGGTATTTAAGTTTAAAAAAGAAAAAGGTTTTGAAAAAATCTCATTATATCGTCATCAGGGAAATTGGGTCAGGAAGTCAAAGTTGGGCTTCCCAATAAGTGTAGATTCAATAGAAATATATGATTTGATAACATGGCTTTTAAATCACACTTTAATCCATTTAGGAAATCAAGTCTATTCACAACTTCAGGGTATCCCTATGGGATTCTCTTGCTCACCCGTCATGTGCAATATATATTTTGCCTATTTAGAGTACAGGTATATTTCTACTCTTGTAGAAAAGGGAGATGTCAGTACTTTGAAAGATTTGGGTTTGTGTTTTAGATATATGGATGATGTGCTTAATGTTAACTGTCCAGATTTTGATAATATTATTTCTAAAATTTATCCCACAGAGATTATTTCAATTGAACCAACTTTCAAAGAATTCTTACTTGTAGGCAATCGCAAATTTGTAACAAAAACAGTTTATCTGAACATGGAAATTACTCTTGTTAGTCCATTTATTGGTGAGTACAACATTGGTTATACTTGGAAAAGGGAATTACTACCCATTATCCCTTTTGAATTCGTTAAGAAAAAAAGTAACCGGCCATTTATACAAGCAAAAAATACGATTTTAAGCTCTTTTCATTTAATTCTGTATTCTTTTACTACTACATGGCAAGCATTTGAAAACATTAGCAAACTGGTAAATAAGTTTTGTGCTAATGGATTTCACAAACCTGAGATTCTGAACCTTCTTATTGACAGATTAGTTGAATATGACTGGCCCGGATTACGTTTCCAGCCTTTTGCATTAATTACCATTTTGAGGTTGTAGGCCCATACCTATGGGCCTACGGCGTCAAAATAGGTATGGTGCCTGGGAATGGGTGGGCACACACACACACACACACACACATTTCTCTTGCATTAGAACTATTTGGTTGCTAGGCTGGCACTCTTATTCTATATTACAAGATTTCTTTGTTTCCTTTTTTTTAAAAAAAATGAGTTAATAACCTCATTCTAATTGTGGGGCATATGACTGGATCCTTAACTAGTTTATCTTGCTACAAAGATCTTTTTAACTAATTTAGATTGGCACATGACTGGACCCTTGGTACTGCATCCTTGGTGTTTTTGGGTTGCCTTGGTGTATTGATAACCATTTAATAGGTTATGCTATATATGGTGGGCATTGGGTTTGGTAGCCGTCCGCCTCTTTACTTCCATGAATACTCGGATATTTGCCTGCAACGACTGGGGCCCTGGATCTTCTGCTGCAAATGGCGGGAGCTCTACATAGATGGTGCATGGCTTCCTATATAACTCAAGGCGAGTGGTCTATCCACTCACTTAGTCCTTTGTGCTTGTTGTTACAGTAGATATGGCTTTGTCTCTGGCTACATCCGGGGGTGCGCCTCCTTCGGTTAATCAAGTGCATATTTTTAACAAATGCACTCATTGAGTTTACGTCTGTTGTTGCTGCTAACGAATGGCCTTGAAGATTTTGCAATGTATTCTCCCTTTGATGGCTTCATACATGTTTGCTAGCTTATACAGGATGGCTGATGCCTTGATTCCATAGGGATAGATGTATAGGTGGAGTCTACCTTTCTGTGGAATAGTGGCATGTGTGCCATGCTATTTCCTTATTGTTTTTGGCAGATCTCATAGTGAGTTGTTTTGTTAGATGTTCAGGGATTGCTTGTTGATGCTCTGTTTTGTCGTATTGCTGACATATTATAGTTGTCTAACCACATTGAGTAGTCCATATTAAATGGATTATTGCAAGAACTGGATGCATATAGGCTATTTATTTATATTGGGTGTCTGTATAGCAGGAATTTGCCTCACGATTTTTGTCTTGCTCGTGGGTATGCATTGAATGCACGCGTAGTAATGGGTAATTGCTTTTGTGGTACTGCTGTTTGACTTGTATTTTGCACTTGGATGATGGCTTCTTTTGTGTCCTCTGGCACTTTGTCAGGTGGAGAGTATTTCCTATCTGATGATGTTACATTATTATGAGGAGGTGTTGAGGGCTGCCTGATACCATGTTTGGTAATCAATACATTGGTTTTCACTGTACAGGATTTGGTGGTCTCTCAGGCCATAAATCTATCTCGACTGATTGTGTTGAGGTGGACATTGGGTTTGTATGGAAACACTAATGGCATAAGACACAATTTGAAATAGATAGGTGTTAATACATACACTTCTTGAACCTAGGTATGTGCAGATTATTTCTCTAAAACCTGGGTTACTCTGGTACCTTCTCTATATATAATGAATAGATTAAAACCTGGTTATCACTTTACAATCCTGGATATAGGTTAAAGGGGCATTTTTGGGTGTTCTTGGTTTTGCTCTGCTTATCTGTTCTCTCTTGCTTAATGGCATGTTGGGCAAGATGTTTGGGCTGCCTTGTACTTTTCAATGATACTAATTTTAGACTGCTTGTGGCCAGATTAAGGCTTTGGTTAATATTAAAATATTACAAATGTTAGAATATTCATGAATAACTGATAGGCTTACAAACTTTGTAGAATATCTGACAATGATATTCTGGATAAATTTCATAATGATTCAAATGTTAACTTTAAAAAATTCTATTTGTTGGACATCTATAACACGTGGTTGGGCTTTAAAAAATCCTATTTGTTGGACATCTATAACACGTGGTTGGGCTTTACGACACCTGTAATACGCACAGGGACTAACATTTTTGTTGTTGCTTGTGTATGGATGCAGGTAACAAAGCTCACCTTTTCAAATAGGATGTTTTTGGGTTGATGTTGCTGCTGGACAGTAAAGCCTATGGGCAATTTTGTTCTTTTGAAACATTGTTTCTTCACTTGAAAATCTTGTATAATTTCAATGAAATAATACAGTTTTTCCCATTTACTTGTCGGAGTTGTTTTGGTCTTCTGACGTTATGTCAGCTGTGTATAATTATGTATTTTAATTTAGGCAAAACACACACATTATAATTTTCTCTATAATTGTAAATATATACCCACACACTCATACATTCACACACACATTTACCTCATATTGTAGTTTTATAACACACTCTTCCTCCTACACACACACACATTCACAGCAACACACACACAAATACTCTTAGTAAATGTTGCTTCATGTTCTAATTAATACTCTTAGTAAATGTTGCTTCATGTTCTAATTAATACTCTTATGTATTAATATGTTGGTTGTTTTGCATAAACTTATCTCATTGTTGTGACTGACGATTAATGTGGACTTTGGAACAATTCAATGAATAATCTCCTCCAGCTTGATTGTATAATTGGAATCTTGGCTTACCATTTTTATAATACCATATGCAAATACATGGATATCATTCCTACCTGTATTATGATTGGTTGATTTCACATTATAATGTTTTTCCTCATAATGATTTCTTGCAATGTGTTTGGTACTAACATATTGTACAGCTGTACATATTTTTAACTCTCTCTAACGTTAGCTATCATACATGGACCCATACATGTCTCTCAAAGTTTAGTTATACATACACACAATAAGGAGGACTAGATGAATATTGAATTTTTTTCCAATATACTTTGATGACTAAATTTACACTAGCTTTTCCATTGATCCCTGGCTAGTTTTATCGAATTATTAAGTTTTGATGTTTAGTCATCTTACCTTAATAATAGGATGACTATCATTACTAATTAAAAAACTAATCTTTTAATTAATAAAGGACTAAGGTATAAAGTAGTATGGGCCCTCCTATTATTTCAATACGGCAGGCTGGTGCACCACCTAGCAATTTATAGGATTTTCATTTAAAGCATTTCTCCTTATTCGCAAATTGTTACATTAATTGTGTGACATAGCGATTAGGTGGGATCACTACCATATTAATCAGCTTTACGTGTTAATTAATTAATAATTATACTAAGGTTTGCACCTATAAATACTGCGCAATGCTACACATTTAAAGCATTTCTCCTTATTCGCAAATTGTTACATTAATTGTGTGACATAACGATTAGGTGGGATCACTACCATATTAATCAGCTTTACGTGTTAATTAATTAATAATTATACTAAGGTTTGCACCTATAAATACTGCGCAATGCTACACATTTTCTACACCTTCTCTACTCCACTTAGCAAGTATAGGGGATGGTTGCAACTCAAGTTGAGCCACCTACTTCCATGTTATGTTATTCTATTCGTTGTACATGCCGACAATTCGTGTGTATCCTTACTATACAATAGCGTAGATGTATAGTTTGCATGTTACCTCTTCATGGTTTTCAATCATTACCTTCGCTACGCTAATCTACAATGGTAAACGTTGAGTTTTATGCTGATAATGCTGCTTAACGTTTCTTTAATTATGTGTTTTTTATAAGCCTTCAAGATTATAGCCAATTACATTAAACTCTAATCCGCCTCTTTAATCTCATTAGCGTATAATTGTTTTCAATCTAAATGCTATCATTTATTTTTAACTAATATTATGATGTTATCTTAGTGGTTATTTATTAACTTTTATACACACTAATACTACTCTTAATGAGTAACTAGGTAATGTTTTTCTTGTCCTCCCTAAGATGTTTCATTGAAATACTAATTAGCATAGGTATTTTTTACATTATGTTCTCTATTTTTCTAATGTTATCTAATTTCTCATGCTCACTCTATGTTTTTTTAACTAATTTTTTCTATGTTCTCTCTCTCTCTCTCTCTCTCTCTCTCTCTCTCTCTCTCTCTCTCTCTCTCTCTCTCTCACACACACACACACACACACACACATAAACATTAATTTGATGAGTAATTAAAGAATTTCTCATTTTGCACTTGTTTTGAAAGTTAGTTATATAGCTTGCCATGCTAAGTTTTCTATAAGTTCTTAACATTTTCACTATTTATCAAGCAAGATAGAAGGATTGACAGTTTCTCTTTCATCTCATTGTTTAGTAATGGATGATCAATACTCCTTTCTAGCCATAGGGTTAGTTATGTTCTTTTAAACTCGATTAAACATGACAACGATAACAAGCGGATGAGTAACACTTGGATACCTGTCACCTATTCAACATATTGGAAGTCCTAACTTTGTATGTTGTTTGGCTGGCTAACAAGTATAGTTGCTCATCTCTCGGTGGATAATGGTGCTTAAAGACATTTCTACTCTGGCTAGAGATATAATCTTGCACCAATTGTAAAATAACATATTATTTGATATTAATAATATCTATTTTAATTTCTAGTCTGATTTGATCAAATGGTTTGTTTATGATGGGATATTGAAATCTAAACACACACATTGGTTTCCTAACTAGACTTTGGTTGGGCTAGTGCTATACAATCTTATCATAGACTATTGACAATTGATCAATCTTTTTATTAACATTTTTTAGATTGTGCGGTTGCAATGGATCCCCTGATTTCCATTTAAAAAAATGTTGGATTTTGAAAAGCAAGCTTTGCTAACTAAAACTCCATTTGCATTTACTATTGCCTCTATTAATGTTTGGATTGCCCTTCTTGTTACCTCAAAAAAGGACCAATCATCTTTCATAGAAGCCTTCAATGAGTTACTTTCGCCCTTACCCCTTATTGACTTTCATGATTCTTGTGACCTTAACTCCTACTTTTCTACCCTAACTTCTTCTATTGTAAACAAAATCTTTCAAATCAATGGCCTCCCCTCTATACCTTTAGAAATTAAATATACTCCTAAAATTGTTAACCCTCTCCTTGACTTTGATCTTTTGGACCATGATGAAAAAGAATTCATGTCTACTTTAGCTTCCAAACCTTCTTCTTCCTTCCCCTCTCAGAAAGTGATTTCCCCTTCCTTCTTAGGAGCCGTTCCTCTCCTTCCTCCCCGATAACTTGAGTTGGACTCTATTAGACTTGATCACAAATTATGGGACTTTGAAGTGATTAATCATCATGCACTTTTCTCTATCTCTTTCATAGCCCTCTTTTATAGTTTTTCCTTGAAAGTAGTTAATCAATGTAGGTGCACTACCATTCAAGCTAAACATCTACTTTCTAATGATTTCTTTTTGGAACTAGGGCAAATTAACTTTTCGATATTGATCCTTCTAAATGCTCTAATCCTGCTCTAATTGCTAGAACTACGGGACCCATTCATCAAGACAAGGTTCGTGAACCCCAAAAATTCCTTAAAAATTATTGGAACACTTTTAGACCATTTCTTAAATGCCAATGTAAAAGATCTAATCCTAACTATACTTGCTCTGCTTCCATCATTTGGTTAGATCATCTACTTTGGTTTGTTTTTCAAAACCTTCCCAAAACCTTCCCAAATTTTTCCCTTTTTCATCTAGATCTGCAATTATTTATGCCTTTATTGGTTGGGTTGGCTCCTTTCCTAGTGAAGTTAGGAATGCTCTCATTTTTTACTTTTGGTTCCGTAACTTTATGCTGGAAGCTACCTGTAATCTAGCTCAATATACTCCCAACACCCCTTTGCTCCCTCACTTACTTAATACTCCTATTTCTACTACCATGGAAGCTATTATTAAACTAGAAAAGAAGAGTGATATAAAAAGGCTTTCCATTACCCCGAGTACTATGAAATCCTCTACAAAGAAACCAGAGATTTTTTGAGGTACGGAGGGCTTCACCAAAACCATAAAAGCTTTAGAATTCAACTCCGAAGTTGATCATACAAGATTTCTTACTAAAAAAACTAATGATCTAAGTTTACTTAATAAAAAGAAAAAATGTGGTAAAATATATATTCATCTCCTTTGTGTTAATAAGCATTTTGATCTTATTTCACCTAATAGGTTTTTCGAGCTCGGTCTTCAAAAAATTTAGCATTAATAAATCTTTTACTAATTTCAATATTGGGTTTAGTTGGAAGTTTTCTATAAATTTAGTTGCATCATTATATATTTTTTCAATGTATTCTGAGCCATGCATTTGTGCTACCTCAAAGAGATTTAACTCTTTTACAAAAGATTTTGAGAACTTTGGGTTCCACATTCTTACAACGATGGACCCTTCTATTTGTAGACATCCTATATTACAAGAGTTTATGAAAAAAGGCCTTAACCATATCCCTTCAACCCCCATTAATCCCTACCTTGTGATTTTGAGAACTTTGGGTTCCACATTCTTACAACAATGGACCCTTCTATTTGTAGACATCCTATATTACAAGAGTTCATGAAAAAAGGCCTTAACCATATCCCTTCAACCCCCATTAATCCCTACCTTGTGGTCAAAGAGTTAATTATTGCTTGGTCTAAACTTTGTACTTGGATGTGCATGTATGTCTCAACTGAGCATAGCACTTTTATTAGAAACATGTCCTTAGAGAATTTAACTCTCTTTTTCCCAACCATAGGTTTAATCAATCACCTTGGTTTCAAGACCCAAACATCATGAATGAGATTGAGTACCTTACTAACCATCTATACATTTGTGGGCTGAATAAATCAAGACAAACCCCCACATTCATATGTAAACATCTTATGAGATTTGCAGCTCGTTAAAGACTTAATTCCCCGAATTTTCTCTTTTTTCGTGTACTGAAAATGACATAATCAAGATCGTGGCACGCTTTTCACTCTCTTATGAAATTACACCGCTCGCTAGTTCTACCTTTCCATATATTATGGGCACTTTTAAAATTCATAAAAATACCTTTAGATGGTTGACTAATGCACATAACTGTATGTTTTCTAATATAACTGTTCTTATCGTGAAATTACGTAAAGCTGTTGAACCTAGAATCATAGAGTTTACTGTGAAGCTTCACAAGGATATTTGGGTTTTCTCTCATATCCACACTAATTTTTATTGGATTGTCCATAATCAATATGACTTTTTAAATCTTCCTAAGAATATCTACTCTATCTATACCTTTGACATTATGCCATGCTATGAAGCTATCCCACATTAAGGTTATAATGGTCTAATTGATTTGCTTCATAAATTTATCAAAAAATTCTATAAAATTCAGGATATTATGGTTTCAAAAAACATAGAAAACAATTTGTACTCATTAAAAAACCCATAGATGTTGCTATTAACTTTGAGGATTTCATAAACCTTAACCTCTTTATTTTAGATAATTGTTTTACTAAGTTAGGCAATGCAATTTTTGTTCAAACTAAAGGTATCCCAATGGGATATTCTTGTTCCCCCGTTTGGAGTAATTTATACTTAGCATGGTATAAATTAGAATTTATTCAAAAATTGTCTAGACTTAAACAAGTTAAAATGCTCAAGGCCTTCCATTTGTCATTTTGCTTTATGGATGAATTTTGTGTTGAATTGCCTTTCTCATTAATAGGTCTATTGACTCTTGTCATCATTTGAGCATATATCCTTTGGATATTATTAACATCAAAACTACTTATGATACTTACTTTACAACTTATTTGAACACTTCTATCACACTTAGTAGACCCTTTATTGGAGATTATGAAACACATACTAACTAGAAAAAAGTTAAGTTACCATACCCTAATGTTTCTTTTATCCATGCAAATAGTAATAGACCAAGAAATATTGCATATAAAGTTTGTATTTCTCAAGTATTACCGATTATCTATAATGTATCGTATGTCTCATGGGCTTACCTTGATTTACTTAGACTAATTGGTCTTTTTGTATAAACAATGGTTTTAGTGCTAAAATTATTAATAACAATATTCTTTATTTTTTTTAAAGAACACATTTCCTACACTTCACTTTGATATCAATCCTCTTATCAAACTTTTAGGTGGGGGGTAAGTCCACTTGGTGGACTTATAGCCCACCATGTGGCCTTACCCTCTGGGTTGGGGTTGGGCCACACACACACACACACACACACACAAAATTCAATATTATCTATAACTAACACACACACACTCACTCCTTAGGGTGAATTTACAATAACAAAAGGGTGAGCATCAATTGTATGGTCTCAAATCACATGATTGGCAAAAAAAGATGCTGGTACATACATAACTATATCTATTTTTTGGGCACTCCTCGGTTTATGGTGTGTGGACTCTATATATTGATCTTTTATTATTTTTTAAAATTGATTTCTCTAGTTCATACTTCCAGTAGCAATTGTTGGTGGGTGTGCGGAGAAGAGAAAGCTTAGAATGCCATCTATAAATTAGGTGGACTGGCAAGGTGAGTTCTAGTCAAAACTATAGATTTGTGCTTTTGGTATAATATATAGCTTTGAAACTATCTATTCTTTTTTACTTAGGTGGATAGTGTCAAAGGAGATTCATCAAGATTCCATTGAGAAGGCTTGAGTTGAGTCCATTGAGAAGGCTTGAGTTGAGTCAATTGAGGCTTGAGTTGAGTCAATTGAGGTGGTGTGTATTATTGAAGAAAGCTTTCCAAAAAGCATACTCACAACTCAATTGTGCCTTCTAGTACATTTAGCAGATAACGTGGTTATATATGTCGTTGTTCATAGTAGCCGGTGGTGGATGTTCTTTCTTGAACGCTTCATGAAAACCTTGAAGGGATTTGTGAGGCAAAGGGTAAGGCTAGAACAAAGCATGGCAGAGGGATGATTGGTGCAAGAATCCCTCATATACATCTCAGAATATTTGAAACAAATTGATCCAACTATTCCTAGATTCATGTATAACGATGAGGATGAACGAATGGTGTCACATGTGCCACATGGAAAAGGATGAATTCGAAACATGGATGAGTCCATGCGCAAAAAGGTCATTGCATTTTGTCTTCTTAACACTTTTGTGATGGATAAGTGGATTAAGAAATATGAAGATGCAAGAAAGATAAGGATAGAGAAGAGAAGAGCATTTAAGAGATCAACACAAAAGCACATGACATACCCACCCAACCTAAAGTCTCTTCCAAAAGGATTGCCATATTGATTGGCTTAGAGATGCCCTAGATCAAGCCGAAAGGATGGGAAAGAAGATTACAAGAGAAGAATGGGAGTATGTAAGGGGATGCCACTACTATGTAAGTAAAGATGTTTTAATATTTAACTAATATATATTGTATTTTGCTAAGATATATAATGTTGAATACTAAATTTATTACATATAAGCTATATTTAAGATTTTTGATTGGGTTATAGAGTACAAATTGCATAATGCAATGTGATCAGAAGTTTTACATTTTCGCACTCTACATGTGGACTCCAAGAGAATCACATATGCTTGTGGTGTAATGGCAAGTTTTGATCAAGATAGTTGAGCTAGTAGAAGAGATAATAACATTATAGTGGAGAAACTTGAATATTGTGGAACAATTCAAGACATCTTGGAGATTGGATTTAGAGCTTTCAAAGTGTTCATCTTCGATGAGTGGTTCAAAGTGGTATATAGAGCTTTCAAAGTGTTCATCTTTGATGTTAAGCGGTTCAAAGTGGTATATAGAGGTGCTCAAACAACGTCAAGAAGCATCCAAGATGATTTTTTACAATTAACGCGACTAAATTATGGCAAGATTCAATCGACACATACGTTCTACCACAACATTGTGAATAAGTTTGTACTTGATTTTTAGTTTTGATGAATCTATAGATAAAAGGAAGGCATTGTATATATTTTCTTGTAAATATTTTCTGGTTCTTCTTTTTAGGTTGTGTTTCATCCAGACCAAAGAGATCCTAATTGGTGGTATGTAATACAAACCGCTCCTTGATCTAAATGTATATTTCAAGATCAAGATGTTAAAGAAGAAATGCATGGTAGACAATCAATGGAAGATGCAAATAACAATCAATATGACTACCATGAGGACCAAGAAATGGAACAAACCCATTCTGAATTTGAGGAATGAAATACAAATGAAGATCTACTTCCTTTGGTTTCATCAAATGAAATCAATGAGCTTATGTGTCATAACCATTATGATAATACCTCTACATCTTTTTCAAATAGTGGAATAGGACTTTGTATTAATATAGGAGCCATCAACATGATGGATTTAGAGATACACTACAACAAATGAAGAGCATAGCCATGAAGAGCTGCGAAAATTTCAAAGGATCTATAAATGGAAAAAAGCAATCACGTGGCCCTATTGATGCGGCTACCAACAGGTGGCTACAACAGCATCAATAAGCACATGTACAACAGCCTTCATAACCACGTGTATAGCAGCAAAATAGATGTGTGTATAGCAACGTATATAGCCACGCACGGCTATAGCCACTTGCTTCCTGCAAACAAAATGAGAACAGAATGTGGGAGATTTTTGGGGATATGTGTCCCCACAAATCTCTCCCATTCTGTCTCCATTTTTTTAAAAATCACATTATTTAAACACTAGTTAAGGACATTTGGAACACTTAAACACATTATTTAAACACTATAGAACCTAAACATAAAGCTTACAAGCCTTTACATAGATCTTACAAGAAGCCTATGCATAAAGCTTTATGCAAGCCTAATGTAATTTATGCATAGCCTATGCAATGTGCATAGAGCTTGCATAAAGCTAGCAAGCCTATGCATAGAGCTTGAATAAAGCTAGAAAGCCTATGCATAGAGCTTACAAGCCTATGCATGAAGCTCTAAGCCTTTGCATAGAGATTTATGCAAGCCTATGATGCAGGCTTTATGCATAGAGCTTGCGCTTAAGCCTATGAATAAAGCTTGCAAGCCTAAACTAAACCTAAACCCAGCACCCAAGGGTACAATAAACTTAGAACTTGCATAAACAATTAAAAGGAAAAGAGGGCTTACCTCTTTTTGTGAAGCTGAAGAGAAAAAGCTTTATGTAATACCTACAAAACATAAAATTAAACAAAGTGAGCTTGCAAGAAGCATAGAGCTTGTAAGAAGCTTTATGCAAACCTAATGCAAAGAGCTTTATGCATAGCCTATGCATAGAGCATGCATAAAACTTGCAAGCCTATGCATAGAGCTTGTAAGCCTATGCATGAAGCTCTAAGCCTATGCATAGATATTACAAGCCTATGTATGAAGCTCAAAGCCTATGCATAGAGTTTATGCAAGCCTATGCATAAGCTTTATGCATAGAGCTTGCAAGCCTATGCATTAAGCTTGCAAGCATATGCATAAGCTTTATGCATAGAGCTTGTAAGCCTATGTTCCTAGATTCATGCATAACGATGAGGATGAACGAATGATGTCACATGTGCCACATGGAAAATGATGAATTCGAAAGATGGATGGGTCAATGTGCAAAAAGGTCATGACATTTTGTCGTCTTAACACTTTTGTGATGGAAAAGTGGATTAAGAAATATGAAGATGCAAGAAAGATAAGGATAGAGGAGAGAAGAGCATTTAAGACATCACCATAAAAGTACATGACATACCCACCCACAACCTAAAGGCTCTTCCAAAGTATTGAAATATTGAATGGCTTAGAGATGTACTAGAGCAAACCGAAAGAACGGGAGAGGAGATTACAAGAGAAGAATGGGAGTATGAAAGGGAATGCGACTACCATATAAGTAAAGATGTTTTAATATTTAGAGATGTACTAGAGCAAACCGAAAGGACGGGAGAGGAGATTACAAGAGAAGAATGGGAGTATGAAAGGGGATCCGACTACCATATAAGTAAAGATGTTTTAATATTTAACTAATATATATTGTATTTTGCTAAGATATATAATGTTGAATACTAAATTTCTTACATATAAGCTATATTTAAGATTTTTTATTGGGTTGCAGTATAAATTGCATAATGCAATGTGGTCAAAAGGTTGACATTTTCACACTCAACATGTGGACTCCAAGAGAATCACATATGATTGTGGTGTAATGGCAAGTTTTGATCAAGATAGTCAAGCTAGTAGAAGAGATAATAACATAATAGCAGAGAAACTTGAATATTGTGGAACAATTCAAGACATCTTGGAGATTGGATTTAGAGCTTTCAAAGTGTTCATCTTTGATGTTAAGCGGTTCAAAGTGGTATATAGAGGTGCTCAAACAATGTTAAGAAGCATCCAAGATGATTTTTTACAATTAACGTGACTAAATTATGGCAAGATTCAATCGACACATACGTTCTACCACAACATTGTGTACTTGATTTTTAGTTTTGATGAATCTATAGATAAAAGGAAGGCATTGTATATATTTTCTTGTAAATATTTTCTGGTTCTTCTTTTTAGGTTGTGTTTCATCGAGACCAAAGAGATCCTAATTGGTGGTATGTAATACAAACCGCTCCTTGATCTAAATGTATATTTCAAGATCAAGATGTTAAAGAAGAAATGCATGGTAGACAATCAATGGAAGATACAACTAACAATCAATATGACTATCATGAGAACCAAGAAGTGGAACAAATCCATTTAGAATTTGAGGAATGCAATACAAATGAAGATCTACTTCCTTTGGTTTCATCAAATGAAATCAATGAGCCTACGTGTCATAACCATGATGATAATACCTCTACATGTTCTTCAAGTAGTGGAATAGGACTTTGTATTGATATAGGAGCCATCAAAATGATAGATTTAGAGATACACTACGACAAACAAAGAGCATAGCCATGAAGAGCCGTGAGAATTTCAAAGGATCTATAAATGTAAAAAAGCAATCACAATGCTATTGATGTGGCTACCAGCACGCGGCTATAACAACGTCAATAAATGTATGTACAATAATCTCAATAATCACGTGTATAGCAGCAAAATGATCATGTGTACAGCAGCGTATATAGCCACGTGCAGCTATAGCCACTTATTGTCTGGACACAAAAAAATGCAATTAGAATGTGGGGGATTTTTAGGGATATGTGTCCCCACAAATCTTCCCCATTCTGTCCCTGTTTTTTTTATCACATTATTTAAACACTAGTTAAGGACATTTAGAACACTTAAACACTAGTTGAGGACATTATTTAAAATCACATTATTTAAACACTAGTTAAGGACATTTAGAACACTTAAATGCTAAATACTTAAACACTTAAAATAAAAAATAATAATTACAATAAGTCAAAAATATCATGGATTATATTGTAAATCTCAAATTACATAGTTCATTACACCTAAATCTTAAAGTACATTTTGCTGAGCTCATTGCACTAAATCAACAAGCTGAGTATGAGCTGTTGTTTCTTGTGTGGAAGAGATAAGACAATTCTACCTCCACTCTGTGATTTGGAAAGCTTCTCTTGGGCTTTGTTGATTTTATCTTGAGTGTAGTCGCCACACTCTTGTACACTACAAACAAGATGTGCGACATACTGCTTTCTACAAAGAGTAGTATTGTATATGCATCTCCATCATTTTGGTACATCAGCAACAATAACATGTTTATCTTCATTAGCGTTTCAAGTCTAGCCATTAAAAAAAACTACACAAATGCATTACATTGAGTAAGCATTGATGGATGCATATGCTTAAAAGCATTAATGCATTACTATATATGGGTTACGTATTAAGCTTTAAGCATATGGCTTATACATTAAGCTTAATATCCTTATGCCTAAATGCCCTTATGGCATATGCATAAAGCTTTATGCAAGCTCTATGCATAAAGCTTTATACAAGCTTCATGCATAGAGCTCTTTGCAAGCTTCATGTGTAGAACTCATGCAAACTTCTTGCATATACTCATAAATAATATCTCCGCATGATGTACAAGCATTTGAGTTCTCATGATTATCACTAAATGCTTTCCACTTTGTTCTCCCTGTCTTTATTGTCCTTTGGTTGGTGATGAATGAGATTCTAAACGCTTGTAACATAATGTAGAAAATTTAATTTATTGAGTCATATGCAAGAAGATTTATGCATAATCTTTGCAAGCCTATGTATAGAACCTATGCATAAAGATTACAAGCCTTTACAATACAAGCGTAAACCAAATCTAAACCCAGCACCCAAGGGTGCAATAAACTTAGAACTTGCATAATTAATTTAAAAAAAAAGGAAGCTTAAAACTTAGAACTTAAAAGCCGATTCATAGATCTTGTAAGAAGCTTTATGTAAGCTCTATGCACAATGCATAGGTTATGCATAAAGCTCTATGCATTAGGCTTGCATAAACAATTTAAAAAAAAAGGAAGCTTAAACCTTAGAACTTAAAAGCCTATTCATAGATCTTGTAAGAAGCTTTATGTAAGTTCTATGCACAATGCATAGGTTATACATAAAGCTCTATGCATTAGGCTTGCATAAAGCTTTATGCATAGGCTTCTTGTTGTAAGCTCTATGTATTATGCATGAAGCTCTAAGCCTATACATAGAGCTTGCAATCCTATGCATAGAACTTGCGAGCATATGTATGAAGCTCTAAGCCTATACATAAAGCTTTATGCATTAGGCTTGCATAAAGCTTTATGCATAGGCTTCTTGTTGTAAGCTCTATGTATTATGCATGAAGCTCTAAGCCTATACATAGAGCTTGCAATCCTATGCATAGAACTTGCGAGCATATGCATGAAGCTCTAAGTATATAGATAGAGCTTTATGCAAGCCTATGCATTAAGCTTGCAAGCCTATGCATATGCTTTATACATAAAGCTTACAAGAAGCCTATGCATAAAGCTTTATGCAAGCCTAATGCATAGAGATTTATGCATAACCTATGCAATGTGCATAGAGCTTGCATAAAGCTAGCAAGCCTATGCATAGAGCTTGAATAAAGCCAGAAAGCCTATGCATAGAGCTTGCAAGCCTAAACTAAACCTAAACCCGGTACCCAGGGTACAATAAACTTAGAACTTGCATACAAAATTAAAAGAAAAAGAGGGCTTACCTCTTTTTGTGAAGTCGAAGGAAAAGATTTATGTAATACCTTCAAAACATAAGATTAAACAAAGTGATTAGTACATGAAACATAAGATTAAACAAAGTGAGCTTGCAAGAATAGATCTTGTAATAAGATTTATTCAAGCCTAATGCAAAGATCTTTATGCATAGCCTATGCATAGAGCTTGAATAAAACTTGCAAGCCTATGAATAGAGCCTATAAGCCTATGCATGAAGCTCTAAGACTATGCATGAAGCTCTAAGCCTATGCATAGATATTGCAAGTCTATGCATGAGGCTCAAAGCCTATGCATAGAGTTTATGAAAGCCTATGCATAAGCTTTATGCATAGAGCTTGCAAGCCTATGCATAGATCTTGCAAGAAGCTTTATGCAAGCCTATGCATAAAGCTTGCAAGCCTGTGTAGAGCTTGCAAGAAGCTTTATGCAATCCTATGTATAAAGCTTGCAAGTCTATGTATAAAGCTTACAAGCCTATGCATAGAGCTTACAAGCCTAAACTAAACCTAAACCCAGCACCAACTAAGGGTGAAATAAACTTAGAACTTACATAAACAATTAAAAGCAAAGGAGAGCTTACCTCTTTTTGTGAAGCCAAATAAAAAGCTTTATGCAAGATCTACAAAACATAAGAGTAAACAAAGTGATTAGTACATGAAACATAAAATTAAACAAAGTGAGCTTGCAAGAAGATTTATGCAAACCTATGCATAAAGCTTGCATAGAGCTTCCAAGAAGATTTATGCAAGCCTATGCATAGAGCCTATGCAGCTTGCAAGAAGCTTTATGCAAGTCTATGCTTAAAGATTGCAAGCCTAAACTAAACCTACACTCGGCACCCAAGGCTTGCATAAACAATTAAAAAAAAAAGAGGGCTTATCTCTTTTTGTGAAACCGCAGGAGAGGATTAGTGTAAGACCTACAAAACATAAGACAAATGCATATACCCTTGCCTTTGTTATAGCATAAGTTGATTGATAATGACTTGGTGTCGGGTCACTTTGGATGGGCTTGGAAAATACTGATCAAGTTTCGACATCTCTCTGATCTCGTGAAAATTTTTCTCCATGGCCGTGCAAGTGTGAACAAGCACCTTAGGATTAGCTAGTACATAAGTGACCCCATTCATAGTTTAGGGTTGCTTGCTCATTTATACTTCCATCTTCATATCTATAGAAAGCTTCATCTCTCTCGTTTAATCTTGCCATAGCTTCTACTTTTTTTTTTCATTTTTCACAGTTGGATCGTTTTGATGTCAGTTGGATCATTATGTTAGCTCAATCACCAAACAATTTGACTTCCATTTTCCACCACCTTTTACACAGTGTCAACATGTGGTGGATATAATCGCCCATTTCTCGGATTATTTTTGGATATAATCATTTCAATTCTACAATCATTTGTAGTTTCTTCAATCAACCAATCCAACTATTAGGCTATCGAGAATCAATTTTGATTTTTTGGCCAATTCTACTTTTTTCCAATTTCACTTTTTCGGCGATTCCATTTTTTGTGGCCAACCATCCTTTTTGCCAATTTCTTTAGGGAAATTCCACTTTTTGACTAGTTGGCCTAATACCCACTTTTTGACTTTTTGATAAATGAAAATGTGTGTGAGGCCAAAAACAATATAAGGATTACCTTTCTCAAAAGGTAACTTGATAATGAAAATATGCAAGAAAAGCGGTCCATGAATGAACATTTAACAAAATTACAGGGCTTGAGAGAGAAACTTCTCAATATTAATAAAGTCATTTCTGAAAAGGATATGATTTTAACATCACCCTTAACTCATTGCCTAAATCTTATCTGGGTTTTAATATTTCACTTTGGCTTTCTTTGAGGGGAAATGTAACCCCTCTTACCTACTATCAGGAGCTTCTTAGCTTACTTGCAAGAGGAACAATCCAGCACAATAAGAGGATGTTGGTATATTCACGCGATGTAGCCGTGTGACGTAGTGAGAGAATGTAGTGAAAGAGTCAGCTGCATGTAAAAGGATTTTTTTTCGCTTACTACTGCTATACACACATGTATAGCCATGTGTGGCTATACATGCATGGTTATACACGCGTGTATAGCATGCATGGCTATAGCCACGTACTGGGAAAAATTCAAATCTCCCTCCCGGCATGCCTCCTTTCTTTGTTCTCCCAAAAACCTGCGCTAAATGATTTTCCTCTCCTGCCTTCGTGTTCCATACCTCAAGCACATCAAGGACCTCAAGCATGAAACTCATGCTGTCCTCCTTTCTTTATGTGCTTTCATAGCTTCATGGTGAAGGTAAGGGTTTATATTCTCTATTCTCTCCCCTTTGTTTCAATTTCTATGTGCATGCATACTTAGGTCATGATTCTTGCCATTCTTCTTTATCTTATTCTTCTTACTTTTCTTCACTTGTTTGTCTATGCATAGCTCTAATTTGTTTATTTTTGTGCTTTTCCTTGTAGATTGGAACTTGTCTTTCAACGAAAACTCTACTTCTCAACAAACACTCAACTCCTCTAAATTAAGGTAAGAGCACATATCTTTCACAAACCATTTCTTTACTTGTTTATGGTACGCCCTTGGGTACTCGGGAGCATTTTTATTATTATTCATGTAATCATTTTTTAAAGCTTATGCATAAAGCTCAATGAAGCCTTTATTCATGGAGGCTTTATGCATTATTGCTCTATGTATGAAGCCTTTATGCTTAAGCCTTATGCATAAAGGCCTTATGCATAGAGGCTTAAGCATAAGGGCTTTAAGATTGAGGCTTATGCATAGAGGCTTTATGCATAGAGCATGCATAGAGCTCTCAATGCTCTCAATGCATGCATAGAGCTCTCCTTCGGCTTTACAATTTAAAAAGGTAAGCCCTCTTTTTCTTTTAATTGTTTATGCAAGTTCTAACTTTATTGTAACCTTGGGTGCCGGGTTTAGGTTTAGTTTAGGCTTGCATAAAGCCTATTCATAAAGCTTCTTTCTAGCTCTATACATAGGCTTAGAAATTTATGCATAAGCTTTCAAGCTCTATGCATAAAGCCTATGCATAGGCTTGAAAACTTTATGCATAGGCACAATAAATAGGCTTGCATAAAGCTCTATGCATTAGGCTTGCATAAAGCTTTATGCATAGGCTTGTACATGATGGGAAGATAATGTTTATGAGTATATGCAAGAAGCTTGTATAACCTCTATGCATGAAGGTTGCAAAGATCGCTATGCATGAAGCTTGCATAAAGATTTATGATTAGGCTTCATGCAAGCTTTATAATATGTGTTACTAATCACTTAGCTTAATTTTACATTTTATAGGTCTTACACTAATCCTCTCCTTGCTCTAATTTTACATTTTGTAGGTTTTGCACTTAATTTTACGTTTAGGCCTTATGCATATAGGCTTTAGCATTAAGCTTTTATGCTCAAGGCTTGCATATAATGTTTAAGCCTTATGCATAGAGGCTTAAGCACAAGGGCTTTATACATAAGGTAATTAAGCCATATGCTTAATACATAAGCCATATGTAGTAATCTAGTAATGCTTTTAAGCCTATTCATCATCAATGCTTAATCCATCTCAATCCTTAATTAATGCAATGCATTTGTGTAGGTTTATTTTCAATGGCTAGACCCAAAACGTTAATGATGATAAACAATAACATGTTATTGTTGCTTATGTACCAAAATGATGAAGATGCATACAACACTCCTCTTCTTAGAAAGCCGTATGCCACAAATCTTGTTCGTGGTGTACAAGAGCACATTGGTTGCACTCAAGACAACTTCAACAAATCCCAAGAGAAGCTTTCCAAAGCAATCGCAAAGTGGAGGCAGAATTGCTATCTCTTCCACATAAGAAACAACAACTTGTGCTGAGCTTGTCAATTTAGTGCAACGAGCTCAGTAAAATGTACTTTAGGATTTAGGTGTAATGAACTAGGTAATATGTAATTTGAAATTTGCAATATAATCCATAATGTTTTTGACTTATACAATAATTTTTTGTGTTTTAAGTGTTTAAGTGTTTTAAATGTCATTAACTAGTGTTTAAATAAATAATGTGATTAAAAAAACGTGGACAGATTGGGGAGATATGTGGGGACACAAATCTCTCCCATTTTGTCCTCGTTTTTTTCAGACAGTACACGGCTATAGATTCTTGTGCCATATACACTGCTATAGACGTTGTATATACGCAACTATGTCATTGATACACATGCAGTTGTTGATGCTACTATGCATGCGGTTATTGACGCTATTGTAGCATCGTCAATAGCCGCGTCGTGAACATTTTTTTTCCATTTATAGATCCTTTAAAATTTCTGCCCTCTTCACGCGACTGTGCTCTTTGTTTGTAGTAGTGTAGAAATAATGTCTCTTGAATTTTTGGTAGTGTAGTCAAGCTCTAATAACTAAGAATTTTTGACATAATGAACAATATGAATATTGCTTTTGGTTCCCGCATGGTACACATCAAATGGCTTGTACCTTTTAATGTCTTTGTTGATCTTTTCTAGAGAGGTGTAGGGTTAAGGAAGACAAGGACAATGTACATGGTGGCAAGCTTCTTGGAGGAGTTTCTTGAAGAGATTTTACAAAACAACTGTAAGCATAAGGAGGTTGTCACAAGCTCGCAAGTCGTGAAAGCGATACTTGATCCAAGCTCCATGAGATTTTGGTACACAATCAAGTCGCTCGAGCTTTAAATCAATTTCAGCTTCAAACGGTTTAAAAAGCATGTTGGAGTGTGGTTGCTAATGGAGAACGCTACTAATGGGGTGCTACAATGGTGTCAGCTTCTATTTACCTCAACAATGAAGTTAAATTGAAAAAAGCTAGACATTGTTTGATATTAGAGAGATGCTTAAGTCAACGGGTTGCTACCCTGATAATTTTACGTATTTCATATCTAAAAAGCAAGTACACAAGAGAGGAGAGAAACATATCATTGTAAGCACATTGTGCACAGTGGACACACATGTTCCTTGTAGCTTAAGACAATGTAATCATCCACAAATGCTTAATAAAAGTTTTTCAAAAACATCCCATTCTTGACCAATACAAGTCTTTCCCTCAGTGCATGTATATAAGGCGTTACAGGTTATCTTAAAGTTGACCCAAATGTAAAAGCAAGTTCATGGAAAGGATTCAACTTTACCAAGGAAGGAAGCAAGTCTAGTCAAGTACGGTATTATAAAATCTATCAACTAGGTGTCCCATTCCTCACACCATCTCAAGGCAATGGAGATATACATGTGTGTGGTGGGTTCTCCATTGCCTTTAGTGGTGTATCGTCTCCATAGGGTCAAATTCCTCGTACATGATATTTGCAAAGGGATTCAAATGCCTAGGTAGATGAGGGTTCCGATGCCTTTGCACGTCTCTTGCCAATATATGAAGCAAAACATAAATCTTGGGATCAAGACTTTACATAGTATGAGCTCAACGAAAGTGTTGACATTGTGGATTTTCATTGTTGATCATATCGCTACATCAAAATACGTAGACACAAACTTTAGGAAAGTTTTTAGATCCGGCTGCAACACAACATATTGACGGTTTAATTGGTGGCAAGGCAACCTTATTACCATGCAAACTTCCTATTGTAGGACCTCCTTAAAAGCCTCCTTAAAAGCAACCCATTCAAATCCAAGATAAGCAATTTTATGTGCCTATATAAACATTTAGAGGTGACAATAGACAAGGATTAAAAGATAATGAATCATTTTCCATTCAACAAAAGTTAAGCAAAGAAAAGGATCGACCATTTCCAAGTACATTTTTCATGGACCCTTATGCCCCTTAATAACTTTCTACCTTGGCTCTCTCCTCTCTCTCTCTCTCTCTCTCTCTCTCTCTCTCTCTCTCTTTCCCTCTTTGACCTTGGCACTCTCCTCCATCCCTGTTGTTTCCATCTCCTCTTTGTCATGGCTGGCACTCTACTCTTCTCTCTCTTCAACCTCGGAACTCTCCTCCTCCTCTTCATTGGGTTGGCATTCTTCATTGTTGTCTCTTCTTTGTACTTATCCTCACTGGCACCATCCGCCCACTGTCTCTTTGGTCTTGTTATTCTCTTCCTTGTTGCCTAGGATCTTTTTCCTTTTCTTCTTTGCTTTGCCAATTGTTTTTTGAAGTCTTTTTCTTGGCCTCTCATACTTTTGTTTGACTTTGTTAGTTGCTCTTTTTATGTGGAGCTCTTGCTCTTTTTGATCTTCTTTGTCCTCTTTGACATCAAAATTCTGTGTTTAGCATTCTGATGTTTGATGTGGTGAACCATGTCGGATCAATCTACGGGAGAAAGAACACTTTTTTACATAAAAATATGCACCATTTTCTTGAAAACATTTGTATGTTTAGGCATGATACCTTTTCATTATACACACTATGCTGATGCCTAGGCACTTTCTAATGCACATCAGGACATACTACCTGCAACAACAGCTGGAGGAGTCTGCTTGCGAGCACTACAGAAAGCCTTTTGTTAATTTAAGCTTTTATCATGTTTGGGTAAGAATTCACTTCCTAGAAGCAAGTACTTATTGTACTTCTATTTTAATCTAGTTATTATATTTTCAGGTACTTCTTCAAGCTTCTAGAGTTGAAGTAGAGTTTGCCAAAATTTCTCTATGGATTGTGATACTGTCTCATGGTTAGACATAGTCAAAGAAGTATCCCATGTACAATGTGCTTTGAGAGTAAACTGAGGTGGCAAAAAGCTGGACTTCACTTTACATTAGAATTCCACCAAAGTAGTTGGTTTATCACTACTTTTACTACGAAGAACATTCCACCATAATGATGCATGGTAAATCATGTGGTTGGTAGCACATTTGATCTTATCTCTTTCAGAAAAGTTCTCCTCAGAAAAATAATCATCCAATTAGCTTAACCATGAAAGTATGACACAAGAATCTTTTTTGCCATTAAATTTGATAAAAGAAAAAGTATGACGGCTAATCTTATTGTCCCTTTTTGTTTGTTGAGTGTTGAAGGTGGCCTTGATGATTTTGGCAATGCGGGCATTTTTCAGATTATGGAGTAGCAACTTCATTACCATCAAATCATTGTTCGAGGGCGAGGTGCTTTTGTTGTTCATCTTGAAGTAGTTGCTTGAGAAGTTGAATGCGATCTTCAAAAGTTGGTGGTGGTAGTGGAGGGAGTTTGTAAATCCGCCATCTCGAGGATTGGCATATTCATTAGTAGGGGCATCGTTGATAGGTTGGTTGAAATCGACTCTCAAATCCATGGGTTTGTGAAGAAGAAGCTTGAATTAATTAAGTTAGGTGGCCAGAAGTTTTCTTAAGTTCTTGGTAAAACTCTCAAGAATTTTCGAGATATTTTTTGTAATCTTCTAAGAAATTTTGGGTAAATAAATGGGTTATGGGAGAATGAAAATAATTTTTGGGATTCTAGAAATTTTATGAACAGTAGTTGGGAGAATTTTTACAGAGGCTAAATTGGGCTATAAGCAGGGAATATATCAAAAAAAAGAATTTTCGAATGGGTTATGGAAGAATAAGAAAAAACTTTTATAAGCTTTGGATTTCCAAAGCTTTTTAATAGCTTTAATAAGCTTTAAAGTATAAAGTTTTTTAGCTTTATTATACAAATCTTAAAAGTATAAAGTTTTTTAGCTTTATTAAACTTTAAAGTATAAAGTTTTTTATCTTCGGGTGGACATGGGGGGGGTGTTAGTATATGTTAAATGCCCACCTCTCAGCATGTATCTCACATTGATGTGTGGTGCACATTTGTACGGTCCCCATTATGAGGAGAAGCCATTGATGTATATATCTTTAGTGGGAACCCCAGCTTAGATGTTGGAAGGGGTCGTAGTTGTGTATACATAAGGCTTATACATAAGCTCTTCTGTATAAGCCTTATGCATAGCCTATTAGTATATGTTCAATGCTGCCTCTCAGCATGTATCTCACATTGATTCGTGGTGCACATTTGTATGGCCGTCGTTATGAGGAGAATCCATTGGTGCAAATATCTTTAGTGGGAACCCCAGCTTAGATGCTGGAAGGGGTCGTAGTTGTGACCGTTGATGATTAGGAGATGATGAGGGGTACGAGCATTAGGTGGGGTCCCTATATATTCCATCGGGAACTAAATTCATCATTAGTGGGTGGTGGTTGGTGGGGACGTGTTATGAATACGCAGGCAGTGAGACGCGTTAATGTAACGTAGCTGCCCACATCTTGGACACGTCCACTGCACTACTTGCACTATAAATGGACATAGTTGGCACGAACAAAGGTATCCAATGCTTGTGAGCATATATTCCCTATACTCTCAGTAGGCCCTCCATCTAGAGTCTGTCTAGATTGCCATCTAAGCTCTACACTAAAGTGCACGGGTGGACAGCACCATCATATTGTATCTATCTCTTGTTTGGTATAATTAGAGTTTTAAAATTCTCTCCATTCTCTCTATTGCATTGTCTAGTGTACTTTCTCTTGCTGTATCTATTTTCGCCATGCCATATTCTTACATAGCCTAAAGCATAAGGCTTATACTTTCATATATTATGCAATAATATGGCTAATGCTTACATGGCTCTGGCTTATCCCCGTCTTTTATGCTGACCTATGTGCTGGACACTTCCTCACTTTCACAGAGCCCTCTCTCTCTCTTAGCCTTTACCCCACTGCTCTTGAGATCCCTCTTACATCCACTATGCCGTCTCCTCTCCCCTTTGCTCCTCCAATAGCTCCACACATCTCTGCCTCCTCAGAATCCTCTCCCCTTTGCTCCTCCAATATCTTGACACACCATTGCCTCCTCTGACTCCTCTCCCCTCCACTCCTCTAATAGCCCAACACACCCTTGCCCCCCTTGATGCCTGCAGCCCACTAGATCTCGCATACATCGATGTAGCCTTCTCTTACAACACGAGTTTGCATCTCCTCGCCACTTTGATAGTGGTTCATAGAGTGATGGGAGGGGTCTCTTTACCTTGTGCTTCCCGAGCACAAGAAACGCAAGCATCACATGACCCTTCTTGATGGACATCCATGGAGGAATATTGGGATTCACAACAATAATGGGCCATGTGGACAATGATGCAAACCTCAATCCAAATGGGTTCACCCCATCCATACCCAATCTAAGCCGTAAATTATAGGGCTCATCTTTGAACTCTGGCCATTCATCCTCAATGTGAATCCAAGACGGTGAGTCGATGATGGGAATCCTCATCATGCCATCGGTGGAACGATGGTTCACATGCCATGTCATTAACTCAACAATGGATTGACACCTAAACATATGTTGAATGTGAGGTATAACAAGAAAGTGCCTTAATACCTTTTACGAAAATTTTGCACCTTGTAAATCCTTCCTCTAACAATCCTCTGGACATTGAATGACATTTGCAAAGGCACCCTCAAATAGTACACAATCATTATGGCATGCATGAATTCGAGTGTAATCCATAACAAGTTTGGAAAGTATTTTTTACTTCTTGTTGCAGGCATCAAATTGTTTGTTGGGGGCATGGGAGCATCTTATTTAATAATCAGAGTATGCTATTCACACTATTATCGCTCCATCTATATGTTATTTGCAAGTTGAGGATTTCCAAGCATGCCCGTAAAGTTGAGTACTTTACACCCTCATAAAATAGTGTGTTGGCCTCCTTGTGTAACACATCCTCTTTTTCAGAAGTTTAAAAGTTAGGTGTCTCTTCCTCACCCTTGCTTAGAAAAAAGTGAGTGGTCATCTCCTCCATGACATATCCTCTTCCTCTATCTCATGTGGCGGAAATCCTGGGTCTTCCAAATGTACTAAACATGCTCCAGTTTCCAAGTACTCCTTATGATGCTTGTACTCCTTCCTCAAGTTTTCCCCAATGATAGAATAATGAGGCATATTTGTGTAGTACTTGTACATGAATGTCCATGCCCTCCTCATCCTAATGAACCATATTTAAAAATGACAATCAACATTACATATGTCAAACCATGAGTATGCATGTCATCTCATAAGTTTATATAGTAACCAAGGAATTGGCTTGCATCATCATGTTGGCTGGCATTGGTTCAAACGATCACCATTTTCTAATATGCTTCAATGTGACTCGACATTCATGCATACAAACATTCTTTCATCTTGCACATGAACAAGGGATTCTTCTTTGCAACCACTATGGACCTCCAATTATCAATGACCCATCACTGTCTGAACTAGTAGAAGACATTTGTATCAAGTAAAAAAAGTGTGCATGTTAAAAATTGAATATGAATACATACACTAACATGAATATGAATATGAATACATACACTAAATCTAGCAGTGTCAATGGTATATGGAATGGTTTGCTCTCTGGAATTTTCCTAGTGATGCTATAATCGTCACATATAAGCATCTCTGAAGTGCCATTGGGTGTCATTTATAGCGACACTGGAGAATTAACTTTCGAACGTGCGGCACCACCGATGCCAATCTTGGATGACACCGGCTCCATCTATTCCATCAATCTAGCTTTATCACATGCATTTGTATTCCTCTTCCCCTTCTCCTTTCTCTTTCTCTTCCTCTTCCTCTTTCTCTTTCTCTTTCTCCTTATTCATCACTACATGGCTATGGTGTGAGGAGCTAATGAAGGTATTCTTCTCCTATGCTTAACCCTAATGCATTTGTACTTCTTTTCTTTTCCTCTTCCTCTTCCTCTTTCTCTTTCTCTTTCTCTTCCTATTCATCACTCTAAAAGTGATGGTGTGACCTAATAAAGATTTTCTTCTATTATGCTTAATCCTAATGCTTAATAGAGTACATAATGAGATTAGGGTTAAATTTTAGAGTACACTAACCTTCTTTTAGATTCTTCTCCTTCTCCTTTTTATGATCATGCTTAATGTGTATTAGTCTTTTGTATGTCTCTTGCTTTTGGTAGATAGAGTTCATTAAATGTGTTACTAATCTCTCTTTTGCCATTTTATGTTGTGTAGGTCTTGCACTAATGCTCTCCTTTGGCTTGATAATAAAGAGATAATCTCTCTTTTTCTTGTATTCTTTAATGCAGGCTCTATGTTTATTGCACCCTTGGGTGCCTAGGTTTACCTTAGTGCATTAAGCATTATACACAAAGCTTATGCATGCTTAAAGATTATGCCTAAGGCTTAAAGTATAGAGCTTATGCATTCTTTAAGCTCTATACATAAAGCTTTATGCATAGAGCTTAATGCATTCTTAATGAATTAAGCTTTAAGCATGTGCATAAAGCCTTTTACATAAAGCTCTATGCATGCATAAAGCTTATGCATTAAGCCTTATGAATAGAGTTTAAAGTATGCATAAAGCTTTAAGCATAGAAGAGGTATGGTCTTTTTTTCTCATAAATGTGTTGCTAATCACTTTTTTTCACTTATGCAAGCTTTATGCATAAGCCTTTTGCATACAGCTTATGCAAGCTTTATGCATAAGGCTTAGAGCTTATGCATAAATCTTATGCAAGCTTTATGCATAAGCCTACATAAAGCCTTATGCATAGAGCTTATGCAAGCTTTATGCATAAGCCTTATAGCTTATGCATAGAGATTTTCGCATAAGCCTTATGCATAGAGCTTATGCATAAGGCTTATGCATAGAGATTATGCAAGCTCTATGCATAAGGCTTATAGCTTATGCAAGCTTTATGCATAAGCCTTATTCATAGAGCTTATCCATAAGACTTATGTATAGAGCTTATGGCTTATGCATAGAGCTTATGCAAGCTTTATGCATAGAGCTTATACATAGATCTTATGCGTAAGGCTTATAGCTTATCCATAGAGCTTATGCAAGCTCTATGCATAAGCCTTATAGCTTATGCAAGCTCTATGCATAAGGCTTATAGCTTATGCATAGAGATTATGCATAAGGCTTATAGCTTATGCAAGCTTTATGCATAAGCCTTATTCATAGAGCTTATCCATAAGACTTATATATAGAGCTTATGGCTTATGCATAGAGCTTATGCAAGCTTTATGCATAGAGCTTATACATAGATCTTATGCGTAAGGCTTATAGCTTATCCATAGAGCTTATGCAAGCTTTATGCATAAGCCTTATAGCTTATGCAAGCTCTATGCATAAGCCTTATACATAGAGCTTATGCATAGAGCCTATGGCTTATACATAGAGCTTTAAGATTTTTTGTTTTAAGCTTAGAGCATTCTTATGTTATTTAAGCTTTAAGCGTTCTTATGTTAGAGTGGTAAAAAAGGTCTACATCCTATCTACATACGGTGAGTCCAATATCCCGAGAGCGTCCAACCAACCACTTATGCTTACGCTCTACTTGGGTGGAGAAGGATAGGTCCTTGAAATTTCTTATGAGCTCTACCCGCTCCTCTAATCCTCTAGAAGTAAGAAGGTGACTGAATGTAAATGCTATGCTATCATCCTCAATAGGAAGCCCAAGGACTCTAAATAAATACGACCCAACCATCTCTATTGAGCCATCTAAAAAAGAAACCTAGTAGCAGCATTACAAGTTTCAATTTTGAAATCCAAAAACCGAGCTCTAATACCAAATGTGAGACCCCCACCCCCTAATTTTAAACTATTGGGCAAAAAAACTATTCTACAAAGGCAAAGTGACTCACTCGAGGCCTCCCCTACAATCTACACAATGAGTATCACCGTAGTGGCTCCCCAAGGCTTTGAATTGGTGGAAAATTCCCTCACCAAGAATGCATGGTGATTCCTCCAAGTTAATCAAATAACTTCTAACACAAAGTTTTATCGATACGGTCAACTTTTCTACTCCCAAAGTTGTTTTTTGTTATGCACACATACATACACATTGCCCAAATTTATGGACTCAGCCTAACCCTATCCTACCTATGGGTTAGCCTACAGCCAACCACACTAAATCTATACATTCAATGTTCAAGTAGGCACCCACCCATCACTTTTGATTTTACTCACACACACCTTAGAAAATAGGTACACACACACTCCTCCAAAGGCAATTTAACAAACATTTTAGTATATTCATGAATTCAATTAGATATATAAAAATTCACCCACTATAAACCTTTGTAGCTTGGGAATTACACATACAACTCACTCAGGAATTATGCATCCGAGTTCTCGGGAATTACACATCCGAGTATAATATCCCCTAGTTAGACTCTAGGATTATAGGACCTGGGAGCCTGTCTAGCTTGAAGTCAGACTGTCGAGCGCTTGTCCACTCTTGTTTCCATCAAGAGCTGCTTTCGTTGGCCATACCGTAGCCTCAACCAACAAGCATGTCACTTCATAGGCCACATCTGAGTTGCTTGTGCCAATTTAAGCCCTTCTACCGAACCTTTCTGCTCTAAGGCCACTTTGGCGTCCCTCACCCAGGCATGCTGAGAGCACACCCACATTCAACTAAGATGGGTCAAGGTTTTGGGTGACCGCTTTCATGTGGCACACCCCATCATGGTGGATAACATCCATATGGCAAACAACTAACCTCTGTGGTACCTTCACATGCCACCATGCCACAACATCTCTATTTACAAAAAAACAAATCATAAAACATTGAAATATGTTTCAAGCAAATACATCAATGGTTATTAAACAACTATGGAAAATAAACGACAGCAATTTGGACAAGACAACTTAGTCTTTCCATATGAATCTCTACCTTGATCCACAAAACGGCATCTGTTCTGAAAGGATGGTTTCTGTACTTTGTTCCAAAATCATCATCCAATACCTATTTCTCATAAGTAGCTTCTCATTCATTTACAACGGAAATAAATCTAGTTTTGTTTAAAGTTTCATTATGGAATTGATGGTCCTTCTAATGTTTAATCCAAGGTCATTTACCAATCTTACCAGAAACCATATATCTATCAAGAGAACTTTTTATTGAAGCTTGATGTATGGATTCATGGTAAGTACCTCATACTGAGCCATGCTAATATCTATCTTATTGAGGTAAAGGGTAAACCTGTAAGTCATATGAAAGAAGCTTTAAAACTAAGTGTCATGACACTAAACATTAAGGTTTCTGACCTTGTCAAGAGGGATTTCTCTTCTAGTTTCCTTATAGGTATTAGAACATAAAGGTAGAAGACTATGAAAGGAGAGTGTACCATAAATTCAATGTGAACATTAAGGTCTTAGACTATGAAATAATTTTTTTGTAATATGAATTGAAATGATAGCTGAGGACTTTTCTTTTCTATTCTTAAGCTTTTGAGTAGGAGAACCATGCAAGAAATTACCACAATCTACTCCACCTTAAAGTCATTTCTCTAATTTCTTCTTCCTTTATAGGCCTAAACTACCTTATGACTAAAAGTCATCATTAAGAGTTAAGGTTTTCTTCTAGGCACATGACCTAAGGGAAACCACCTTCCTAACTATTCCCATTCATTTACTTAGATGCATTCTTAGGGACAATAGTACTCTCTTACATCAACAATCTCTTGGTTCTCCTTTAAGTCCCTAAATCTACCCTAATTATTGAAATTATCAACTCAAACTCCTAATCAACCTTCATTAGCTTCTGAACATGCCTTGCAATCACTATGGAAGGGCTTGTGCTGCTTACTTCTACATTGAGGGTAAAGAACACTAGGTTATTATGCATATCTTTAATGATCTTGGCCCATAAAGATCCTAAATTTTTAGAGACAAAGATGGTTACAATTTCTAGTCGTAAATTGATCCTAAACCTATCCTTAATCATGCTAATCAACCCCCAAGATATAACTTATAAATACCTATCACCAATATAAAGGTATGGAATGGACTTTCAAAAAAATGGATGGGGTCTAGGCTTGGACTCACCTCTTCTAATTTAATGTAAGCTGGCCTTGAATTGTGTGCACATGCCTCCCTCCTCTTCTAATTTGATCTAAGTTGGCCTTGAATTGTGTGCACATGCCTCCCTCCTCTTTCCTTGGTGAATGAGCTATGCACAAACCCCAATATAACCCACCTTTTGCATCAAAAGAAGAGCAAGTACCCCCCAATTCCCAAGAGAAAAACTCGTGTAAAAATGAAAGAGAAAGGCACCTTTTTATACAAAAAGGAGGACCTTGGCTGAAAATAGAAGCTTGAGTTTAACTTGAACCTTTGCATGGAAGGTCTCTCGCATTATCTTGAGTAAACTAGATCTCTTGAGTTCAACTAGCCCAAGGCCACTTAACTCATGCTAACTCCACTATCACTAGTTGAACTTAATTGGACTATGACTAACTCATGCTTATCTAGGCTTCTCATTCAGTTAACTAATTGTAACTCTAGTTAATTAATGTCTACCTCCACTTAAAGTAATATTTGGAGCTTAAATAAATTCATTAATTCAACCATTAAATTTGGCTGAGGTCTAAGAATTGCACACATATTAAAAGAATCCATTTTCTTACCCTAAGAATTCTAGCCCCATTGCGGGGTATACTTGGGGACACTCCCACCATTCATTTCTTCCTCCACTTCTCTTGAAGCTTGCACAAAAGTTTCCTCCGGCACATCCAAAATTCCATGCTCTATTGCTTCCTCCCCTTCTACTTCCTCGGCGGAGGCCAATGCATTGCGCCTCGGTCGTCCCTTGGGTTTCCGTGCCATAAAATCCCTATTTTTGGAAAAATGGCGATAGATTAGGGTAGGGTTGTTGGATTAAAGAGATCTATAGCTTAATAGAGAGCTAATGAGATACTCTAAACCCCTTTGCAAAGACCCAAATGAATTGAAGTGTGCTACTACTCTCTGTTTAGGGTTCTCAAGGATATGGGCTGAAATAGTATTTTGGCTATATCTTGAGCTGGAAATATCAGAATTTAAAACTTTCTTACTCAAATCGAAGCCCTTGCAAGCCTATGTGATTAGATCTATGAGACCGATTAGGGTAGGGTTGTTGGATTAAAGAGATCTATAGCTTAATAGAGAGCTAATGAGATACTCTAAACCCCTTTGCAAAGACCCAAATGAATTGAAGTGTGCTACTGCTCTCTGTTTAGGGTTCTCAAGGATATGGGCTGAAATAGTATTTTGGCTATATCTTGAGCTGGAAATATCAGAATTTAAAACTTTCTTACTCAAATCGAAGCCCTTGATGAGTTCTACAAGCCTATGTGATTAGATCTATGAGACCATAAACTCCATGTGATTGAATTAGGGTTTATCAATCCTGGTAAAACCCTAATTTTTGCCCTAAAGGAATATCCAATTTCAAAGGTTAAGGGCTTGTTGGGTAGGTCTAAGGAAGTACTAAGGTCTTGTGTAATCACCTTTAATTTAGTCCTAAAGGATTTTGACTGAATTAGGGTTTTGACAATTCTGCAAAAACTTGCCCAAGTGACTTTCTTAGTGACCAATGGCTTCCCGCTTGCCCCAATTCACTTGTTCAAGCATCCAACACTCCATTGACATCCAAAAGCTCATAGTATGTGCTCACCAATGCCCATAGCTCCAACCATGCATAGGATTTTAGAAAAATTTTGGCATGGTCTCCTTTGTATTAGGAGCAAAATCTCAATCTCCTAAGCATCAAATTTCAGCATCAACACTTATTGGCATCTTGCATAAACTGCATAACACCTTGCCCCAATGTTTTCCTCGACCAATAGGCATCAAATCCATGCATAACCCAAGTGGATCACTGCAATACATGTACCAATGTCTTTGATGAAGCGCGTCGGAGCTTGCTAATCTCCTAGCCAAGCTCTTCCCACCCTCGTACCTAGTCTGATTCTAGGCACAAGTTGGGGCCATGTCTTTCCCACCAAGTACCTAATCCTCCACCATGCCGCATTCCCACCCCACGGCACTCATGGCATGGTGGATTCAAGCCATGCTCCCCTCTCGGGCCTCTTCTCTCCAATGCCCGAGGTACCTCACAACATACTAGATGCTAGGAATGGAAAGTTGTGAGAACAATTGTGATGTGGTGGTGTGCTTTGCTTGAATGTAAAAGCAACGAAGATTACTTACAATCACATGGCATGACTCATGCCCTTTTTACAACTCATTCATTACAACCAAAAAGCATGGACTCATGCTTTTCAATCAAATCCCAAGAATCTTCCCTCTATCCAACAAAACCACTCAACTCCAATCACCACAGAGGGTAAGCAAGATCAATAGATCAATCCACAATCTCATATGCATGCCCACACTCCATGTGACTCCTCATAGCATTGAGATGGCTATAAGTGGCTCAATGGCATCCAATACCCTTTGCAATGCTTAAAGATATGAGAATATGTGTCATATCAATTCAAAATTGGTGCCAATAGCTCATTCATGGGTTCCATAACTCTTCCAATGCATAGAATCACATACATTGCATTCATTTGCATGCATAATACCATTCATTTGATGAAGATTTCCCTTCTCTAATGACCAATGGCATCCCAATGGAGAATGGTAAGCTATAGATTCATCATAAGGGCATGAATGCTTGCCTTGATCATCAAACTCTTCAAAAAGGCATCCCACATATGGCTCAATGGCAAATGAGAGCAAATAGTTTGCTATATACCCCTATTTTTGGCATGTAGACAATACAATGAGCTAATTAAGCATGTAGGAAACCCTAATTTCTATAATTTAGGGATTTCCACACATGGAATCCCCAAACTTGCCCTTGATTACAATGGAAGGTTTGATTCATGGAAAATGTTGAATAGCCACTTACCAAAGAGTGTTTAGAACCACCATTAATTGATCTTGATGAAGGAAATTGCTTGAATGCCTCTATTCTTGAAGACTTTATTCTCTGTTTTTGGAAGTTCACCATACCCACGAAATCACCAAGAAACCCTTGCAAATGGACTCCAACTTCATCCCCACCCTTTGTGCCAAGCTTAGAATACTATGGCTATGCTTCTTGCACTTGGTAATCATCAAATGGAGCCGTGAGGATGTTTGCAAATGCGCTGCTACCGAGCGCAGCCTGACGGCCAAAAATAATGTGAAGATACACAAGCTAAGCCTCCATAGATGGCATTAAGGTTCCCATTGATGATCAAATAATGTTAGGGAGAGTGAATAGCCAAGAAATCCACTAGTTCTAAGGTTTGAGTGAAGGAGAAGAAGAGGGAAGAAAGGAACCAGAATTGATCAAAATGGGGCCTCTAGCACCAAATCTCTCCTAATCCCCCAAGATCAACAGATTTAGAGCATGCTTAGGGAGCATTAACCAAGGAAGGACCAAGAAATTCAAGAAAATTTCCAAGAACATCAAGAAAATCAAGAAATACCAATCTCATGCACCAAAAAAACCTTGAAAATGGATCAAAATCAAGGCTCTGATACCAAATGGAATGGATCTAGAGTTAAAGATGAAATCAAACACATGAAAGATGAATTCTAGCATCCATTACACATGAAATTAGCATTTCCAAGCATCATAGCCAAAGATGAACAAGAGAGAGAATCCATATGTGTATGTAGCAAAGAGGAAGATACACAATGGCCTAAGTGTGTTAACCTCTCACCAGGAGGATGGCTTGAAAGCTAGCCATAAGCCTTGACCATAGATGGCCATCTCCATAGTAGGAGCCAAAGGTACAATGGAATGTCCAAGATTAGTAAAAATAACAAAAGGTTCTATCCATGTGCCCAAGGCCCTATTTATAGTGTTTTACCCATGGGCCCATTTACATGTGTGCTATAGGTTCATGACTCTCTCTCTCTCTCTCTCTCTCTCTCTCTCTCTCTCTCTCTCTCTTTATATGTGTGTATGTGTGTGTGTGTGTGTGTGTGTGTCTGTGTGTGTGGTGGTTTGTAAGAAAAGCTATAATCCTTACCTTACTCTCACACTCACTTTACATGGAACATTGTATACTTTTGTAACTAAGAAAACACTCATGAATAGTTTTTTATCAAGAGTTACAAAACATAACTAAAATGCATCCACTTTAGAATTAGTTGCTATACTATTTCAATATTTTTAAGATTTTATATGGAAGTTTCTTCACTCTTTGAGTCTCTCCATGAGATTCTATAAATGTTGAGAACTCATAAGCTAGAGGTTTGAATGGTTTAAATGTTAACTATGGAAGTTTCTTCACTCTTTGAGTCTCTCCATGAGATTCTATAAATGTTGAGAACTCATAAGCTAGAGGTTTGAATGGTTTAAATGTTAACTATGTTGTTGAAATTTGAGCAAAATGATGAGCTATGGTGGATCAAACACTAGAATCAACATGATTAACAAAGTGATTAAGAAATGATTAAGACGTAATTAGTGAATAATTAGCAGATAGATTAATGTAGGCATGGATACTCAAAAACCAGCAAATTCTCATTAGGGCTATGCCTCAATTTATAGAGTTTACATCAAGCATCTAATCCCATTGATTTCTCCATGATTCACTCCCTGAATATCTCCACCTCTTGCCTGATTCTCTCCACCTCTTCTCTTTTCCCTGAATATCTCCCAGAATAACTCCACACTCCTAAATTCTCTCATGCTACCCATTATTCTCTCCCAGTAGATTCTTCTCACCTTTTCACAGGTTCTTTCACAATTACATCTCCTCTTTTACAGCCTCTATCCAAGAGCTTGTTCCCACACACACCCTATTCACTTGTATATTTCAACACCTCCCCTCAAGTGAATACTCCTAGTACACCTAGACCCTATACCAAGTTTGCCTCCCCTTACTTGGTAGTCCGCGACCAGTGTCTACTCCTCCCCTCAAGTTATCTCAGCACACCTGGACCCTGTATCAAGTTTCTTTCTTACTTGAAAGTCGGCGACCAGTGCCTCAAGTCCCTAAACTCCATAGTCCTTGACACTCTCTCTCTTTATGTGTCAAAGGCTACTATAAGTGCCCGCGACCTTGACTAAAGTGCTCACACATACATCTACCACGTGGCCTACATCATCGGTGGCTCAGAGGTGGTTTTACTTTATTGGGGCAGGTTACATTGGGTTGTGGGGTCTCTCTCTCTCTCTCTCTCTCTCTCTCTCTCAGAGATTTTCACATGGCTCCTCACTCTTTGGAGCCTCACATCTTCTCTTTTCTTCAGTCTTCTTCTCGTGGCAGCATCTGTCCACGCGTCCGTCTCTTCTTTTAGTCTTCTCGGGGCAGCTTCTCTTCTTGTGGCAGCTTCTCTTCTCGTGTCCATGTCTTCCTTCAGATCTTCTTCTCGGTGTGGATCCTCTTCTTGGGAAGAGATATTCTTCTTCTTTCATGGCTGGGGCCATGAGCTCGTCCGTCAGGTCATTTTGCTCCTCCATGTGAGCAACATGTTTCAATGTTTTGCTGACAGTTCCTTTGGGCTTTTTATGTTCATTTTGTATCATCATGCAATGCAAACCCAAATTTATGCGGGAGGTCTTACCTCTTGCCTTAATCTGGACAAGGGCAGTGTCTGTTCCCATTTTTACACTGATAAAATGTGCCCAATACATAATGCGTATAGCATTCATTCTCATGCACATTCTAAATGCAACTCTGGCTGTGAATAATCTTGAATTTGAGTGAGATTTACAGGCATTAACCAAGGGTTAAATGCAAAATGATGATTTTCACAATTTTATCAGCACAATTTTTCCAGAAATTACACTAAATTAAGGGTAACCAATTTGTACGGGATGGTTGGAGTATCAAACCAACTCCGATTTGCAATCTGAAGCTTTAGGGATCTGTATCAGATACCTAATGGTTAATTTGAACCCTCAATTGCACCAAAATACAATGATTAGCACTGATTAATCACTGATTAGCAAATTAATGCTCTGGTTTGTGTGCAGAAAACAGAGTATGCGGGGAGCTCAGATCTGGTGCCTTCCACTTCAAATGAGCTCAAATGCTTTCAAAGGCATCAATAGCAATGAGTCTAGTAGAGGATTAAGCCAAGAAACACAAGATTTGACCAAATAATGAAAGCTTAATCTCTGTTTTACCAAAGTCACCTGCAGATTTGATGAAGAGCTTGGATCTCACTGTAGACTTGATGAAACTCAATTCTGACTTCACCAGCTTGTAGAGCATGCTTGATTACCCCTTGTGCTAAAGGGAATTGAAGTAATTTGTTTGGAGCAAGTAGCAATGGCAAAAATACCTCAGAAAAACGGCGCCCAGCAAAACAGCGATTTCTCCCTCATCGCTTGACGGTTTACGCTTTTGTTTGGATAGGATTGAAGAGCTTTGAAGTGGCTACCATATGCTAGAAGGGCTTGCCCTAATTTGATGTGTGCAAGGTGCTAGAGACCCTCCACTGGCTGGGGGTGAAGGGGAAGATGAAAGCTTACTAAAAAATTGATTTTTTGCTAATTATTTTACTAATCCTAATTAATTCACTAATAGGCTCATAAATCTGGTTGATTCTAGGCATGGCTCTGATACCATGTTGAAATTTGAGCAAAATGATGAGCTATGGTGGATCAAACACTAGAATCAACATGATTAACAAAGTGATTAAAAAATGATTAAGACGTAATTAGTGAATAATTAGCAGATAGATTAATGTAGGCATGGATACTCAGCAAATTCTCATTAGGGCTATGCCTCAATTTATAGAGTTTACATCAAGCATCTAATCCCATTGATTTCTCCATGATTCACTCCCTGAATATCTCCACCTCTTGCCTGATTCTCTCCACCTCTTCTCTTTTCCCTGAATATCTCCCAGAATAACTCCACACTCCTAAATTCTCTCATGCTACCCATTATTCTCTCCCAGTAGATTCTTCTCACCTTTTCACAGGTTCTTTCACAATTACATCTCCTCTTTTACAGCCTCTATCCAAGAGCTTGTTCCCACACACACCCTATTCACTTGTATATTTCAACATATGTAAGCCATCGATCATGATGATAGTTTTATTTTGGGTAATATGGTAGCTCTTCCCTACCTCATTGTAGCATGCTCAACTTATATAATGACTTATTGAAAATAATGGCATAATATAAAGAACAAAACCTTATAAAGTACTTATTGTGTTTAATCCAAGGAGAACCCATGACATTTGTACCCCTCTCTATGAAAGTTTATAGAATATTAAACTTGTTGAAGCCACTAATATTTATAGAACACACAAAGAGTGCACGCGCATCAAACCCCCCCCCCCTCGGCCCTGTGATACGCAAAAAAACTCTTTTTAAACACCTTTCTAGAGGGTTTGTTTGTTGATCTTATGAATTTCATTTATAATAATCACAAGTCTACGTAATGAAGCTATCTATATTTTTCAATATTGCTCAATAAACATGCTAGATTCAATTGTAAGCAAAAGCTAGATAACTACTTTTCAATTGTGAAACATTGGCTAGTTACTTAGAGACGATGCTTACTTTGATAAATTGAGAACATCTTTGTGACATACTTAATTATTATTCAACACACCAATGCCACCATGATAATAGAAGAAATGACAGATACTAAAAAAATAATGCACTAAAAGCAATGATCCTTTTCATTAGATATTAAACTTGGATTTAAAAGATAGTGATGTGTTAGCTTGGAAAAGAAGGTATCTTAAAGAATTCACAATGTGACATGCCTCATATTACGTTATTCTTTCTTGCACATTGTGTGGATTTTATGGTAAAAGAACATTTAAACAATGCTTGCTAGCTTGACATTGAAGTATTATGCATTTTAAATAGTGTATTTAAATTATTAGCTTTTAAAAGCCACAAATTGTTGAAAGAAAAGTAGGATTTTTTAGAAAGTGTATCTAGTCTTAAGACATGGACGTTAGGAAAACCACTCTAACTTTTTGGATTTACAATTGGTAATAGTAAAGTACCTTATTATTAGTAAACTATATTCAACAAATTCTTGCCCACATTAGTTCTTTCTATGTTTGGTTGCTTATAAAAGTGTCCATTGAAAATCCAAACCACACCTAATTTTGAAGTTCAAATTCTCCACATCCATAGAGAAGCCACTCTTTTACTCTCATAAGCTTGCACTTATATATTAATATTGATTAGAGTGCGTTTAGAAGGAATTATTATGGTCACACGTAAACACGGTATGATCATGAGAGGAATAATATTCCTATATCTAACTGCACTAAGGGTAGAGGGAGATTTTCTTAGGATACATTGTCCTTGGGTTAAAGGGCCTTGAATGGGCACTTAGATGATCTTGGATGGCTTTAAAAGCAATCCTATCAATGTCTTTCTAGAATGTCATCGAAAATCAGAGCACACTAGTGGGAAGCTAATGCGATCATTGGTTTGCAACAGTAACTTAGGCTCGTTCTCTCCATCTTTTTTTTTCCAAGTTATTCTGCCTAGTCTCACAAGTCGTATTTTCTCACAAAACTAAGGTAATTGGCCCTTATCAAGAGCCATTCTCATTTGTCACTAACCTTCTTAGTCTCACCAACTGCCACTTGAAATGACTTAGCTCTCATCAATCAAAGCACATAGGTTGGAAGCATATGCAGTGACTTTTGCAATACTAAGCCAATTTTGTTCTTCATCTTTTTCATTTTCCAAGTTGTGCCTACTCTTGTCTTCTAAAGATTTTGCTATTTGTATTATAACATACAAGCCGTATTTTCTTGCAAAACTAAGGTAATTGGCCTAATTAAGAGCCTTTCTCATTTGTCACTACTACAGCCACTGCCTTTTCAGTCTCACCAACCACCGCTTCAAATGACTTATGTTGGACCCATCATCGAAACATGAATAGACATGACTATGCCATGGACAAAAATCAATCTCTTATACATGATGATTTTAATATCCTCTACTTATGATATGAGTATGAAGCACCAAAGTGATGGGGGTGGGCATGAACATGCATTTTCTTATAGATATCTTGAAGGTGAAAATGGCTCAAAGGCTCCTCAATGTACGTTCAACAAGTGCATATGAAAGCAATGCCAAAGAAGAAAAATACACATGTATTTGGAGGGGAGCCCTTTGACGATCTCTAGAGGATCCTATATAATGTTCTCTAATAATATGAATGCCAAATTGAAAAAGACAAATACTTTGAGGATGTCCATTAATTATATTGCAATTTTTGGAATCGCTTCAATGGAATGGTTGAAAATAGCATATCTTGGATTTTTATGGATGTTCAATACCTAGACAATTTGTTCACATTGATAATTCTATAATTATAGTAAAGTTTGATGCTATTTATATGTGAATGGAGGTGCCCTACTAAAGTTCATCATCATCAGAATTCCTAGCTTTATACGTACCTATATTCAATTGAATCAAAGTATTGAACTCCTCCACAATTATAATAGTAACATACACACATACAAAACACACACACACACACACACACACACACACACACACACACACACATATCTCTCTCTCTCTTAGACACACACACATGTGTGCACATGCACGTACACACATATGCACATGTGTACACCACACACACACAAGCACACATACATACACACGTACACACATACATGCACGCTAAACATTTGAATAGATGAACTTCCTTCTTTAAGGTTGAGATTGATTTTAAACACCTTAGGCCAAGGGAGCTTGATTGAATTTCTTCCTTCTTCTGGGTTGAGGCCAAAGGTGCTTTAATCCTCGGCCTTGAATGCAAATCAAGCTCGTTTGGCCTAAGGTGCTTAAAATCACACACATGGAAGAAGGATCGACTTGGATATGACCCGCTTTTCTCTATAAGCCGGAGAAAGAGATCATTCGAGATGGGGACCCATAGTGGCGGTGCTTCACACGGAGGATGGACAAAGTCCAGGGATAGGCACGCTAACATAGCACTTTTCCAGAGAATGGCTAGGACTTGAACTCGTTTTGGAGGGAAATCATCATCTGGGAGGTGGCCGTACGCCGCGCTTTTGGCCTTCCGAACATAGTACAACTGTGCAGCACGAGCCTGTCTCCACCAGCAATCACAAGGTACGAACCACCCCCAACTGCAGCCCAAATAGTGCTGAGGGCCCAATAGGGCGGGCTGGTGGGCCCGGGCTTTTTCACATGTGAACGCGACCACATTTCATCACAGTCTGCAGTCCAATAAAGGTCACGCGTTTCGCTTTGTAGGGGGAATATCCCACGCAGAAGTTGGAACTAGGTTCACCTGGCCATGGCAGAAAGCTCCCGAAAAGCGTTTCATGTTGCAATTCCGCAAATAATAAACAAATCTAGGGCGAAGTCTAGGTAAGCAATCGCAGCAGATCATGTCCTATATTCAACTTGATTTGCAGTTACCTATATAGTTGTAATCGTGACCTGATTAGGATTTACAAGCTTGGCAACGTACGGCAGGTGTTTTCCTGGCCGCTTTTAGGGTTTCTGATTCATCAGAAAACACAGAAAGAGCAGGTGGACACCTGCATAGATGAACGGCCTTAGCAGAAGCACACAGCCTCAAGAACAAGGTTTTGCTTACATGTACAATTGATTTTCACAGCATTAACTGGGCCTTTGAAGCCACAACTGTTTGAGAACGCCATAACTAGTACAATATGATCGTCCACTCAAAGACAACGCATGATCATCTCTGCTCCCTCAGTATCATTTGGTGCTGCTGTATGAAATTCCACATGGCTACAACAAACAGGCTTGCCTGATCCTATAGAAAGGCTGCACAGTACTTGCCTCAAAATTACGAGCTGCATCGTGAGAAGAAGCAGTATCTGCCTACAGACAGGAACACTGGGAAGAGATGAAAACTGCCACAGCAAACACTCCGGGTCCCCCGCGAACCCCGCTGACATCCCTCTCCTCCATCAATCGCCAAACCTCGATCTACACGCTCACACTCGAGGAGCTTCAGAATGCCGTCAATGAGCCAGGCAAGAACTTTGGCTCCATGAACATGGAGGAGTTCCTTAAGAATATATGGACTGTGGAGGAAAGCCAGGCCATGGCTGCTGCCATGTCAGGTGTCATCGAAGGTAATGGCTCTTCTTCAACCGGAAGCGCCCCTCATCCACCAGCAGGCTTGCAGCGCCAGAGTAGCCTGTCACTGCCCAGGAACTTAACAGGCAAGACCGTGGATGAGGTATGGAAGGAAATCCACCGCTCTGGCGATCGCAGTGCTGCAGAAAACATCCAGCAACGCCAGATGACCATGGCAGAGACAACTTTGGAGGATTTCTTGGCAAAAGCAGGAGTTGTGAGAGAAGAGATTGAAGTTGAACCCTCTGCCAATAGTAGCAACAGTGTTGTGACTCTTAACGCAGGTCTGGTGAACAGCACACAGGCAGATATTATGCAAGCATCTCATGTGGCTCCGCAGCAGGTAGACTGGTTGAACTTCCAACTGAAAAGCACCATGCCGCACCAACAGTTGCTTCAACACCAACATCAACAGCTGCTGCAGCAACACCAACATCAGCAACAACAACAAGCGGAGGCTGCAGTGGCAGCTTTTGCAGGAAGGTTGATTGCCCCGGCTGCTGTTAGCTTGCCGCCTGCTACGGCTGCCAATGTTCTGGATGCACCTTATGATACAGCCACTGGTGTTGGTCCGGGCAGTCTAGCCCTATCATCAGCACTGGCAGTGTCTGATAGAAAATGGCCGCTTGATGTTTATGAAGAAAAGTCGATTGAACAACGACAAAAACGGATGATCAAGAATAGGGAGTCTGCTGCCCGGTCCAGAGCAAGAAAACAGGCAAGCTCTACTGCTTTGTGAATTGTTAGTTTGGAAACTCAGGTCTTGCTAAGGCCATCATTCTTGTGGTGTTTTTTGTGAAGGCATACACAGTGGAGCTGGAATCTGAGGTGACACAATTAAAGGAGGAGAATGCTAAGTTATTACAGCAACAGGTTTAACTGCCTATTCTATCCTTTACTGTGCAAATGCTTTTTCATTTTCATGACCTTGTCATTCTGCATAGGTTCAGTGATTATTATGCAGTTAAGGCAAGGGCCTGCTGCATCATGAGGTTCTGTGTCCTTGTGATGAGTGTATGTAGGGCTTTTCAGAGGTAAGCAGTCACAAGATTGAGGGAATAGGAGAAAAGTGTCTAGAAATTTTGGGGGTTTGTCCTGCTGATGAGCATATCTAGGTTCCTTCAAGAGCGCACCTGTGAAGCAGTTCAGGATCAAGAGGATAAAAGAGGAAAAGCCTTGGACATTTGGTTGCATGAGTCAATTAACTCATTCAAGTGTGAATAGCCGATTGATGTAGAGAATCTGCACCTTTGGGGCCATTGGTACCAAGCAAGCTCACGACAATCAGACCTCAAGCTCGGGGATGAGTCCGGAGGACTCTATGTTGGGTGGTGAGCCAAGCCACAATCTATTATGGTCATGCGATGTCGTCGGGTCATGAAACCTCATCAGGGTTTTGGTTCTAGGTCATCGGTACTAGGTCAGTTAATCCTTGGGCTTGGTTTGTGGAGACCTTACATTGGTATCAGAGCCTGAATTTGACAAGATAGAACTCGAGCCATGGAGGATGTACAAGATAGTACCCTCACGCAGGCTAAATTTAGCAAGAAAGCCATGGGACCTTTGCATGGATGTGCAAAGGTGAAAGAAAGGGAGAATCGCACCTATGGAGCAGCCTGGACAACATGTTGTTTGTCCATGAAACCCTAGCTTTTCCCCCTTGGTTGTTGTCTCAGGCATGAAGGTAATCATGATATCCTTTGGGGCTGCACGTTTTTGTCCGTGTTGTAATCATGTGACAAGGTACCTATAGGCTTGTTATCTTAGCAGATAACAGCCGGATGGGTGGTCTTGTGTGCAACAAAGGGACAACTGTGGCGCCCTTAAAGAGGCAACAGGGGGTGAATTGGGTGGCCTGGAGGTGCCTGCAGAAGGTGGCTAGAGAGCAGCCATGCCAAAGCAGGCGGGTGTGTTGGTAGAGTCGCCATGGGAGGGGCTAGGGTTAGGGCTGCTAGGGTTATGGCCTGGGGCCAGCCCATTGCCAAACCTATGATGGGGCCCTTGTAGGGTGGCCAGAAGGCTTGCGCATAGACCAGCCATCAGTGGCCTGAATAACCAAGGCAGGTTCAGCCATGGGGGCCCTACCCAAAGCTGGCAGCCCAGCCCAGCCAAGAGAGGCCATGCTGCAGCACTGTGCGTGGGGCACTGAGTGCAGGGTAGGACAATAGGCAACAACCTGGGCAGTCACGCGCAGGGCACAGAGTGCAGTGCGGGGGTTTGGGTAGTGCACACAGAGGACTGGGCAGCATGGTAAAGCTGGGCAGTCGCGTGGGTTGACAATGAGCAAAGGAGAGGGCCGCCTACATGGCTGGATGCGCACATAGGGACGTAGGGGGTTGTGTGGGAGAAGGAAAGCTAAATGAGGCATGAATCATAAAATGAGGAAAAGCATGAATAAAAAAAGGCATAAGTGAGCTTTTTTTTTTGTGCTGAAGCAGGAGCTGGCTTCATTTTAAGCTTCGACTTTTCAAAACGCTCAAAACTAAAGCAAGGGTGCTTTTATTACCTCAATACCCCTATAAATTCAGTCTTGACAACCCCATGGCCACCCGTTTCCCATCAACCTTGGGCCTGCCACCTAACACTTTCCTCCTTGTGGGGATCCTGGATAACGCGCTCTTGTTTATCTTCCAATCTTGATGCTGGTGGTGGGTAAAATCCTAGCCATCCCCTTTACTTGCTCGAAGTCATCATTGTCGACTGACTCCATGTCGTTACTGCCTGATAACATCATGAAGAAAATACTGCCCACTGACCTGCAAAAGACGGAGATATATGAGCCAACAAGAAGGGTGTGTTAGGAGGCTTTTGTTAAGTGGGATTCAGGTCGGAATTCGCACACATTGGTGGGTCTAGGAATGGCTCAATAGTCTTGACTTCACAGACCCTAAGCCGCGATGCATATTTTCAAGTATTTTTTTGTAAAACCCCTAATTAATAATCTTTAATTTTTGAGGTCTTTGCCGAACTTTGATGGAATCTAATTTACTGCATGCTTATACTCTTCCACATGAGTGGATAGTTCTTTTCAAAATGGTGAAGAGGGTATACCAAGTTTTACCATGAAACCTTCATGTTATCCGGATAGCCACTAGGTGGCAGGTAGTCTTGTCGAAAATTGGCATAACCCAAGAGAGATTGTCGAGTTAGGCTATCTTGTGGTGATGGTCTAAATCCAAGATGCCTAAGGTCTTTGGATGGCTTTTAGATAGCCAGTAGAGCTGACTACGGAAGCCAAGGAGAAGGATTGATCATTGGAGTTTGAACATGGTGGTATCTTTCATCTTTGACTTTGCATGGATTAGATTGACCTTCCGGTTGACCTAAGGTTTGACCTTGGTGTTTTGGTCGAAATTCGGTTGCTTCAAGGTTGGGTTGTAGGAGGGAAAGTTGGCCATTCCAGCTATGATCATGCTTAACGTGGGTTGTGATCTGGTGGTATCGGATGCTAGGGTGTATTCTAATGTAGGATCTCTTGAGGCTTCATGGGTTTCTTGTTAGGACACTCTATGCTTTGGGATAGTTAACCTCTGGTAACTATGAGGAGTAGTGCGAGTCTGTGAGTGACAACAAGATAAGGGACTTTCTTGGTTGTCTGAGCATTGGCATGTCACTTGTAGGGCGACAAGTTTTATGATTAATCACACGCTCTCTCGTGATGGCCGAATGATGTTGATGCGTATTGATGCATGAGGCAAGCTCGGAATTGTACATGAGAGAGATGAGAAGTTTGGAACTTATCGGTCTTAGATTGAATGTCTAGACCCATTGACAGTTGGACTGTTTGATATACTAACTTTGTATATGTGGTTGGATCCCACAATAGTTAGAGATACTCTAGGGTGGAGTCTGGATGCATTTCCATGAGATTATTTTGATTCTAGGATTTTGGAGTCATGTGGATTTTCCATGTGTTCAATGGGGTGTAACCCATGGACATGTTAGGGATAGAATATGTTATAACCATTGTCCTTGAGGATCTCTATTAATGGGATTGTGTGGACATTTGGTAATCTTAAGTTCTTCCAATTTGGTGGGGTGAAAAGTAGATGGAAGTCATATGTCGTCTTCAAGCTATTCAAGGACATGGGACATACATAGAAATTGATGGGGAGTTTTATTCTTGTCATAAAGTAGACATGAGTATCTACTGGTTATGTGTGAAAACACAATCTTTGTTCAATCTTAGATGAGGATTGAACGTGGGAGATCTTGTGGTTGGAATATTGTATTGGAAGTATATGGAACTAGGACTTATTTGTGCATTAATGGACTAGTGTTTGCCGACAACTAATGCAGGATGCCATTTGGTATGACAGTTAACTTGTGCTATGGGTGGTTATGGTAGAGCTTGTTGCACTTGAAGACTAGATTGTCTACTGGATTCGATTCTTGGATGAAAGTTGGATTGACAGTAAGCAATTGGATCTTTGTTTCAGGGTCTACAAGAGGAGTCTTACACTAGCCTAGGTAAGAGGTAGTAGACCTAGGGCTAGGGATGTGGACTAACCCAGGCTAGGGGTAGGGCTTAAAAAGGGCGTGGGACCTGGAGGGTTCACACGTAGGTTGAGGGCGCTAGCAAGATGAGGTCAAGAATTGATAATTAACATCCTAGGACTAATAATGGCTAAAAGCTTATACATAAGCAAGAAAGCTTATAAATAAAGCAAGGGCCAATTATAGTGAGCTTATTGCTATATAAGTGATTTGGGGAAACTTATGAGTTATGGAGGTATCCATGTGGTAGTAGCCAGGAGGGCTACTAGGGGCGTGCAAGACCTCATGGACATGGAGCTGCAAAGGGGAGGTGCAATGGGTGGTTCGACCTAGTGGTATGGGACGCTAGGTTGAGGCCATTAGTACCAAGGAGGCTCACAACAATCAGACCTCAAGCTTGCGGGTGAGTTCGGAGGGCTCTACGATTGGGTTGTGAGTCAAGCCACAATCTATCGCGGTCATGCAATGCGTACGATGCCGGGTCTCTGGAATCTCATTAGGGTTTTGGTTTTAGATCAGTTGATCCTTGGGCTTAGTATGTGGAGACCTTACACCGAGGATTAGCCTAAGCATGGAGGTCATGATGAGGCTCAAAGTGGTGGAGAGCTACACATTGGGTGTGTTGAGTAGTGTCCGAGATGAGGCGCTTGTATACTATGAGTGTTGAGTTGCCATGAGTGGCATGCAAGAGAGGAGTATCAAGTGTCCATTGTGGTTGAGTGGCATGTGTTCAGTGTTGTGTTGGGTGGCAGGTGTTCACCTAGGTTGGAGTGGTTGGTGTGACTCGAGTTTACAATTTTGAGAGTGGCAAGGGTTCACTTTTATGGGTGGCATGAAAGTGCACCGTTTGCTAGATTGTGGGAGTGTCCATGTGTGTCCTATTGCTTGCTTATGGGGGGCTGTTGAGATAATAAGCTCCAATAAGAGCATGTGTTTTAGTGTGTGTTCAAATGTGTGCAAGGTTGAATGGTTTGAGAGTGTGTGAGGTGTGTAAGAGTGATTGTGTGATAGAGTGTCTTACCTTTAGTCCGAGAGATTCTTATGAGTTTCCTTGCTTATTCTACGTATTAGTTAGTTTGATTATTATCAATAAATTCTAGCACTTGCTTTGTTCCTCCTTGGCCCCTATGTTTTCTAACAGACCCAATGATGTAATCAACAGCATTTCTACCATTATCTCCATGGGGATAGCAAGTGAGGATGTGGGCCAACATTTCATTCCACCGAATTTAAGCAAACAATGTGCTGTACTTGTCTCAAGCAAGTGTCTCAGCTGGGATCCTCTATGCATATATGACCACAAGTGCATTTACTTGTTTATATATTTTTTGTGTCATGTGTCAGCCCTGTTTCTCAAGTGTTTGCAGAAGCCTTTTTTTTGGGATTAATTGTTGTGACTTGTATCAAGCTCATGGTTCAAACTAAGATGCACATAGGAAGTAATAGGAAGGCTGATGGCATGTTTCAGAATTTATAAGTTGCAAATGGTTACTTGCTTTAAAAATCATTCATATTTTTACTCAAATCTTTTCTACTTATTCATTTGCACTAGGACTCATATCATTTTGATATTGTGATATTACAGGCTGAAGTGACAAAAAGGAGGAGAAAACAGGTATTTGAGACCTGCATGCTTCTTACATTTAATCAAGAATTTGATGGAGGTTGATTTTATTTTGAACTGCACATCATTAGTTTTTGGATGGCTCTCTTTATGTTCTAAACTTTGCCATGCTTGACAGTTTTTGGTAGAGATTCTTCTTTGTGCTCAGCAAGCTAGAAACCTTTGTGCGAGAAGAGATCTTTGTTTTACTATGGTTCTAACGGCAACTCTCAAAAGCAAAGAAAATTTTCATATTCTCACCATTTTTCAGGGCTGCATTCTAATGTTTCAATGAAGTGAAACATGAGGTTACTACAACTCCTATGCTCTAAATTGTGGATCCAAGTAAAGTTAGGTTGGTTGCTTTTGAGAGTAAAAAGCTAACTAACCCACAAATTTAATGGCCAACGCATGAGAAAGAGCTTTATGCTGTGATTCATGCATTTGAAGAAGTGGAGACATATTTTTATGGCTCTACTTTTGTGGTTTATGTGGATAACTCTTCTCTAAAGTACTTTTGTAATTCCTTAAAGAGTTGAGGGGGAGAAAAGCTCGTCGAAAGTAGAGAGCAATATGTTGGAAATTGTCAACAATGCCAGGTTAATAAAGTTGAGCGCTTGAGACATGGTGGCTTATTGTATCCATTGGAAATACTTGAAAAGAAATGGCCAAGTATTTCTATGGATTTTGGGGGTTGGATTATCACGAACATTGAAGGGGAATAATGCCATTTGTATCTGTCAACGGTTATTGAAGGGGAATAATGCCATTTGGGTGGTTATTGACTGACTCACCGAGTTGGCGAGGTTTATTCCTAACAAATGTGCTTGTTTTTTCTTTTTGCAACACCATTTTGTTGCGAAGTGTATCTGCATGTAAACTGTCTCTTGATTCCATGCTTCCTCAGAAAATCCTTTGGCTACCTTTGGCATCGAGGAAGATTCCCCCCATTGTAGGGGATCAGAAATACCTTCTTCCAGGAGGAGACTTACAGATGACCCTTCGCTCCCCCAGCGGGTGAGGATTGTGGGCTTCCACGACTGCCGGTGGTACATCAACCCTTCCCCTGTGAAGGTAGCTGATGACCCGACGCGGTGACTTTGGCCTTGGGGACTCGCCCCTTCACCCGCCACAAGTGCGATCCAAGAGAGTGGCACTGGGGGGATCCGACCTGCAGTCCAGAGGCCTCAAGCATCCCTCAAGCATCCCTTTTTACTAGTACTGGGTTCACGTGGGCCGGCACCCCGGTGGCTGCAGCACACTGGCAAGCATTGGGCATACTTCATGATTTCCTTGCAGACTTTTGGCATAGGCTCTGGGATAGCTTTTGCCCTTGGAAGGTAACTCTTTCCTTTGGGTTTTGGCAACCTTGTGGTTGGTTCCCTGGCTTGCTATCGAGGGCCAACCCTCCTTGTGCAGCTGCTGCAGCACCCTCTAGGGGACTCAGTGACATTGCCTTTGGGAGTGCCCAAAGGCCCAATAGGTTTGGTGGAGGATCCTCAAGCTTTTCACATCCGGGCCAAGCACCCTCTGTTTTATCATGTGTGGTGCGATTGCTTGTACTACGGAGGAGGGCGCAGCCCTACATTACAAGGATGGCACTGCCGGCCTTGCCCTTCAGTTCACCCACTTTCGGATATCGGTCATCCTAGCTTCAGCGGTCCTGATTACATAGTGGACCCCGGGGATTGGAGTCTGTCAGAGATGGGAGATCATCTGCAGTACCACCGCTTGGCATATCTGGTGGTCGAGGAGATGCAGAGAGGCCATTCATGGCGCCTCTGCTCCCTCGGCAGAGGTGATCAGTTCCATTTGGCTAGATGTCATCCACACCTTGCGAGGATGTTGGGAACGCCTCACAAGCGCTCACAAGTGACTCAGAGCATCTAGATGCAGCGGTGCTGGGCCACCTTTCTACGCAGTTGGAGTCTGGGCCCTTTCCTCACTAGAGAGGGTGATGGACCGATTTGGGACTACAAGCCTGTGGGGTTTTTTCCTTCCCCTCCCCCGATGTAGTCTCCCTCCGAGAGTGGCCAGTCCAAGAGGGAGCAGCGCCACATCCCCCCCTCCTTTCTTCCCTCTCCTCTGTTTTTTTTCTTCATTTTACCTCTCCTGTGGCTGTTTTTGTAGTTGCCTTTATGCGGAGATTTCTCTCTTATGACTAATGAAGGATATTTTCTTGAAAAAAGAAAAAGGTGATTGGATAAAGCATCGCAGTTTGAACATACTGAGATTATGTTTGAAAGCATCATAGCCTGAGACCAGTCAATAGTACACACCATCTTGTCTAGCTGCCAGTTGCATCGGAGTTTGAGCTTGAAAATAGAACCAATATGTATTTCTATGTCATACTTTGATGAGGAATAAAGGAATACTTGGTTTAAGAGTCCGTGTTATACATATGACCTGCTCATATAGTGCTGTGTTACTATGCGTAGCCTCCCAGCATTAATTGAAAATATGATCCAAGGTCGTTCAGCTCCATCATCACCTCTAGCTGTAACTTTGCTACTGTTGGCTCAATCATTTAGGTGTGCCTATGGGGCTGCAGCATATCCTTGGCCATGAAATACTTGGTATTAAATGATTGCCTCCTTTATGAATGGCTTTGATCCTGTTTTCTCTCTTCTTTTGTTGTATAGTTGTTTAAGCCTCTTCTGGATTTTGCAGCTTATGGAGACCCTTGTACCAGTTACGAGCCAGCCTCAAAGACCAAGACGTGCTCTTCGCAGGACTCGAACAACATCTTGGTGAAAGGGAACATAATATTTGTTAAAGCGTTCCATTTGATCTCAAGCATGCCATTGGAAGCTCCCAAGGCTCAGACATGATAGCAAAGCATCAGCACAAAGAGCAGCCTCAAAAAGGGTGGCACCTTCATATATTTGAAAATCAGAAAGAGTGACACTTGTAGAGGTCTTTTTGGAAGTGATTTTCTCTCCTTTATGATGGCTGCGGTAGGTGATGTGTGCTTCAGCAGTGTATCTTGCACATGCATGGTTGCGTGTAGTAAAACAAACTCCTGTAGGGGCAGTTGATAAGCAGATCTTGTTGCAATGTAATTAGAAATGACTGTAAATGATGCATTTCTGTAAGCAGGTTCAAGATACTGAGTGATAGCTACATGGGTAGTGAGTGATAGCTATATGAGTTCAGATCACTTCCCATTTTGCGTGAACCCCTACCCATTTACAAGTGACTCAGGGTTCAGAGGTGTTCATGAAATCAGAATGGTATCGTACATGCAACTGAATAATGTATTTTGAAGCATGTGTGCGTGGATGTTAGGGGCTAAAGTGATTTTTTTAATTTTAATTTTTGCAGATCATCCTGTGCTGTTCTGAAATCAAAATTCAAATATCGGTGTTTTAACTTTAGAAAAGCTAACAAGGCCAGATGTTTTGGTTGTGTTTGTGATGGTAGCAAAATTTAATTGTTAATCAAGAGTTATGTTAATGATGTGCAACCGCTGACGATACAAAAGTACTTACACAAAGGGTGGCTTGTGAAGATAGTATGCAAGAGATTGATGCAGCATTACGTTTTTGAGCCTCTTGTACGAGGCTAGACGTTCTGATTGCATATCATATATGACTACCTAGTTGAACCATGAGTGGTTAGCACAAGAATTTGGGTTTATTTTCCTGAAGCTAGCATGTCGGACCCTACCCCTCTACATTGCATAATGACCATTTGAATCTTCTGCCTTAGTAAGAGGAGAAGATCTCTCTCAAGTAGTTTCCCTTGGGAGGCATGGTTATGCATGGTAGGAGAGGGGGGAGTATTACATGTTCAGATGCTGGTCTTACTATGAGATTCGGTTTGTTGTGGCACATTACATCCATTAGATTCTCTAGTAAAACTGTTTTAAGGTCTCATTGATTAGTCATGAGGTGTATGAGTTTCATTTAGACGACAGTGTTTATAGTCTATGGATTTCATTGAAGCACCTTTACTGTGGATTATGTCTCTTCATTAGGGAACATCAATATTTCAAGTTTTAGCTTGGATTACAATGATGGCAAACTGCAAAACATAATGAAAGGAAAACAAGGGCAACCAGAAAAATTGTGTTCATGAATCTCCATGCAAACAAGCATGCATACTCACCTATATACATAATCATCCACCAAAGAAAAACTTCATGCTCTTCAAATCAAAGGTAGAAAAGCTTCAAGCCCTCTCTTTTCAATCAAGGCCAGGCTCCCAAAATGGTGTCCCATAAATAGTTATTTGGCAGACCATAGAGTAAAACTCTTTGTGTGTGGATTGCAAAAGTGGGTTTTGGAAGGCAAGACTCAACAACCTCCCCCTTGGTAACAGTTGGCCAAGAAAAAAACCAAGTATATGTGGGTGTCCCCCTCTGTTGGTTCCCATTCATATGTGAATTTATGTGTAATCATTCCTCATCTTGATTTTGTTGAGGTTTAACTCCAAATCCTTTTGCTCAAGAAGGTTTTGATAAAGAGTGCGTTACAAGATAACAAGAGTATTCCAAAAGAGAATATTTTCAGATAACGAATAGCCCTGTTTGACTTCAACCTTGCTTTTGATCTTCTTAAACATTCCCTGTAGAGTTTTGATAATCTGTCGACATATCTTGAAGTTGAACCTCCTGATCAAAAGACCTTTTTACATGGAAATTGCCTTGTGAGAATCTACAGAATAAGAATACGCTTTTTCAAGTTGGCATGTGCCTCCTCTATAATTGTCCTCAAAGTCAAAACATGATTCAAAGTGGAGTAACTATGTCTAAAATGATCAAGTCCCCACGCTCTGGCTATTTACAAAAGTTCTCCATGGACTTGCATGTAGTCATAGTATGCATCACCCTGGTGGTTATGTAGTTACTTTGTTCCATGGGATCTGCCACCTTGTAGAAAGGAATTTGAGAGACCAAGTCTAAAGAAAACCCTAGCAAAGTTTCAATGAGAAGATAAACTCGGAAGAAGGACCATTTAACTTTACCTTTCATCCATAAGCCAAAAACTATGTGCGTTCCCCCTTGTAATCCCACTAGCTTCAAAATGGGATTTTTCACCTTACCAAAACAACCAAGGCCTCTTGACTTAAGCCATTCCGGCAACCTATAGTAGATAGTCATCCCATAAGCTTATTCTAGAATGGTAGTTCTTGGCATATGCAATAACACTTCCATGGTCTTCTCAAAATCTTGGTGTCCTCTCAAGTTTGTCCTTGAATGGTACTTTTTGGCATATGCGATAACACTTCCATGGTCTTCTCAAACCCTTGTTGTCCACAATTCTATGGGTTCTAGCTTTGGTAACCACATTCTCATGGAAATTATCAAGCTTTGTTTGATGATTCACAATCCTAGCATTGAAATATTGAAGTAGAATCACATGCCCCTGTTCTGAGAAAGCCATGATATCATGTTATTATGAGATGGTGATTCCCTCTCTCTAATTACTTTATTTATTGATTTATGTTAACCCATCACAGGAACATGCAACAATAAAAACATCTTTGATTCCATTGGTCTTATATGTTCTCACAAATGGATTGTGTATATGTATCACAAAGACACTGTTTGAGAGGTGCAGTCAAAAAGCATAGCCACTCCCAATTAGCCTTGAACTCCACATGATGTCCATGGCTCTTTAGTTACTCCCTTTTGGGACTCTTATGTTGTCAGATGTCGTGTTCTTGAAGTTTGATGATGAAGGTTTTTCATTTTATTCTATTTTCTATGAGAAATGACTCTTTTTGTAATCTTGATGCTGCCCTCATGTTTGAGAGCTATCAAATTATGATTGTAGATAATTTGGTCCATTCATTAATTATGTATTTCCTTTCTTTTACTTCACTCCATTAATCAATTATGTATTTCCTTTCTTTCACCTCACTCCACTTGGGTTTAACAACTTTTACCACCTCTTGCACAACTTCTCCAACTTGTGTGGAATGTTCTTCCTTGAAGATGTTTTTTTTAAAAAACCCTACAGACTTTGTGTGGACTCCTCTTCCTTGAAGATGTTTTTTTTCTCTACAAACCCCACCAATTGAACCTTCACAAAGCTAGACTTTTGTGGGAGTGAATAGTTTTGATTTCATAATGTGAAAGAAGAAAGAAAACCTCATATATTCATACTATCAATTATTTTTGTGCAAATTTTTCGATTTGGTTGAAAATGCTCAGATTCTCGAATACATAGATCGTCCCAATATAGTAGCAAAGAAATCTATAGGCCCTACGTTATTCTCTGGGATCATCCCTTTAAGGTCCATAAAGTTTGATCTTCGAGACTATGCCAAGGTGAATTAAAATTATCCCAAGTGAGACGCTCTCTAATACCCTTCAATAACTCTATCAGGAAGATTACTACGAGCGTAGAGCATCCCACTCAAGGTCTCAATGTATAAATTTTGTAACGTTCGGCTATCCAACTTCTTCTTGTGTGATTGAACTAGAGTGGACCTTATGCTCGAAAATGAACATGATTCCACCAAGTAAGTTTCTTCTTCATAATTCCCAAAAACAAGACCCACTTACGGTCCTAGAGGCTCGACACTATGTCCTAGAGGCTCGACACACTATGTCCTAGCTCCTCTATTTTGACGATGACCAATTCTACCAAAATCTACTAATTCTTTAAGTCTAAATCTATTGATTAAGTCTAAATTTGATTCCCTTTTTTCCCAAGTGTCTTAATTTTTCAATAGATTATGTCTCATGTTTGGAAAGCACCTTTAATCTTGGGTCCACCAGGCCTCCCACTTTTGACAAGATCCATAGACTTAGCCTAGCCTCGTCCAATCCCATGGGTCTAGCCTTCCACTTCCCACGAGGCCTATGGAGCCGCTGTAATTGAATTTTTTTCATTCCACATGCACTCACTTACTCCACGATAATCTTTAATAAAGCATAAATAATACTTTAATTGTTTAATATATCACACACGCACATAACTCCATACGGACTTCACTCACCCACTCCACGATAAAACATAAATGATAATTTAATTGTCTAATACATTACACACGCATGCAACTTAATACGGAGTTCTCACCCACTCCACGATAACATTTCATTTCTTTAATAAAACATACATAATACTTTAACTGTCTAATACAAAAAGTGAATATCCAAAATGTATCAATATAAATATTATAGATCACTATAAAAAACTACTATACTATCTCCTTGATTCCTTGACTATGATAGTCAAACCAATAATGTATGTGCTATTGAGCTCGAACACTCTCCCAGACCGCTGTGCTAATCAAAGGAGCCCAACAAGTCTCACATCTAACTCTAACACCCATGAAAAACATCCAAAGGCGTTGCTTCTGATTAGCCATGCCACTCTTAGAAGTACGAACACTCGAGGCATCAACGTTAGGAGTCACATATGTCCAAGCCACTAGACCTCCCCTGCCTGATACACACTGAAGCCTCCTTCTCTCCCTCACACCAATCCTGTCAAAAGAGTACCCACATTTGACCGCCGAGATGGGTTAAGGTCTCCGGTGCGACCATCTTCGTGACATGACTTAGCACTTGGATGACATCCACACTACATAGCTTGAACCTATGTGGTACCTTCATAGGTTTCCACAAAAACAATATTCCTAATGAATACAATGCCAAACAATATAAATCACGATTCAGGCGATCTTGCAACTTAGATTATGTAAACCATTGTAAGTATGATGAGACATTCTCTAGTCTCTCCAATTGTAACTCAGATTAAAAATCCTCTAGCTGCATGATTTTAATGAGGTCTTACACAATATCACAAGCCAATTTTGGTTTCTTGGGAATTTACCCCAACTTTCTTAATCTTTGATTGGACTTCTAGTTTATGATTGCTAATACTCGCATCCTACTGAAGAGAATCTCCTTTATTTGTTCTAGACCTTACTAAGGTCTTAATCAAATTTAGGATCTAAATCAGTAGCTAATGTTGAAAGGGTATGTTATACCTTTATAAGGGTCTAAGGTCATTATAACATAAGGCTTTTGTATGCAACTTTAATAATTGATTCCCTAACTTCTAGAGAAACAATAATTCTCAAGATTCACACTTCTTCTTTAATTTTGATTCCAAAATCTCAAAATAAGATTTTTGTCTTTAATTCCTGAATTTGTTACATTAGAACTCTAGAGAGAGAGAGAGATTTTCTCATCTTTATCTCTCTAAAAATATAGTTCTAAATTCAATGAGTTTGTTCTTTTAAGGTTTTCTAAACTTGCATTGGAGATATAACTCTAGTTTTTAAATATGACATTCTAAATCTTTGGATTAGAGCCTAATTGGTACTTTCTCTCTATAAAGTTTTACTTTCTTTGAGAGAATCTGAAACAATATGTATAATCTAAAATTAATTTTAGGGATTTAATCTATTCTCAACCTTAACTTTGCTTGATTATAAGATCATTACACTTTCTCTCACTAGAATTCCTATCTCTCTCTCTCTCTCTCTCTCTCTCCTTGTTTCTCTTTCTCTCTCTAAGAATAAATTCCTTAACTGATTCCTTTCACTTGAAAAAATGTACCTTTCTTGATTTCTAGCCTTGATATCTCTATTTATTTATTTTTACATGTATGTAAAATCTCTTTCTATATATTCTCTCTCTAAGTTGGTGCAACTTATCCATTCTCTCTCTAAACATATACACAATGGCTACCCGAAAATTCAAACAAGCTTAGGGATTTGATGATTAAGCCTAAGAAATTTCATATATGATTTTACTTACTATTTAGGTATGCAAACTACTCATTTAATAGCACTCTCTCTAGAATATGGATTTAATCTTTATTTCTCTCTCTGTAAGATTTTTCTCTATCTAGATCTAAAACCTAATTGCACCTATTTCTAGTATTGTAAGATTTTTCCCGTATCTAGATCTAAAACCTAATTGCACCTATTTTCAGTAGTGTAGTACTACCAAATATCTAACAAACCTCCCTATAATATAAATGTGAGGTTTATAGAGATTGTAGACCAGTCTTTGAAAGGGAAGAGGCCCAAAGCTTTGTGGAAGGCCTCACAATTTTCATGTGATAAGGCTTAGTGAAAAAATCCATCACATTGTCATGTGTACTGCAAACAATAGATCAAATTGACCTCTCCTACATGGAGCCTCTCTGTGACGTACTAGCAATGCACTTTAATATGCTTGGTTTGGGCATGAAAGACACGATTCTTTGCAACTACTACCATTGTGCTCTAACTCTCAGTGGTTAGAAAAGGAGTAGGGGTGTTTGATCTTAAGTGGTTATGTCAAATGATTCATTGGTATCGTGTAGGCTAAGTTTTACACAAGGTTTCATTGGTGTAGAAATTGGTTTGTAACTTTCCATGTTGAACCTCTTGGTGGGCAGTGCTTTGATGTACTTTGACTGCTTACTTTAATGACTATACCATCATCTTGCTGTATAAATTGTATACCTAGGTAGTAATGTAAAAGATCAAGTTCTGACATCTCAAAATTTAACATGTAAATCCACATCACATCACATCACATCTCATCACATCTCTTCACATCACATTCACATCCATTTACATCCATCCACATCTCATCACATCCATTCACATCTCATCACTTCACATTTGCATCTATTTACATGCATCCACATCTCATCACATCCATTCACATCTCATCACATCACATTCGCATCTATTTACATCCATCCACATCTCATCACATCCATTCACATCTCATCACATCACATTCGCATCTATTTACATCCATCCACATCTCATCACATCCATTCACATCCATTCACATCTCATCACATCACATTCACATCTATTTACATCCATCCACATCTCATCACATCCATTCACATATCATCACATCACATTCACATCCATTCACATCTCATCACATCTCATCACATCTCATCACATCCATTCACATATCATCACATCACATTCACATCCATTCACATCTCGTCACAGCACATTCACATCACATTCACGCTGTATCATCACATCACATTCACATCCATTCACATATCATCACATCACATTCACATCCATTCACATCTCGTCACAACACATTCACATCACATTCACATCACATTCACGCTGTAATCATAATTATAAGCATAATTATGATTACTCTCCTTGGTTAAGCTAAATTAAACATTCCTCAATTGCAAGTATAATCCACTTCTTTTTTAGAATAAGTTAAAGTAATTCTTTTCTACTCATAAACAATCTAAAAAGAATTAACCATATTTTTACTAACTCAAAATCATGAAAATATCAATTCTTATTCTCTAACTCATCAAGCCTAGAGTTTAGATTTGATATAAGAGACTATCATTGAGAAGCATCCTTTTTCTAAAGATTTAGCCATAAAGATGACTACTCTTTTTAAGAGAGAGATTTACTTAAGGAAAGCATTACAATTAAGCATAAAGATTAACTTAATTCTAATTAAACATTAAGAATCTTTGGAAAAGCTTGATTTGAATAAAAACCATCATTTTGAAAGCTTCTCAAGCTTGAGAGGGGTTGAGAAGAAGAAAGTCATTGAGATAATTGAAAAAACAATAAAAATTAATCTTACCTCCAAGTTTGGCTTGTCTTTAATTAGCAGTGAATCCCCCAACCAATCAATTGGCCACCAAGAGGAGAAGAGCAACTCCAAGAGTTGTTGGAGAGAGAGAGAAGCTTCCAAGAGAAGAGGAAAAATAAGGGATAATAGAAAATATGCTTATTTTAAGATAATATTGGCATGGTATAGCTCAAAGATGAGAATACAAAGGAATGAGGGTCTATTTATAGGTGAGGGAGGCCACTAACCAAGTCCAACTGGGTTCTAGAATTTTCTAGCTTCAGCTTGACTCAATTTGGACAAGATTTGGATCATTTTGGCTCCCTTTTTGATCTAGTTTGCTCTAGGAGAGAGGAGAGATAAAAATATCACATTTTTTTGAATTAAAAAACCCAAGCACACGTGAAAAATGCGCCTACCTCAAGAGTCTCCCTCTCCTTACCAAGGTGTCAAAAATGCATCATTTCTCCAAAATATCTCATTTTTTTTAGTAATATACCTTAGTTTTTAACTAATAAACCTTGTACTCAGTCAACTCTTCATCTTAAGTGAGCATTTACTCATTTTTGGGTATTTTCTTTTATTCTTTGGATTTATCTCATCCCAACACTTGGATTAATCCAATTGGCCCATTGGAACCTTAATTGGACCATAATTTAAAAATTTCTGAAAATGTAGACCCTTAGACTAAGGTCCTTTATACCGTTTTCAATTGATTTCTAATGCACATTGGAAAGTTCATTTTGAACTTCTGATTTAGGGGAATCCATTTTAGACATTAGGAGAATTTTTTATCCAAAGATATCTCAATTTTGAATCACCTCTCTCTAGACATTTTCTCTCTTTAGGCCAAAACATGGTAAAACAAGATCTTTCTTCCATTTCAGAGAGATGGATGATTACAAGAATAGAAGGGGAGGTTCTTACGCCTGTACATCTCAAAAGCTCGGGGGAGGAATCTTACATCCTAACTCACTTAAAAAACGCGAGATGTCCTCATCTCACAGCTGGAGGATAATCTCTTAGTTCTCTTTCTTCTTCTAGTACTTCTAGCGTTACTGCCTTGGAAGTAGATGGTCGATTTGGGAATATCTCTCTTTAACTTTCTCTATTCTGAGGCAGAGGTCTTGCATAACTTTGGATTGAAACTGAGGGTTGGTTAGAGGATCTTCCTCTGAGATTTCCCTGATTTTGATGGAAAGGAAGCTGATTACTCTAGAAGGAAGGAGCTGGAGTTTGGAATCTTGATCCCTGACTTCCCTGCCCCAAAATCCTTGATCCAAAAGGAGTTGAGCAATCCATACTGCGATGTTCGAATCCTTGACAGTTATAGCATTTAACTTCTTTGTTCAATGGTGGAACTTCTGAAGTTGAATTCGAGGTGATTGAGTTTCAGGAAAAGGACCTTTCTTCCATTCTGGAACTTCTCATATCTCGAGTTTCACCTTGCTGTCTCTTAGGCGGTGGAAAGTTGGAATCACCTTTCGGAGCTAGAAATATTTTGAAAGATGATGGTGCTGGCTTCGGTGGGACCTTGACAACAAAGGTGTTGGCGAAATGCTTCACCATACGTACGGCTTCAGCCATAGAAACTGGCTTGGCATTCTTCACCAGGGTATTCAAGGGTTTGTTCATTCCCCGAATGAACATGGCCATCAGCTGTTCTTCATCCAGTGGTGGTGAGTACTTGAGGAGGAGAGCGAACGCTTGGTGATACACTTCAATAGTTCTGTTCCCCTGGGTTAACTCTAAGAATTCATTCATCTTGGTTTCCAAAAAGCCGGGAGGACAGAATCTCTTCCTTAGGTAAATCTTGAGACCATTCCATGTATGGGTGTTCTGATCTAGATGGTTTCTCTCACAGTGGTTTTTCCATGCATCAAGGCTTCATACCTCACTAAAAAGGTAGAAACTGACTCTCCTTCCTTTTGGAAAATCTGATCCAATTGCAATAGTAAAGCATTTGGTGACTCCACTGTCCCAAATCTCTCCTTCATTACTTTGGTCAACCTTTCCCAATCATTCTTGGACTCCTCTCGCAAAGCCTCATGCCAAGTTAAGGCCACACCCTTCAACAAATCTGGACGTATTTCTACTCTCTCCTTCATAGACCAACTCGTCAAGCGGCATGCTCGGTTAAACTCTCGAAGATAACTCCCTGGGTCTTCTCTTTTCGATCCTTGGAACACCGGAATGTTGAATATCTTGCACCAAAAGATGAGTAGCAACAAGGAAAATTTACTTATTTCAAAATAACTTTTCTTTCATCATGTGGGACCTTGAGGTTAAAATAGAATAATTGTAAGTAAAACCTGCCTGCCGTCTCTACCAAAAGATGTGACACAAAGTTGGGGTTTTGACTTTGGTCACTTCTTAGAATCAAAACACACTTGTATGAAACCTCATAGCCTCCTCACCTCCCTTTCTCTCCCTAGATTAAGATAAAGATAAACACATCAAAGGTGAGATCATAATTCATGGAAGTAAAGATGAAAGGCTCAGGAGAAGCAAGAATTTCTACCAGTCTTGTAGCTCTAAACAAGAGGGCAATTCTTTGTTGGAAGAAAATCTTCCGACTCAGGATTATGTGAATGGAAACATACGGGGAATGTTGGTAAGGTTCATCCGTTCGAATTGGGAAATTTGGATGGAACATCTTAAAGTAAAAAAATATAGCAATCACTTACAAGAGGATAAGATACATGGGATTTTCTTTTTGATAAGAGATTAAGAGGAATTAATTATTATTAAGAAGAAATAATGGCCAAAATTCTATAAAAATAGAGATACACAGAGAATTACAGTTTTAAATCCATATAGACTGTATAAAAGAGGATTACATAAGTACGTAGAGCTTGAAGAGAGCTTCGCGCCTATATGAAAACTTTCAAAAACGGGCAACTGAGCGAAAAGTTATGAGCATTTTACTACAAGACTATAAAACTGCCAAAATTCGCCTAAAAGTTAGCAACTTTGGGAGAAATTCAGATCATCAATGAAGTAAAGGATTAAGAAATTAGTTACATGAGTGGAAAGAGCATATAAAGAGCTTCCTAGCCATATGATCAATTTTAGAAACCAATACCCGAGTGATGAGTAATTACCGATTAAAATTTGGGTATTAGACCACAAAAATTGCACTTTCCTCTCTTTGCATGAAACCTCAATTTTCACATAGCCTCTTGCCTTTCATCTCCTTCATGATTCAAGCTAGAGGGTAAGAAGTCAATATTAGGTAAAGTGGGAAAAATCTCACAAAATGGGAATCAATTTGTAAACTTGTTCTAGCCATACCTTGAGCATGCTAACTCCGAATTTGTCGGACATTATAGATCTAGATTCTACTTTTCAAGAGCTTTCCAATGATATGTTACATTCAAGGGTTTTGACAGACTATTTGATAAGTTTACCATGCTCCCACTTTTTGAATAGGAATGGAATTTCTCCCACTTTATCTAATACTGACTTTAAGGGTTAACATTGCTTAAGCGGACAATCGTAAAGATTTACCTATGGTCCCCAAAGTCTTTCCACATGCTCATTACCGCTAAAACCATTGGTACCTCCAAAGGAGGGTAGCAATAAGGCAAGGGCTACCTTGAGAAGTCACAAGCCCACCAAGATAATAACTCCTTATCCCACTTATCATGAATCATCAAAGAGGTCCAAAATTGGGTTAAGCGCATGAGGAGCTAATGCTAAATAAGACATTCACATATAAAGAGAGTGTTTGAATAAGGGTTTGAAGATAAGAGAATGGCAAGGACACAAAATGCTCAATTGAGGAGGCTTCATTCATTGATTTAAAAGGGAGAGGAGGGCTCCTTTTATAGGTGGAGAATCACCCTCTCTTCCATTGTTACAAATTACAACATAAAAATCTTCAACCCTTCAGTGACATAAGGTAGATGTCACCATCAATTGTCCTCTTAGGCTAAGTCTTCTATTGATTATTAAATTGAAGACGTTTTGACTTTGAAAGTGTGATGAGATAATAGCCAAGTCTAAGTGGCATGTAGGTGGAGATCCCACTTACACATGGCGGAATTCTCCTCTTCCATGTAGGCATTCTAGAAGAATCTCTCCCAATTATACACCTACACACACTCCTCCACATGCCTTCCACACTCCTTAACTTGTAGCCTTATGGTGAATACTATATTAATCATACAATTAAAATCCATATGAGCATGAAGGCCCACTTTTATTTTCCACATCACTAGCCTATCTACCATACCAAAGTATTTATCAAGCATACTTGTGGCATTTACAATGTGTGTACCCTAAATCAAGTAAAACCATTATATTTGAAGATAGATTGATGTTATCAGGGTAGCCGCCAAGCTGCCGCATCATCATGCCGTTATTCTATTCTGGTGGGCACCGCAATCTTCTTGGACAAGCTTCCACCTTGTTACCATTGAGAAACCATCAAAATATGTACAAAATTGAAAATGAATGATATCAATTTTTCATGTCACACCACCATGATAGAATCATAACCCCCTTGCACAAAAGGAAGACTTGTGACAAAATCCATACTGATATATTCCCACTTCATTTGAGGAATGTCTAGTGGGTGTGGTGCAACTTGCATGTCATCTTTATCCTTTCATCCTTGTTCCTCTAATAACCTAAGCATTGTGTGACATACCTGAGTACATCCTTCTTCAATTCTGGCCAAAAGAAACTCCTTTGTAGAATATTCAGCATCTTCACATATCTTGGATATCTGATCAATGGTGCATCATGTGCTTCATATAGGATTAGATCTTTTAACTCTTTAATGTTTGGTCTGCACATCCTTAGTTGATAGAATAAGCACCTATCACTAAGAGTGCAATCTTTGATTATCTTGCTATCTTTCTCTGAGTGAGTTTTTTGGGCTATGAGTTGTACAATATGCCCACCAAAGTACTCATCTAAGGCTACTTTTCCCTTCACTTCCAACTCAATGCATTTGTAACTACATTATCTTTGCTCTATCTATATTTGATTTCAAAGTCAAATTCTAATAAGATCTCTATCCAATGCCTTTGTGTCATATTGAGTTTGACTAGGTAAAAATCCACTTTAAGCTCTTATGGTCTGCAGTAAGCATGAACCTTCTGCCTAGTAGGTAGTGTCACCATAACTTAAGAGCATAAATTACAACCAAAAGTTCTAGATCATGAGTAGCATAGTTTCTCTCATAATCTTAAAAGCATGAATTACGTCCAAAAGTTCTAGATCATGAGTAACATAGTTTCTCTCATAATCTTTGAATTTTCTTGAAGTGTAAGCTACTGGTTTGCCTTCTTGTGTGAGTATTCCACTAATAGCCAATCCAGTAGCATCAGTGACTACTTTAAAATCTGCATCAAAATTTGGCAATTGAAGGATGGGTGCAGTTGTGAGAGCCACCTTGAGTTTGTCAAAACTTTGTTGTTGATGCTGATTAGTTCAAAATATTTTTTTATTCTTTTTAATAAGTAGCTTGGTTAAAGATGTGGTTATCTTTTCATAATCTTGAATAAAGATACGATACCACCTTGTGATTCCAAGAAATAATTGAATCTCATTGCCATTGGATGGTTGAGACCATTCCACTATATCTTGTACCTTTACTGGGTCTATTGAAATTCTATCCCTGGAGAGGATGAATCCCAAATATTCAATTTTGTCTGCAAAGAAGGTACACTTACTATTTTTAGCAAAGAGTTGATGCTCTCTTAGGATGTCTAGAACTGCTCTAACTTGGGCTTTGTTCTCTTTTTCATCCTTAGAGTAGATCAAAATATCATCAAACAACACTAATGCATGATTTTCAAGCTGCTTCTTGAATATATCTTGCATGAGCCCATTGAATGTTGCTAGGACATTATTCAACCCAAATGGCATCAAGGTGTATACACAATGACCATATCTAGAGTTGAATGTCGTCTTTGGGATGTCTTCTTCCTTGACCCTAATCTGATTGTAACTATACTTCAAATCAATCTTTGTGAAGACTTGGGCTCTATGAAGTCAATCTAGAAGTTTGCCAATCCTAGGGATACTTATTCTTCACAACATGTGAGTTGATTAAGGCCCCTATAGTCAATGCATAACGATAAGGTTCCATCCTTCTTCTTATGAAATAAGATTAGGGCTCCCCGAGGTGATACACTCGGCCTAATGAATCCTTGTTCTAACATTAGTCAGAGGTACTATTTGAGTTCTATCAATTATGGAATTGATATTTTATATGCCCTTTTGCCAAAGTTTATGCTCCATGAATAAGCTCAATCTCATGGTCAATTTCTCTTTGTGGATGCATTTAGGTAAGTTCCTCTAGGAAGATATTTTTGTAGTCATGTAGCCAATCAGGTTCACTCCCTATAGCATCTTTCTCTACCTTGTTGAGTTTTACTACGAACACTCTTTGATTCTTCCTGAGACCCTTTAGTAACTTACTACCCTTTACTAGCTGTAAGTTGGGTTTATTAATCCTCATTGCAGCCATTACTTTGTTTTTGACATCCTTGAATGAGATTTGTCCACTCTCACACTGGATGGCACCCCTTTTGGCTTTTAGCCAATCCATTCCAAGAAGACCATCATGAATTCCCAGGGGCATCACATGGAAGTAGTATCAGTTGGCTAGTTTACCATAAAGATCAAAGATCAAACTCTAGATCCCCTATGGTCTATTGGGAAATTATTCCTTTCCACTAGCTAGCTCGATGACCATTTTCTTGGAAAGTTTTTGATTCAGACCTAATTTTGCACTTTGATGAAAGAAATGAATGAGTACTTCCAGAATCAATCAGCAATTTAAAATGTTTACCATTATGAGATGTTGGTTTGGTAAATTTTCTATATATGTACATACATACATACATACATGTATATACACATACATACATACATACATATATATAAACACACAGACACACACGCACGTGCGCACGCACACACACACATACATGTATATGTATATGTATATATGTATGTATGTATATGTATATGTACACACACACACACACACATATATATATATGTATGTATGTATGTATGTATGTATGTATGTATGTATGTATGTATATGCATATGTGTATATATGTATGTATATGTATATGTATGCATATACATATACATATACATATACATATACATATACATACCCACATGTATGTATATATATATGTATATGTATATGTATACATATACATGTGTATGTATACATATACATGTATATGTATACATACACATGTATATGTATACATATACATATACATATACATATACATACATGTGTGTATGTATATGTATAGCCATTGCCCGACTGTAGACCACCATAAGGCAAGGAGCCTTAGGGCTATGGTAGCCTATTGAGTGGAGATGTCACAGCTCTGGTTTGAGCTTCAACAAATCTACGAGGAGCTGGCTGCAGACAAAAGACCAGGCTGCCCTCATTTTTTCCTTCAAGCTTCCATTAAAGCTTCATTTTTGGTGTTTTTTCTTGCTCATATCATCACCTCCCTTGCTCTAATCACTCAAGTGATGAAGTGAATGTGTGTTTCTGAGTTTTCTCTTGATTTTGAAGAGCTTCCATTCACATGAGGTATCCATAAGCCTCATGCTCAACAAGCTTCATCATCAACATCAACTTTCAAGCTTTCAAAGCTTTTAAAGTGTGCTTTTAAACACTAATTGTGTTGTTTAACACTAATTAATTTATTAATCCAGCAAAGGGAAAGTGTTCTTAAACACTAATAGTGTTATTAAACACTAATGGTGAGTTAATCACCAAAATAAGTGTCACTTGACACTAAAAATAGACTTTTTAGTATTAATTGTGTTTTATACACACTAATGGTGATCTTAATCACCAACCAAAGTGTTCATTAACACTAATGAAGCCAACCCTCATAAAAAATCAGTAATTAAGCACAAACCCTAAGTGCTAAATCATAAAAATTACTATTTTAATCTCCTATTTATGCAACATTCTCAACTTAATTAGGGTTGTTGCACTCTCATGAGCTTCTCTCTTTCTAATTAAACCTAAATATCATAAATTTCTGGTTTTTTCTTCTTCATAATCAGCCCCTTACTCTCTCATAATCTCTTTCAATACCCAATGTCAAAGGACACTCAAATCAAGAAGTTCTCGGGAGAGGGCTTCCACACTTGGCAAGTCCTTGTCAAGTATAAGATGATGTCCAAAGGCTTTTGGCCATTCATCTGTGGCACCAAGGTAATTGATCGAGCAAAGGCTGAAGATGTTGAAGATGATGAGAGGGCACAAGCCATCATCATGCTTCATCTTGATGAAGCACTCATCCACCATGTGGACCAGCTTCCGACTGCAAAGGAGAAATGGGATGAGCTTGATAAGCTCTATGGAGCTCGTGGTAAGAATTCCAAGTTCTCACTCAAAATTGAATTCTTTAGCTTGGAACTCAAAGAGGGAGATGGCATTGGAGCCTTCATCTCTCACTTGAAGGGCCTTATGGCTCAACTTGCATCAGTGAATGCGAGAATGGATGAAGATGATGCAGTGGCTGTTTTGCTCAAAGCGGTCAAAAAGGTGTACCCCACTTTAGTCACCACCCTGAAGAACATTCCTAATCCCACCCTCGAAGGAGTTATTCAATCATGTCTTGATGAAGAAAAGAGGCCAAAGGGACCAGCTGAATCTTCAAGTACAACCACTTCATCGAATATCGAACATGCCTTGTCACATCAAGTGGTCAAAGTAAGATGTGTCCATTGTAAAAAGGTGGGCCATTTGGCCAATAATTGTTGGATCAAATATCCCAACAAAATGAAATGTAACAGGTGTAAACAAACTAGAAATATCACTTCAAAATGTCCTACCAAAGAGTTAGAGGCTAACTTTGTATCAACCTCTAACTCCTTTGAGCATTTGTTTTAAAGCTCAATGTAATCACACCTATATTCTAAACCTTGTACACCTAATGTTATAAAGGCATCCTATGTCCAATACCACCTATTCCATCCTTCCATAGTTGGTATTGAGGGGGGGTATTAAGAGACTAAGGTTATGTAGAAGGGTGAGAGAAGGGTGTGAGTGTGAATGGACTTGAGGTCCACTAGTTCACCTATTTAAAAGTGGAGCTATGAGGCATTTTGTATGTGAGCAAAGCCTAGTTGTATTCATAAGCAACTTAATAAGCAAGAGTTTGTTCTTATATTTTGTGAGTCTCTCCTCTCCACACACTTGATCTAGCATGAGCACCACGTTTTCTCAACAAGTAACGCTTTTATAAAAATAAAATTATTTTATGCATAAATTCATTTTTAAGGAGAATAACACTTTCGAAATAAAAAAAAATCTTTTATGCATAAATTCAATTTTAATGAGAATAACTCTTTTGAAATAAAAATAAAATTCTTTATGCATCGTTCTATGCATAAAATCAAAATTTGATGAAAGTAACGCTTTTATATAAAAAAATTTCTTTTATGCATAAAAATCAATTTTGATGAAAGTAACACTTTTATAATCAAAATATTCTCAATATGCATCTTTCTATGCATAGAAATTAATTCTAATGAAAATAACACTTTTATTATAAAAATATTTCTAATATGCATTTTTCTATGCATAGAATAAAAATAACACTTTTAGAATACACAAGCGGTGGGGATTACTCTTTTTGAATAATAAAAGATAAAACTTATTTCACAAAAGTTAAGAAAGTTTTGCCATAACCTTCTTTGTATGGCTGACCATTTTTCAAATTTTTTTCATTCTCAAGTTACTTAGAAATTATCCCAAATGGTTTAAAGCATTCTAAACTAATCAAATTCCACTTTTTAAAGAGAAACAATATGAAAAGTTTAATTCTAACAGTTTGATTACACATCTAGGATAAAGAAGGGTTGAATTCAAGAATGAAGAGAGGGGGAAAGCCTTTCTAACAAGGCATAGCACCATTTTTCATTTTAAAGAAAAGAGAAATTAGAAAACCATTAAATGGAATAAAGAAAAAGTAGGATTTCTAGATTACATGAATTTTTGTGAGCTTTCCTTTGGCTTGATGGTTTGAGGGATCTACTCTTGTTTGCAACAACAAGAGTGGCTACCAATTCTACTGAAGAGGAAATGGTCGAAACTAATGAATTATCAATAAATTCACTGTTTTTGGCTCTAGGGAGGAGTAGAGTAACAGTGCATAAAACACTATTAACCATTTACAAAGGGGGAGGCTTCATTTATAGGAAAAAGCGAGCTTCTAACCAAGCAAACTGATTCTAGAATTTTCTAGATCAGTTTGGTCAAATTTTAACCATTTTTAGGTTAGTTTGGCTTACTTTTTGGATCTAGTTGAAGCAAGAGAGAGGAGAGATGAAAATATCTCATTATTTGTGAGTTTAAAACTCAACCACACATGTGAAATAGGTGCCTCCTTCATGAGGGGAATTCCCCCACACTGAGGTGTCAAAAATGCATCATTTCTTCTAAATATCTCTTCTTTTTTAACTAATAACGTTGTCCTTAGTCAACTCTTCATCTTATGTGAGTATTTACTCATTTTTGGGGGGATTTCCTTTTATTCTTCAATTTATCTCCTCCCTACATTTGGATTAATCTAATTGGTCTATAGGAACCTTAATTCAAAAATTTTAAAAAATCTGGACCCTTAGGCTAAGGTCCTTTTTACTTGATTTCAATTTATTCCAATTGCACATTGGAAATGTATTTTTGAATATCTGTTTCAAGGGAAACCATTTTAAACACTAGGAGGATTTTTATATCCAAAAATATCTCAATTTTGAATTATCTCCCTCTAGACATTTTCTCTCTCTAGGCCAAAACAGGGTAAAACATGATCTTTCTTTTATTTCAGAGAGGGGAATGATTATAAGATCAGAAGGGGAGGATTTTACACCTGCACACCTCAAAAGCCGGAGGGAGGAATCTTACATCCTACCCCACTTAAAAAACGCGAGATGTCCTCATCTTGCAAAATTAGAGGAGAACTCTTTTCCTTAAGATCGAACTGATTCTGGGGTTCCTTATAGTCTGGTGAACTCAACAGAATCCTGGGATAAAGATCCCTTATATAAAACCCATCATCAGATAATAATTCACTCAGATCGTATCATTTAAATCCTTATCATAATAATGGTCCATTAGACCGAATTTTCTATCTGAACAGTCCTTCATGAAAATTTTTAATTATATAGATTTTTAATTTGACATCTCTTAACTTGATCCACTGGGTCAAGTGTTAACAACAGAGCAATCTCCGAGCACAATCCACTAATCTCATAGTGATTTGCTGAAGTCATTAACTTCATTCTAGCTATGAACATCATCATAGGGACTCGTCCCATTCATCCTCATTGTGGTTTTGCTTAGTTTAATACATTTCAACCAAAATTCAAGAATCTTCATTTTTCAATCAGAATCCAAATCAACTCATCAGTTCTCAACCAGAATTTAAAATCATATCAACCACATTCGAATTCATCATCTGGATAGTATTAATGCTTATAATTTCAAGTCTGAGATTTACTCGTATATACTGCCAGTAAAGAGCTGCAGTTATACCCTCGGTATATACGGGTAGTCATGGTCCTTGAAACTATAAGGTAAATACCATCATGTCTAGGCCTCAAGCAAGTCAGGGATTCCATACAATTGTAGTACTTCCATCTGAAGACCCAATTACCAATTTACGAATTTCAGTTTGAATATCAATTTGTATGAAATTTTTTTCACACAAATACAACCTTTTACTACTTCATAAATTTTTGACATTTTTGGCTTCTCGGTTGATCCTCATTAGCCAATTCGCTCTGATACCAGCTTTGAGGTCCTTGTCCCGATCGCGCAACGAATTTAGGGGTTCTAGCAGCGGAAGTAGCACTTCTTGCACGGGGCAGGGTCTGACACTCGGGGCCTCGCCCACGGATATCTGGACAAGAGACTAATCCATCGGTTCTTCCAAAACCGATCCCGTAAAAACTTCCCTTGCTCGGAAAGCTTGGGTGATTCCTCCAGGATAACTTTTCTCTAACGTAGTCAAAAGCCTTAACTAACTGAACTGATCTCACCGAACCCATAAGTCCCAAATCAGATCAAGGAAAAAATTACACTTGGATCATAGAGACCAACGCTTTTTTCCTCATTGAGAGGCACAACCGTTGATTCTTTTCCATAGAATAATTTTTGTTCGGGATTTACTTCATCTATCGTACCATAACAGAATTGAGTCTCAATTTAAGGATCCATGAGTCTAGCCTAACCCCATCCAGTCCCGTGGGTTAGCCAACCACCCAACCACTGTAGTGATGGGATCCAATTAAGAATTTGGTTAGGTTTTGTCCCGGGTACCAAAAGGAAAAGAGTTCCCAGGCCCCCTAGCCGGATATTCATGCAAACTTAAAACTAGTCACACCACTTACACACCCAATATGAACTTACCTTTTTCACAGAATCAGCATCTTCTAAAATCAATCTTTTAATGAAACCATTGTGTCACTGATCACAATCCTCAAAATCTCTGGTTGAATCCTTATTTCCAATCATTCCTTCATCGGTATACCTATGGCATCATTGGCAACTAGAACGCTCACCACCTGTCCACTCAGGGGCCTTTTCGATAGTTCCTAGCTCATATAGTAACCGATAATATATTCACATATCAAAAATGGAATCTCCGTTGAAGATCAGCAAGATCAACCAACGGATCCATATAAAAGAGCCATGGACTCATCCGTTGAGGACAGCAAGGTCAATCAACCAGATCCATGCCCAAATTCAAAAAACAACTCTTACTCCTTGTTCCAATATCTTCCCTAACGTACGTGTGGGTATCTTCGGTGACCCAGAGCTCGAGCTCCGTATGGTCAACACCCTCTAGGATCCTTCGCAAGTCACCTAGCGCTTCACTCATAGGCAGCTTCCTTGGTCCCTCATCCACTGTACTAGAAGCTCACCATTTAAATCAAGACCTCGGTCGACCTTGCTACACGAGACATCCTCCGTTGACTCTCCGCAGCAGTTGCAACTTTAACAGATAGGTCTCCACGACCTCATTCACAAGACGGTCAAAATGCTTCCCCAACCTTCTTAACATAAAACAGTCATTTAAAAATAGATTTCACATACAAATACGGTTCCAACAATATTTCCAATTTTTTCTCATCACTCCACATCCTTTCACATTAGTCCCCATCTTTTCTCATCTTCCCATAATTTTTTTTCTTCATCAATCCCTATCACATCATATCATTCCCACATCAAATCACATCCAATCGCATCATCCACACATCAATCCACATCATCCATACATCCATCCACATCATCCACACCAATCCACATCATCCATACATCTATCCACATCAATCCACATTATCTACACATCCATCCACATCTTCCATACATCCACATCAATCCACATTATCCACACATCCATCCACATCAATCCACATCATCCATACATCCATCCACATCAATCCACATTATCCACACATCAATCCAATCATCCATACATCTATTCACATTAATCCACACTACCCACACATCAATCCATATTATCCATACATCCATCCACATCATTCCACATCAATCCACATTATCCACTCATCCATCCACACATCAATCCACATGTCAATCCACATTACCCACACATCAATCCACATCATCCATACATCAATCCACATTACCCACACATCCATCCACATGAATCCACATTACCCACACATCAATCCACATCAATCCACATTCATTTCATAAGTATTCCCATTCTCATCATCTAATCACATCTTTTTCTATCTCATCACTTATTTCCTCATTTATCCTCATCAGATCACATCTACTTGCATCTACCCATACATCTCATCACTTCACATACATTAACATCTATGCAGTTTACATCCATTTCACATCACATCCATTTCACATCCAGATTCACATCACATCCATTTCACATCACATCCATTTCACATCACATCTCATTCATTCACATCCAGATTCACATGCTAACACATTCATTCACATCCCTTATCGTTCATTCACATCCCGATTCACATGTTATCACATTCATTCACATCCTATATCATTCATTTACATCCTGATTCACATGACATGACATCTTATCTATTCATTCACATTTATCTGATTCCCATCACATATCATCACATCTATTTACCTTTCATTCTCATCACTTCTATTCTCATCACATCCATCCATCCATTCTTTCCCATCTATCTGATTCACATTACATCTCATCACATTTATTCACCTCACATTCTTGTCACTCCTATTCTCATCGCATCCATCCATCCATTCATTCCCATCTATCTGATTCGCATTACATCTCATCACATCTATTCACCTCACATTCTCGTCACTCCTATTCTCATTGCATCCATCCATCCATTCTTTCCCATCTATCTGATTCGCATCCCATCTCATCACATCTATTTACCTCTCATTCTCATCACATCCATCCATCCATCAATTCCCATCTATTTAATTCGCATCCCATCTCATCACATCTATTTACCTCTCATTCTTATCACTTCTATTCTCATCACATCCATCCATCCATTCATTCCCATCTATCTCATTCGCATCCCATCTCATCACATCTATTTACCTTTCATTCTCATCACATCTATTTACCTTTCATTCTCATCACATCCATCCATACATTTATTCCCATCTATCTGATACGCATCCCATCACATCACATCTATTTACCTTTCATTCTCATCACATCCATTCATCCATTCATTCCCATCTATCTCATTTGCATCCCACCTCATCACATCTATTTACCTCTCATTCTCATCAATTCTATTCTCATCACATCCATCCATTCATTCCCATCTATCTGATTCACATCCCATCTCATCACATCTATTTACCTTTCATTCTCATCACATCCATCCATCCATCCATTCCTATCTATGCATCTTTCTATGCATAAATTCGATTTTATTGAGAATAACTCTTTTGAAATAAAAATAAGTTTCTTTATGCATCTTTTTATGCATAAAATCAAAATTGATGAGAATAACTCTTTTGAAATAAAAATAAATTTCTTTATGCATCTTTCTATGCATAAAATCAAAATTTGATGAAAGTAACGCTTTTATTAAAAAAAATTCTTTTATACATCTATTTATGCATAAATTCAATTTTAAGGAGAATAACACTTTCGAAAAAAAATAAATCTTTTATGCATCTTTCTATGCATAAATTCAATTTTAATGAGATTAACTCTTTTGAAATTAAAAAAAATTTCTTCATGCATCTTTCTATGCATAAAATCAAAATTCATGAGAATAACTCTTTTGAAATAATTTTTTTTTCTTTATGCATCTTTCTATGCATAAAATCATAATTTGATGAAAGTAACACTTTTATAAAAATAAAATTCTTTTATGCATCTATTTATGCATAAATTCAATTCTAAGGAGAATAACACTTTTGAAATAAAAAAAATTCTTTTATGCATCTTTCTATGCATAAATTTAATTTTATTAAAAATAACTCTTTTGAAATAAAAAAAATTTCTTTATGCATCTCTCTATGCATAAAATCAAAATTTGATAAAAGTAACGCTTTTATTAAAAAAATTCTTTTATGCATCTATTTATGCATAAAAATCAAATTTGATGAAAGTAACACTTTTATAATCAAAATATTCCCAATATGCATCTTTCTATGCATAGAAATTAATTCTAATAAAAATAACACTTTTATTATAAAAATATTTATAATATGCATTTTTCTATGCATAGAATAAAAATAACACTTTTAGAATACACAAGCGGTGGGGATTACTCTTTTTGAATAATAAAAGATAAAACTTATTTCACAAAACTTAAGAAAATTTTGCCATAACCTCCTTTGTATAGGCTGACCATTTTTTATTTTTTATCATTCTCAAGTTACTTAGAAATTATCCCAAATGGTTTAAAGCATTCTAAACTAATCAAATTCCACTTTTTAAAGAGAAACAATATGAAAAGTTTAATTTTAACAATTTGATTACACATCTAGGATAAAGAAGGGCTGAATTCAAGAATGAAGAGAGGGGGAAAGCCTTTCCAACAAGGCATAGCACAATTTTTCATTTTAAAGAAAAGAGAAATTAGAAAACCATTAAATGGAATAAAGAAAAAGTAGGATTTCTAGCTTACATGAATTTTTGTGAGCTTTCCTTTGGCTTGACTGTTTGAGGGATCTACTCTTGTTTGCAACAAGAGTGGCCACCAATTCTTTTGAAGAGGAAATGGTCAAAAACTAATGAATTATCAATAAATTCACTGTTTTTGGCTCTAGGGAGGAGTAGAGTAACAGTGCATAAAACACTATTAACCATTTACAAAGGGGGAGGCTTCATTTATAGGAAAAATTGAGCCTCTAACCAAGCAAACTGATTGTAGAATTTTCCAGATCAGTTTGGTCAAATTTTGACCATTGTTAGGTCAGTTTAGCTTACTTTTTGGATCTAGTTGAAGCAAGAGAGAGGAGAGATGAAAATATCTCATTTTTTGTGAGTTTAAAACTCAACCACACATGTGAAATAGGCGCCTCCTTCATGAGGGGAATTCCCCCACACTGAGGTGTCAAAAATGCATCACTTCTTCTAAATATCTCTTCTTTTTTAACTAATAACCTTGTCCTTAGTCAACTCTTCATCTTATGTGAGTATTTACTCATTTTTGGGGAGATTTTCTTTTATTCTTCAATTTATCTCCTCTCCCTACATTTGGATTAATCTAATTGGTCCATAGAAACTTTAATTCAAAAATTTTAGAAAATCTGGACCCTTAGGCTAAGGTCATTTTTACCTGATTTCAATTTATTCCAATTGCATGAATATCTGTTTCAGGGGAAACCATTTTAGACACTAGGAGGATTTCTATATATAAAAATATCTCAATTTTGAATTATCTCTCTCTAGATATTTTCTCTCTCTAGGCCAAAATAGGGTAAAACAGGATCTTTCTTTTATTTCAGAGAGGGGAATAATTATAAGATCAGAAGGGGAGGTTTTTACACCTGCACACCTCAAAAGTCGGAGGGAGGAATCTTACATCCTACCCCACTTAAAAAACGCGAGATGTCCTCATCTTGCAAAATTAGAGGAGAACTCTTTTCTTTAAGATCCAACTGATTCTGGGGTTCCTTATAGTTTGGTGAACCTAACAGAATCTTGGGATAAAGATCCCTTATATAAAACTCATCATCAGATAATAATTCACTCAACTCGTATCATTTAAATCCTTATCACAATAATGGTCGAGCTACGAACATCATCACAGGGACTCGTCCCATTCATCCTCATTGTGGTTTTGCTTAGTTTAATACATTTCAACCAAAATTAAAGAATCTTCATTTTTCAATCAGAATCCAAATCAACTCATCAGTTGTCAACCAGAATTTAAAATCATATCAACCACATTCGAAATCATCATCTGGATAGTATTAATGCTTATAATTTCAAGTCTTAGATTTACTCGTATATACTGCCAGTAGTAGTAAAGAGCTGCAGTTATACCCTCGGTATATACGGGTAGTCACAGTCCTTGGAACTATAAGGTAAATACCATCATGTCTAGGCCCCTCAAGCAAGTCAAGGATTCCATATAATTGCGGTACTTCCATCTGAAGACCCAATTACCAATTTACGCATTTCAGTTTGAATATCAATTGGTATGAAATTGTTTTCACACAAATACAACCTTTTACTGCTTCTTCGTAAATTTTTGACATTTTTGGCTTCTCTGTTGATCCTCATTAGCCAATTTGCTCTGATACTAGCTGTGAGGTCCTTGTCCTGACCGCGCAATTAATTCAGGGGTTCTAGCAGCGGAAGTAGCACTTCTTGCACACGGGGCAGGGTCTCACACTCGGGGCGCACCCACGGATATCCGGACAAGAGACTAATCCATCGGTTCTTCCAAAACCGATCCCAAAAAACTTCCCTTGCTCGGAAAGCACGGGTGATTCCTCCAGGATAACTTTTCTCTAACATAGTCAAAAGCCCTGACTAACTGAACTGATCTGATCGAACCCGTACGTCCCAAATCAGATTAGGGAAAAAATTGCACTTGGATCAGAGAGACCAACGCTTTTTTTCTCAGGGGCCTTTTTGATAGTTCCTAGCTTATAGTAACCGGCAATATATTCACATATCAAAAATGGAATCTCTATTGAAGATCAGCAAGATCAACCAATGGATCCATATAGAAGAGCCATGGACTCATTCGTTGAGGACCAGCAAGGTCAATCAACCAGATCCATGCCCAAACTCAGAAAACAACTCTTACTCCTTGTTCCAATATCTTCCTGGACATACGTGTGGGTATCTTTGGCGACCCAGAGCCAGAGCACCGTATGGTCAGCACCCTCTAGGATCCTTTGCAGGTCACCTACCGCTTCACTCATAGGCCGCTTCCTTGGTCCTTCATTCACTGTACCGGAAGCTCACCATTTAAATAAAACCGAGGCTGGTCAAGAGCTCGGTCGACCTTGCTACGTGAGACATTCTCCATTGAGTCTCGGTCTCGGTAGTTGCAACTTTAACAAATAGGTCTCCACACGACCTCATTCACAAGATGGTCAAAATGCTTTTCTAGCATTCTTGACATAAAACAGTCATTTAAAAATAGATTTCACATACAGTTCCAATAATATTTTCAATTTTTTCTCATCACTGCACATCCTAGTCCCCATCTTTTCTCATCTTCCCACATTTTTTTTTCTTCATCGATCCCTATCACATCATAACATTCCCACATCAAATCACATCCAATCGCATCATCCACACATCAAATCACATGCAATTGCATCATCCACACATAAATCCACATCATCCATACATCCATCCATATCATCCACACCAATCCACATCATCCATACATCCATCCACATCAATCCACATTATCTACACATCCATCCACATCTTCCATACATCCATCCACATCAATCCGCATGTCAATCCACATCATCCATACATCCATCCACAAAAAATTACTTTATCCACACATCAATCCACATTATCCATACATCTATTCACGTCAATCCACATTACCCACACATCAACCCACATCATCCATACATTCATCCACATCATCCACATCAATCCACATTATCCACTCATCCATCCACATCAATCCACACGTCAATCCACATTACCCACACATCAATCCATATCATCCATACATCCATGCACAGCAATCCACATTACCTACACATCAATCCACATCATCCCTACATCCATCCACATCAATCCACATTACCCACACATCAATCCACATTCATTTCATAAGTATTCCTCACATCTTTTTCTATCTTATCACTTATTTCCTCATTTATCCTCATTAGATCACATTTACTTTCATCTACCCATACATCTCATCACTTCACATGCATTAACATCTATCCAGTTTACATCGCATCTTATCACATCCATTTCACATCACATCTCATTCATTCACATGCAGATTCACATGCTAACACATTCATTCACATCCCTTATCGTTCATTCACATCCCGATTCACATGTTATCACATTCATTCACATCCTATATCATTCATTTACATCCTAATTCACATGACATGACATCTCATCTATTCATTCACATTTATCTGATTCATATCACATATCATCACATCTATTTACCTTTCATTCTCATCACTTCTATTCTCATCACATCCATCCATCCATTATTTCCCATCTATCATCTGATTCACATTACATCTCATCACATCTATTTACCTCACATTCTCGTCACTCCTATTCTCATCGCATCAATCCATCCATTCATTCCCATCTATTTGATTCACATCCCATCTCATCACATCTATTTACCTCTCATTCTCGTCACTTCTATTCTCATTGCATCCATCCATCCATCCATTCCCATCATTTGATTCGCATTCCATCTCCTCACATCTATTTACCTATCATTCTCATCACTTCTATTCTCATCACATCCATCCATCCATTTATTCCCATCCATCTGATTCGCATCCCATCTCATCACATCTATTTACCTCTCATTCTCAACACTTCTATTCTCATCACATCCATCCATCCATTCATTCCCATCTATTTGATTCGCATCCCATCTCATCACATCTATTTACCTCTCATTCTCATCAGTTCTATTCTGATGACATCCATCCATCCATTCATTCCCATCTATTTGATTTGCATCCCATCTCATCACATCTATTTACCTTTCATTCTCATCACTTCTATTCTCATCACATCCATCCATCCATCATTCCCATCTATATGATTCACATAACATCTCATCACATCTATTTACCTCTCATTCTCATCACTTCTTTTCTCATCACATCAATCCACTTTCATTCCCATCTATCTGATTCATATCACATCTATTTATAGAATGTAAGAGAATTCTTATTTTTGATATAAAGATTCTTTACGCATCTATTTATGCATAAGAGCAACTTCAGTGGTGGTGGGAAATAACACTTTTATAAAAATCCGTTTATGCATCCATTTATACATAAATTCACTTTCGAAATAAAAATAAATCTTGTATGCATCTTTCTATGCATAAATTCAATTTTAATGAGAATAACTCTTTTGAAATAAAAATAAATTTCTTTATGAATATTTTTATGCATAAAATCAAAATTGATGAGAATAACTCTTTTGAAATAAAAAAAATTTTCTTTATGCATCTTTCTATGCTTAAAATCAAAATTTGATGAAAGTACCGCTTTTATTAAAAAAATTCTTTTATGCATCTATTTATGCATAAATTCAATTTTAAGGAGAATAACACTTTCGAAATAAAAAAAATCTTTTATGCATCTTTCTATGCATAAATTCAATTTTAATGAGAATAACTCTTTTGAAATAAAAATAAATTTCTTTATGCATCTTTCTATGCATAAAATCAAAATTGGTGAGAATAACTCTTTTAAAATAAAAATAAATTTCTTTATGCATCTTTCTATGTAGAAAATCAAATTTGATGAAAGTAATGCTTTTATAAAAAAAAAAATCTTTTATGCATAAATTCAATTTTAAGGAGAATAACACTTTCAAAATTAAAAAAAAAATCTTTTATGCATCTTTCTATGCTTAAATTCAATTTTAATGAGAATAACTCTTTTGAAATAAAAATAAATTTCATCATGCATCTTTCTATGCATAAAATCAAAATTTGATGAAAGTAATGTTTTTATTTAAAAAAAATTCTTTTATGCATCTATTAAAAAAAATTCTTTTATGCATCTATTTATGCATAAAAATCAATTTTGATGAAAGTAACACTTTTATAATCAAAATATTCCCAATATGCATCTTTCTATGCAAAGAAATTAATTCTAATGAAAATAACACTTTTATTATTTCTAATATGCATAGAGTAAAAATAACACTTTTAGAATACACAAGCAGGGAATTACTCTTTTTGAATAATAAAAGATAAAACTTATTTCACAAAATTTAAGAAAATTTTGCCATAACCTCCTTTGTATGGCTGACCATTTTTCAATTTTTTTTCATTCTCAAGCTACTTTAAAATTATCCCATATGGTTTAAAGCATTCTAAACTAATCGAATTCCACTTTTTAAAGAGAAACAATATGAAAAGTTTGATTCTAACAGTTTGATTACACATCTAGGATAAAGAAGGGCTGAATTCAAGAATGAAGAGAGGGGGAAAGCCTTTCCAACAAGGCATAGCACCATTTTTCATTTTAAAGAAAAGAGAAATTAGAAAACCATTAAATGGAATAAAGAAAAAGTAGGATTTCTAGCTTACATGAATTTTTGTGAGCTTTCCTTTAGCTTGATGGTTTGAGGGATCTACTCTTGTTTGCAACAAGAGTGGCCACATCAGTTTGGTCGAATTTTGACCATTTTTAGGTCAGTTCAGCTTACTTTTTGGATCTAGTTGAAGCAAGAGAGAGGAGAGATGAAAATATCTTATTATTTGTGAGTTTAAAACTCAACCACACATGTGAAATAGGTGCCTCTTTCATGAGGGGCATTCCCCCACACTGAGGTGTCAAAAATGCATCATTTCTTCTAAATATCTCTTCTTTTTTAACTAATAACCTTGTCCTTAGTCAACTCTTCATCTTATGTGAGTATTTACTCATTTTTGGGGGGGTTTCCTTTTATTCTTCAATTTATCGCCTCCCTACATTTGGATTAATCTAATTGGTCCATAGGAATCTTAATTCAAAAATTTCAAAAAATCTGGACCCTTAGGCTAAGGTCCTTTTTACCTAATTTCAATTTATTCCAATTGCACATTGAAAATTTCTTTTTGAATATCTGTTTCAGGGGAAACCATTTTAGACAATAGGAGGATTTTTATATCTAGAAATATCTCAATTTTGAATTACCTCCCTTTAGACATTTTCTCTCTCTCTCTCTCTCTCTCTAGGCCAAAACAGGGTAAAACATGATCTTTCTTTTATTTCAGAGAGGGGAATAATTATAAGATTTGAAGGGGAGGTTTTTACACCTGCACACCTCAAAAGATGGAGGGAGGAATCTTACATCCTACCCCACTTAAAAAACGTGAGATGTCCTCATCTCGCAAAATTAGAGGAGAACTCTTTTCCTTAAGATCCAACTGATTCTGGGGTTCCTTATTATAGTCTAGTGAACCCAACAGAATCTTGGGATAAAAATCCCTTATATAAAACTCATCATGAGATAATAATTCACTCAGATCGTATCATTTAAATCCTTATCACAATAATGGTCCATTAGACCGAATTTTCTATCTGAACAGTCTTTCATGGAAATTTTCAATTATACAAATTTTTAATTTGACATCCCTTAACTTAATCCACTGGGTCAAGTGTTAACAGCAGCAATCTGCTAGCACAATCCACTAATCTCATAGTGATTTGCTGAAGTCATTAACGTCATTCTAGCTATCAACATCATCACAGGGACTCGTCCCATTCATCCTCATTGTGATTTTGCTTAGTTTAATACATTTCAACCAAAATTTAGGAATCTTCATTTTTCAGTGAGAATCCTAAACCTGATTCACATGACATCACATCTCATCTATTCATTCACATTTATTTGATTCGCATCACATATCATCACATCTATTTACCTTTCATTCTCATCACTTCTATTCTCATCACATCCATCCATCCATTCTTTCCCATCTATCTGATTCGCATTACATCTCATCACATCTATTCACCTCACATTCTCGTCACTCCTATTCTCATTGCATCCATCCATCCATTCATTCCCATCTATCTGATTCGCATTACATGTCATCACATCTATTTACCTCACATTCTCGTCACTCCTATTCTCATTGCATCCATCCATCCATTCTTTCCCATCTATCTGATTCGCATCCCATCTCATCACATCTATTTACCTCTCATTCTCCATCCATTCTTTCCCATCTATCTGATTCGCATCCCATCTCATCACATCTATTTACCTCTCATTCTCATCACTTCTATTCTCATCACATCCATCCATCCATCCATTCCCATCTATCTGATTCGCATCCCATCTCATCATATCTATTTACCTCTCATTCTCATCACTTCTATTCTCATTACATCCATCCATCCATCCATTCCCATCTATCTGATTCGCATCCCATCTCATCACATCTATTTACCTTTCATTCTCATCACTTCTATTCTCATCACATCCATCCATCCATTCATTCCCATCTATCTGATTCGCATCCCATCTTATTACATCTTTTTACCTTTCATTCTCATCACATCTATTTACCTTTCATTCTCATCACTTCTATTCTCATCACATCCATCCTTCCATCCATTCCCATCTATCTGATTCGCATCCCATCTCATCACATCTATTTACCTCTCATTCTCATCACTTCTATTCTCATCCATCCATCCATCCATTCATTCCCATCTATCTGATTCATATCACATCTTATCACACCTATTTTTAGAATGTAAGAGAATTCTTATTTTCGATATAAAGATTCTTTACTCATCTATTTATGCATAAGAACAACTTCAGTGCGAAATAACACTTTTATAAAAATTCGTTTATGCATCTATTTATGCATAAATTCAATTTTAAGGAGAATAACACTTTTGAAATAAAAATAAATCTTTTATGCATCTTTCTATGCATAAATTCAATTTTAATGAGAATACCTCTTTTGAAATAAAAATTAATATCTTTGTGCATCTTTTTATGCATAAAATCAAAATTGATGAGAATAACTCTTTTGAAATAAAAATAAATTTCTTTATGCATCTTTCTATGGATAAAATCAAAATTTGATGAAAGTAACGCTTTTATTAAAAAAAATTCTTTTATGCATCTATTTATGCATAAATTCAATTTTAAGGACAATAACACTTTCAAAATAAAAATAAATCTTTTATGCATAACGCTTTTATTAAAAAAAAGTCTTTTATGCATCTTTCTATGCATAAATTTAATTTTAATAAAAATATCTCTTTTGAAATAAAAATAAATTTCTTTATGCATCTTTCTATGCATAAAATCAAAATTGATGAGAATAACTCCTTTGAATTAAAAATAAATTTCTTTATCCATCTTTCTATGCATAAAATCAAAATTGAAGAGAATAACTCTTTTGAAATAAAAATAAATTTCTTTATGCATCTTTCTATACATAAATTCAAAATTTGATGAAAGTAACGCTTTTATAAAAAAAATCTTTTATGCATGAATTCAATTTCAAGGAGAATAACACTTTCGAAATTAAAAAAAATTCTTTTATGCATCTTTCTATGCATAAATTCAATTTTAATGAGAATAACTCTTTTGAAATAAAAATAAATTTTTTAATGCATCTTTCTTTGCATAAAATCAAAATTTGATGAAAGTAATGCTTTTATTAAAAAAATTCTTTTATGCATAAAAATTAATTTTGATGAAAGTAACACTTTTATAAATAAAATATTTCCAATATGCATCTTTCTATGCATAGAAATTAATTCTAAAGAAAATAACACTTTTATTATAAAAATATTTATAATATGCATTTTTCTATGCATAGAATAAAAATAATAAGTGGTGAGGATTACTCTTTTTGAATAATAAAAGATAAAACTTATTTCACAAAATTTAAGAAAATTTTGCCATAACCTCGTTTGTATGGCTGACCATTTTTCATTTTTTTTCATTCTCAAGCTACTTAGAAATTATCCCAAATGGATGAAAGCATTCTAAACTAATCGAATTCCACTTTTTAAAGAGAAACAATATGAAAAGTTTAATTTTAACAATTTGATTACACATCTAGGATAAAGAAGGGCTGAATTCAAGAATGAAGAGAGGGGGAAAGCCTTTCCAACAAGGCATAGCACAATTTTTCATTTTAAAGAAAAGAGAAATTAGAAAACCATTAAATGGAATAAAGAAAAAGTAGGATTTCTAGCTTACATGAATTTTTGTGAGCTTTCCTTTGGCTTGACTGTTTGAGGGATCTACTCTTGTTTGCAACAAGAGTGGCCACCAATTCTTTTGAAGAGGAAATGGTCAAAAACTAATGAATTATCAATAAATTCACTGTTTTTGGCTCTAGGGAGGAGGAGTAGAGTAACAGTGCATAAAACACTATTAACCATTTACAAAGGGGGAGGCTTCATTTATAGGAAAAATTGAGCCTCTAACCAAGCAAACTGATTGTAGAATTTTCCAGATCAGTTTGGTCAAATTTTGACCATTGTTAGGTCAGTTTAGCTTACTTTTTGGATCTAGTTGAAGCAAGAGAGAGGAGAGATGAAAATATCTCATTTTTTGTGAGTTTAAAACTCAACCACACATGTGAAATAGGCGCCTCCTTCATGAGGGAAATTCCCCCACACTGAGGTGTCAAAAATGCATCACTTCTTCTAAATATCTCTTCTTTTTTAACTAATAACCTTGTCCTTAGTCAACTCTTCATCTTATGTGAGTATTTACTCATTTTTGGGGAGATTTTCTTTTATTCTTCAATTTATCTCCTCTCCCTACATTTGGATTAATCTAATTGGTCCATAGAAACTTTAATTCAAAAATTTTAGAAAATCTGGACCCTTAGGCTAAGGTCATTTTTACCTGATTTCAATTTATTCCAATTGCACATTGGAAATTTCTTTTTGAATATCTGTTTCAGGAGAAACCATTTTAGACACTAGGAGGATTTCTATATATAAAAATATCTCAATTTTGAATTATCTCTCTCTAGACATTTTCTCTCTCTAGGCCAAAACAGAGTAAAACAAGATCTTTCTTTTATTTCAAAGAGGAGAATAATTATAAGATCAGAAGGGAAGGCTTATACACCTGCACACCTCAAAAGCCGGAGGGAGGAATCTTATATCCTACCCCACTTAAAAAAGGCGAGATGTCATCACCATTTAAATAATACTGAGGCTGGTCAAGACCTCGGCCGACCTTGCTACACGAGACGTCCTCCGTTGACTCTCCGTCACAGCAGTTGCAACTTTAATAGATATCCACTGTACCGGAAGGAGAATAACACTTTCGAAATAAAAATAAATCTTTTATGCATCTTTCTATGCATGAATTCAATTTTAATGAGAATATCTCTTTTAAAATAAAAATAAATTTCTTTATGCATCTTTCTATGCATAAAATCAAAATTGATGAGAATAACTATTTTGAAATAAAAATAAATTTCTTTATGCATCTTTCTATGCTTAAAATCAAAATTGATGAGAATAACTCTTTTGAAATAAAAATAAATATCTTTATGCATCTTTCTATGCATAAATTCAATTTTAATGAGAGTAACTCTTTTGAAATAAAAATAAATTTCTTTATGCATCTTTCTATGCATAAAATCAAAATTTGATGAAAGTAACGCTTTTATAAAAAATATATATTCTTTTATGCATCTATTTATGCATAAAAATCAATTTTGATGAATATAACACTTTTATAATCAAAATATTCCCAATATGCATCTTTCTATGCATAGAAATTAATTCTAATGAAAATAACACTTTTAGAATACACAAGCGGTGGGGATTACTCTTTTTGAATAATAAAAGATAAAACTTATTTCACAAAATTTAAGAAAATTTTGCCATAACCTCCTTTGTATGGCTGACCATTTTTCAATTTTTTTTCCTTCTTACGTTACTTAGAAATTATCCCAAATGGTTTAAAGCATTCTAAACTAGTCAAATTCCACTTTTTAAAGCAAAACAATATGAAAAGTTTAATTCTAACAATTCGATTACACATCTAGGATAAAGAAGGGCTGAATTCAAGAATGAAGAGAGGGGGAAAGCCTTTCCAACAAGACATAGCACCATTTTTCATTTTAAAGAAAATAAAAATTAAAAAACCATTAAATGGAATAAAGAAAAAGTAGGATTTCTAGCTTACATGAATTTTTGTGAGCTTTCCTTTGGCTTGATGGTTTGAGGGATATAATCTTGTTTGCAACAAGAGTGGCCACCAATTCTTTTGAAGAGGAAATGGTCAAAAATTTAATGAATTATCAATAAATTTATTGTTTTTGGCTCTGTAGGGAGGAGTAGAGTAACAGTGCATAAAACACTATTAACCATTTACAAAGGGGGAGGCTTCATTTATAGGAAAAAGTAAGTCTCTAACCAAGCAAACTGATTGTAGAATTTTCCAAATCAGTTTGGTCAAATTTTGACCATTTTTAGGTCAATTTAGCTTACTTTTTGGATCTAGTTGAAGCAAGAGAGAGGAGAGATGAAAATATCTCATTTTTTGTGAGTTTAAAACTCAACCACACATGTGAAATAGGCGCCTCCTTCATAAGGGAAATTTCCCCACACTGAGGTGTCAAAAATGCATCATTTCTTCTAAATATCTCTTCTTTTTTAACTAATAACCTTGTCCTTAGTCAACTCTTCATCTTATGTGAGTATTTACTCATTTTTGGGGGGATTTTCTTTTATTCTTTAATAAAATATCTCAATTTTGAATTACCTTTCTCTAGACATTTTCTCTCTCTAGGCCAAAACAGGGTTAAACATGATCTTTCTTTTATTTAAGAGAGGGGAATAATTATAAGATCAGAAGGGGAGGTTTTTACACCTGCACACCTCAAAAGCCGGAGGGAGGAATCTTACATTCTACCCCACTTAAAAAACCAGAGATGTCCTCATCTCACAAAATTAGAGGAGAACTCTTTTCCTTAAGATCCAACTGATTCTGGGGTTCCTTATAGTCTGGTGAACCCAAGAGAATTTTGGCATAAATATCCCTTATATAAAACTTATCATCAGATAATAATTCACTTAGATCGTATCATTTAAATCCTTATCACAATAATGGTCCATTAGATCGAATTTTCTATTTGAACAGTCGTTTATGGAAATTTTTAATTATACACATTTTTAATTTGACATCCCTTAACTTAATCCACTGGGTCAAGTGTTAACAGTAGCAATCTGCCAGCACAATCCACTAATCTCATAGTGATTTGCTGAAGTCATTAACGTCATTCTAGCTGAGATTGTGTTCTCGTGTGTTGGATAAAGCTACGCTTGAGCTGTGGTGATTTTATTTGAAACTTCCAATCCCACCAAAATCCTAGGGATCTTTTCAGTAAGATATGTTGGAAGTTCCACCTCTTGTTGTAAGGTTTCTTCCTCCCGTAATAGCAATTGTACATTGCGTGCAAGAGTGTTCAAGGTGACTATTTTCATGGATTCATCTAGTGAATAAAACGATTTACCTGTCCAAGTTTCGCCAAGGATGACATCATACTCAAGGGAATCTAGGGTAACATCATGAAATGTAGCTAAAGTAACCTGGAACTTCAATGTTCTGTCCATTGGCTCCTCTTGCAAGACTATTTCTTGTAGGGATGAGTTTAGGTTATCCCAATGACACCCAAGTGTCTATTGTCATGATGTTATGTGACTAGCCCAAGGGCTAATCAATGCGCGTTTGCGCTTGACATCATTGCATGTAGGGAAATCCGACCATACCATGATAGAATCTTCCAAAGGAACCATGGGTGGATCGGTTATTGTTTCGGCTTCAGATCCCATTTTTGTTTCATACTTCCATTCACTTTCATCCTCATTTTAGCTTTTAGCTTTTTCAAGAGTACCCAATGCATACACTGGCACACTTGGCCCTCTGACAATTCTTAATGAGGTCTGTTTAGAAACTTGCGAATCCTCACAGTCCTATTTTATGGAGTTCTTTATGTCTTGGTATAACTCATGTTGAGCCCTTAAAGGTGAAAGTGCTGATGTGATGCTGGCTTTATCATGAGAGAAGAGCATTCCTCCGAATGAGGTTTTGAGAGTTTGTTTTAATCTTGTAAGGGAATTATCGAATTCCTCACGTTCTTTCTCAAGCGTATAGTTTGTACAATCTGTCGCTCGCAAATGACTCTTCTGTAGAGAGTATGTCTTCCTCTTTGAAAGGGGAAGTGGTACTCCTCTGGGCTTTGTATTTTGGTTACTATTTTAGGATTGGCATTATGAGGCTCAATCACAACTGATGACCCCGTAAGATATTCAACCAAGCTAAGCATGCTCTCCTGAGCTTGCTTTTTGCGTTTTGCTCGTGTAGAGTCACCCAAGTACTTTTTGGACACCCATGTGCCTGGGAGAAGGAACCAACCCACAAAGTCCATCATCCATGTGTGCACAACTCAATCCACACCACAAATACATTCATTTTGAGCTATCTAGGATTGGGCAGAGAGGACCCTCATAAATAGTGTGAGAGATTACATCCTTATTATGCATAATGCAAGGGTAGGGCACCCATCCGATATGGTAAAAAAAACACCATGGCTTTTGTAAAGCCATATTTTTCCAATATTTTAGGGCTAAGGAGAGATAAAAATATACACCTTAACATGTCAAAGATCTCAAATGTACAATTATTATGGTTCTTGATCTCACCACACCAAGAGCAATATCTCCATCCACCTAGGCATTTTTACACTAGTGCAATCATCAAATGATTTTTCATAAACTTCATGTGAACTACATGCGAACGTCCTTTTATAAGAATGCTTTTGCAACATGTGAATGGGGGATTGCTTAGGAGTGTGTTTGCACCACAAAAGAACTCTTCTTATCTTCACACCGATGCTCTTACCCATGGAGCACTTCCTTGCTTGCTTGTTCTTGCCTCTTACTTGCCTCCTTAGCTCTCACCGATGCTCTTACCCATGGAGCACTTCCTTGCTTGCTTGTTCTTGCCTCTTACTTGCCTCCTTAGCTCTCACACAAACTGAAGCTATGATACCATGTTAAAAATCCTAATTTGGGATTGATCATGGTGGTAGACAAAAGATTAAGCATGATAACTAAGGTGGGTTAAACCACACCAAGAAATCCATGAGAGAGACAAAGAGTGAGAGAGAGTAGCACACTCAATAGTACTCTTTTGTATATGATTTATGAACCATACAAATGAAAGGCTTCTAATATAGATAGCCACTAACCCAATCTCCTTTACACATCATCATGCCATGTGGTAATCTCTATCTCACATCATCATGTGTGACTCTCATAGATAATATCCCACATAATATCTCATCTCACCCATAAGGTATGTTTCCACACAAATCTAAACTCACACATCAAAACCCGTTGTAATTTTACATTTCACATTTTGGGATTCATCATGGTGTTGTTCAACATATATTAAGCATAAACTATGGTGGGTTAAACCACGCCAAGAAATCCATGAGAGAGAGAGAGAGAGAGTAGCACACTCAACAATACTCTATTGCATATGGTGTATGAACCATACAAATGAAAGGCTTCTAATATAGATAGACATTGACCCAATCCCCTTTACACATCATCATGCCATGTGGAAATCTCTATTCCACATCTTCTTGTGCGACTCTCATAAATCACATCCCACATAACATCTCATCTCACCCATAAGGTGTGTTCCCACACATAAACTCAAAAATCATAATCCATTGCAATTTTACATTGCACATTTCAACACTAGCTAGGAGATTTGTTAAGCCGCCCCATAGTTTTAAGTGCATCTCGACATTCATCAAGATGGATAACTCTATCCAACCAAACATCTTGAGAATGAGAAACCTGGGGTGAACCAGATCTAACATCTTATTCTAAGACTTCCATCTTTGAGAAGAAATATCCCCATACCAATGATATCACCAAGATAGGAAGTCCATAACAAAGCCATCTGATTGGGGTCAAAAACTTTATTGCCTCCCACATCAACCATACAAGAAATTCTATCTCTATCTTGCTTAATATTGAGTTGTCTAGATAAGAACTTGAAGGGAAGTGGTCAACCTATAAAATATAACAATTGTGCACTTCTCACTTGCTGAAATTCCAACTCATGAAAAGTAGTAGTAGCATTAGCAAGTTGTCTTAACTCACTAAGGGAAGAAGTAGTATACCTAACTATTTTTCACAAGAGAGATCTTTTATGAGACTCCCAAGTAAGTACCCTGATGACCTCTTATTATTGATGCTTGTTGCTGCCAACCTTCTTGATCACGTGTTGTGCATGGAGGAACTAAAACTATGCCAAGCATTTGGATGATCATAAAAAATGCACTTATTCAGAGTTGCAATATTAACCAGGGTATCTTGCCTAAACAAGGGAGTGTTGAGCCAAGTAGAATTGACAATCAAAGACCTGCTACTATAACTAAAAGGAGGAACCTGACCCATATTTAGGGAGCCAAAAATAAAATGGTCAGAAAGCACAAATTTTGTACTCACCTTCATGGAAAAATTATGGGGTATTTAGTTAGCATGATGAGATAAATACGATCTATCTAGCCTTGAAGAGGATTCCTTATATTGAAAACTGAAATATGTGTGACCTAAATCAACCCCCCCCCCCTATGGACCAATGTTCCAGGCATTAAAAACAACCCCCACTCAGAAGAAAGTTTAATCCACTCAACTTTCTCATCCCCCATCATCATTAGAACCCCCCCATCTATCCTTAGCATGCATAACAACATTAAAATCTCCCATAACATAGCACATCACATTAGAAGCCAAGATCTAAAGCCAAATTCAAAGTTTTTTTTCTTTCCTTAACGTTACGTGAGCCATATATATTAATGAGACATAATTTCTCACCTTTCCAATGAATTTAAACCATGATAGCCCTCCCTTGAGGATGACTTGCAAAGTTTGATCACCATTGGAGGATGATGTCACATACGATGGCATGGGGAAGGGTGGGATTTTCTTGGGCCTAGCCACCAAACCTTCTATGAAGAACAAGAGAAATTACACCACTAAAATGTCCATCAATTCCACTATAAAAAGTGAACTAACTTTTGAAAATCCATTTCCTACTCCTTTGAGCCCCAAAGAGATGATGCTCCTGAATATCCCACCAAGAAACATCCTTTTGTTGCCCCACAAAAGACAAAAACCTAGATGCTTTATAAGAGGATCTCAACCTCTTAACATTCCAACTATAACATAAAAGGTTAGGCATATACATATAGAGAAAAAATCAACAAACCAACTCAGTCAAAAGGCATTTTAATCTCTAACTCATCATCATGCATTTCTTGAATCTTATGATCCATAACCAACGTCTTTATAGCTTCCAATTATAAAGATTACCCTTTCAATTTCTTCCAGCTCTACCTCCACTTGTATCAAAACATTAAATCTTTTGGGAGAGGATGATGAAGGGGACAACCTTGGGGAGCCAGAAGCAGCCTTACCTTTACCTGGGCTAATCTTGGTACAAGACCTCCTCCCTCCCTCCTCCCATGGGTGGCAAACGATTTAGAAGGTTCCACAATCATGCTCCAAGACAAGTACGCCTTGTCTTTAGAACCCTTACCTAGAGAAAGACTGCTAGGACAAATAAGGTAGGCCCTGAGGACATAGCTGAAGTGTGTAGAGAAGCCTAGAGCCAGCATGACAGATCTACAACCACATAGGACAAGGCAGGGATAAACAATTATTGTTGACATTGATGAACAAGGGGTCTCAAGGGAGCACACAAATGAGACCATGGTAAAAAAAGAAAGGATACTTCGACAAATCCACACCCACTTCTTTGGGATCAGAAAAGACAATAGTAAAAAAACTTTAGATGTATAAAACAAAAAGGCCCTAACATGAGTACCAACTACATCTCTTTCTAGCCATAGCTAAGCTCATCCCTAGAGGAGAGCTTACCAGTAAAGCAAAAAACCAAAGAAAAAGAAGAAAACATAGATAATTGTTTGGAAACATACTCCAAGGAGAAACAACATTGTATCATATTTGGGGGGGAAACCTCCACATCCTAAACCAGATCAAACCAAAGATTTTCCTTCAACCCCTCAACTCAAGACAATGTCGAACAACGGAGACTCCTCCCCACCTAGTGCATGCACAAACAATCTCTTCCACTGCCTCCCAGATCAGTTTCAGCATGTGCTCTTGTCATAGAGTCAGGAGGTGCGTCCACCTAATCCATTCCACTTAAAGGTCTACCCCAACTAGGGCCCCACCTACCTCTCCCACCACCATCACTAACTTTGACATGATGCATCAAAGAGACAAGAGTTTTGCCAATATGCTCAACGTATTATTATGCTTGGTTGTCTCTACTTTGCCGGTGGGTTGTGCCTTGCTAGTTGCTTTCATGCGGTTACCTTTTCCAATAGTTGCTTTGGTTTTTTTTGTGGCCTCTTTTGCCTATTAGTCTTTTCATGCTTGGGTTTGTCCTCAACTTGCTTTCTTGATTTCACCTTGCTTCCTTTGTGTGTCTAGCTGGCTTCTTCTAGTTTGGTGTTAGCTTCACTTTTTATGTGTGCTAGCTATATTTGTTTGGTTTGTTATAAGGTAATTTTCATGGTACTTCTTCTTGGAATCTTTTACTTTTTTGTGCTTGACTGTACTTATGTGTGAAAATTTCTTAGGTCTTCATGGGGGCTTTCTTTTGTTACCTCTTCTTATTGGGATTTTCTGGGTGTGGATATTCTTTATTTTATGATACTTTTTGGGGAAGTTAAGGGGACCTCTCTCTCTCTCTCTCTCTCTCTCTCTCTCTCTCTCTCTCTCTCTCTCTCTCATTGAGATATCAAGCTCAACTAGTGAAGATATTGGTGACATGCTAAGATGACAGCTCCACACATGCCGCTAGCATCTTCAGTGAGATTATAGTTTACATGCCATCAATGGATGACATGTTGTGTGAAAACCACATTTGGATTACTAGAGTATGGCATAGTTATAGCACCATCTCATATAGTCAGGTTCACACTATGTATTGATCTTTGTATTTTATAGTAGAAGAGTACTTTCCCTTACAGTATATACTCTTATCTCTTTACATTAATGGTTGTAGAGAAGAGAAGAGTACTTCCCTTAATATAATATACTCTTATCTCTTTATGTTAATGGTTGTAGAGAAGAGAAGAGAATAGAGAAAAATTTAGCCTTTCATCTCTCATGTGTGCTTGTTTACTCTTGTGTGTGCCTATTTTCTTACAAGGATCTCAAGCTCATCCTCTCCCCCGGATTCTTCTCATGGTATTAGAGCACTGTTTCATGTGAAGATCTCAAGAGGCAAAGAAAAGGAAGGAATATATAGGTAAGGGTATCCCCATCTGTTTCCCCCTTTGATTTTGGAGCAACACCCTTGGGTAGTAGCTATGAGAGCTATAGGTAGACACGGAAGTCACTATTCTCAGATTGAGGTATCCTCATGGGTGAAGGAAGAAGACCCAATTGTGTGTCGTTAACTTTATTAAATTTCATAGTTAGCTAACTTTGTTAACTAACATTTAGCGTGTTTTGATGTGATTTAGGTGCATTTCGGGCCTCGCTTGAGCTCTACAAATTTTCCATAGAGGCATCGTGAAAGTGTCAATTTTGACTATAGATGGCCTATTTTTGGTTTTATGAAAAGTTATAGAGTAAAAATTCGTAGGTGAGTCTATGCAAAGATTTTGAGATCTACTGGATGTATTTTTTTGTTATTTATTCATATACAGTTACAATATAATAGGTTTGCAATACCACTATGAGATTAAGATTACAGATGTGGTAAGTGCAAAAAGTTTTTTACAGGCAGTAGTTGCTACACACGAAGATGTGGATAGCTTGTCATATATTGCAAGCAAGAAGCTAAACAAGAACAACTTCCAAGCATGGAAGTTCAAGATGAGAAACTTTCTAAGAGTTTACTTCAGGTGATAAGAAGGACCATAGCTTCCTAAGAGTTTATTTCAGGGTGATGATAAGGACCCGAGCTTTCGGAAGAAAATCTCACTCCTTAACAGGCACATGCTTTAAAGGCATGACATGAGAGAGGTAGTAAAGTGAAGTATTCGCTATCTATGAGTGTGTTAGATGCTATGATTGGTCATATACAGGGATGTAGCAACAGCTAAGGATGCATTGGATACCTTGGATAAGTTATATAGCACAAGTACCAAAGCAAGAAAGATGTAGTTGAAGCAAGAGCTACATAATATATAAAGGAATAAGATAAGTGATTACTAATTGAAATTAAAGGGCTTACAGATGCTCTTGAGTCTATTGGATCTCATGTGGATGACAACGACTTGGTGTCGAACACATTAAACGGGCTTGGCAAAGAGTACAACTAGTTTCGGACATCTATTTGAACACTCAAGAGGGCTTCCCAAACTTCAAGGATCTTATAGCCCTTTCTTATCTAACGAGATTAATGTTAGGAGTAAATCATCTTTTAAAAATATGTAGGAGCATATAGATAGCTAGAGGTAGGGACAAATCATCATCTAGAGGCGGAGGTGCAAGAGGCAAGTTTGGGAACTAAAATCATAGGCAGCAACAACAACAAGAATCTAATGTACAAACATAGAGGCTAATGTGGATGGCAAAGAAATTAGAGTGGAAATAGCATGTAGTACTATTATTATGGCAAGCCAAGTCATATAATAAAGGAGTGCTATGTAAAGCAAAACGACATCAAAAGTGGGAAGCTACAAACAACAAGAAGGGAATTATGTATCTTCAAACAAGCAAGTTGAAGATCGAAGTGAGTAGCATATTCTTAGTTCTATGAGATTGTAGATGCAAGTAGCCCTAGATGCATATGGTATGTTGATTGGGGTGCCTCTAACCATGTGACCCTAGAGATACACGGAACCTTGGAGATGTATGGTATGTTGATTTGGGTACCTCTAACCACATGACTAGTTGCGTGGAGAGTGGTTTAGCGATATGCAAAAAATGAAACAACCAGGGTATGTGGTATGCCACAAATGCAAAAATAAGTGATGATACTTCACATCCTATTGCGTATATTGGTAAGGCGCCATTATCTATGCAGGATGGAAAAATGAAGTACCTGATTAATGTACTTCATGTTTCGAATATTACAAAAAACTTATTTTTTATTGGACAGATGGTGGTTGAGTAGGGTATGTAAGTGAGGTTTAACCCTCATAGTTATTATATAGAAGACGTCAATAACTAGTGTTACATGGTTGTAAAGGGTAAAAATAATTGGTAGAATGTCTAAATTGGATGTAAACATACCTAAAGTGAAGGTTACAATGTTCGCACATGGTGTAGGTGTGGTTTTAGAGAGTGACATTTATCATAAGTGTATGATCATGTCAATATTGAACAACTCAAAAACATGTAGGCCCAAAGTTTGAAGTGGATAGAATGCACAAGGTATGTGAAGCATGCGAATTGGGAAAAAAATCTAATCAAGAATTCTCATATGATAGGAATGTGAGTCAAAGACCATTGGATGTGGTGTATTCTGATGTTTGGGTTCCAACAAAAACAACATCAATCAAAGGATGCCACAATTGTGTATCATTCAAAAGATCACACTAGGAAAGTGTGAATTTAGTTCATGAAAGAGAAAAGTGAGGTGTTTACACACTTTCAAAGCTTTAGGGATTGTTGAGAAAGACAAAGGAATTCATGTAAAATGCTTAAGATTAGGGATTATATTTCTCTAATGAGTTTAGTGAATGATTATCTAAGAGAGCACGAGATAAAGAGATAGTTCATATGTAGGTACACCCCGCAAAATGGTGTTATAGAAAGGAACAAAAGTTATATGTGCATTGATGAATGATAAAGGAATGCCTCATTATTTTTGGGCTGAAGCAGTAGTAACTATATTTTACATTATGAATATGTAGACAAATTGGCTGTGCAGACACTGTGGGTACTGCAAAGAGGTCAACAGTTGCCATTGGGTGTATGTATGCACATTGAGGTCACTGGTTGTGACATTTGAGTCTACTATAGTACCGCTGCAGAAAATACAGCAGTTTATGCAGGAAAAACTAGAGTGCTGTTTTTGGTAAAATTGTGTGTCTCGCAAGATGTCAAATGATGGCATAACCCAGATTGTGGCTGAGAAGCTTGATAAGAATAACTTCCATGCTTGGAGATTCAGGTTGACGAATTTCCTGATGGGAAAGGGCTATTGGGACTACATAGAAGGTGAGCATGAAGAGGCACCAGAGATACCGGACATAAATCCAATTGCTGCAGATGTGAAAGAGTTTAAAGACTGGAACCAAGGAGCCAGGAAAGTTATGTATTGGCTCTCCATTAGTATACAGGACACCATGATTGGGCACATTCAGGATGCCAAGTCCCCCAAGGAGACGTGGGACACCTTGGTTAAACTCTATGAAACAAATACCAAGGCACGTAAGATACAGTTGAAGAATGCACTTCATTCTATGGAGAAAAAGAGCATGTCTGTGAATGACTATGCGTTGAAGATAAAGGGTATTGTGGAATCCCTTGCATCTATTGGTGTGTCAGTAGATGATGATGATAAGGTGGAAGTCTGTCTACGTGGTCTTGGGCCACAATACAAGGCATTCAAGACGTCTATTCAGACTCGAAAAAACATTCCCAATTTTACAGATTTGGTGTCTATGCTGATTATAGAAGAGAAGAGCTTGGGTGAAGACCAACAGTCTTCACAAAACAAAAACAGTTCAGAGCAACAGGCCTTCTACACAAGTTCAGGAAGAGGACGGGGTAAAGGAGGCCATGGACACGGTCAAGGAGGTGGCCGAACAGGTAATTAGAATTATGGCCAAGCAGCAGCAACAACAACAATCCCAGAATTCACAACAACAACAATAACACGTAGGTGGAAGAGGCCAATTCAGAGGCAGGGGGAGTTAAAGAGGCCATGGAAATTGGCAAAGGCAGTATAATGATGCACATGGATGCTTTTATTTTGGTAAGCCTGGACATGTGCAGGCAGAGTGTTATAAGAAGCAAGCTGACATGCAAAATGGGAAATTGCACAGCAGAACAACTATGCATCCTCAAGCAGAAAAAATGAGGATAATGAAAGGTTGTTTGTTATGCAGCATGTCGTGAATGCCATGTCTGAAAATGTTGAAGCAGCACATAAAGATGATGTATGGTACGTTGATTCAGGTGCTTTGAATGTAAGATTCCTTCCCAGCCTCTCAAGATATCCAACATCTTCCCCCTGTAATCAATTCTCTCTTCAGAAATATAAAAGATCTTGTCTTTGCCTGTTTTGACATAGAGAGAGAAAATATTCTAGAGAGAGAATATTCAGATTTTGAATATTTTTAGATAGAAAAATTTCTCTTATTATTAAAATAAATTCCCCTAAAACAGAAATTCAAAAAGAACTTTCCAATGTGCAATTGGAATTAATTGGAAATGGGTATAACGGACCTTAGCCTAAGGGTCTAGATTTTCAGAAATCTTTGGATTATGGTCCAATTAAGGTTCCTGTGGACCAATAGGATCAATCCATGTGTGGGGAGGAGGCAAATCCAATTTGTAAAAGAAGATACCCAAAAATGAGTAAATGCTCACATAAGATGAAGAGTTGACTATGTACAAGGTTTATTAGTAAGAAACTATGAGTAATATAAAAAATATGAGATATTTTGGGTATAATCATTCCATTTTGACACATATATAAGGAAGGGGAGTCCCTTAAAGGAGGTGCATACTTCACATGCTTGAATGAGTTTTAAACTCAAAAATATTATGATATTTTTATCTCTCCTCTCTCTTGAACCAAACCAAATCAAAATGGAACCAAACCGAATAAAAAAGGAACCAAACTAGGTCCAAATCTAGTCCAAATTCAACCAAACTGAAATCTAGAAAATTCTAGAAATCAGTTAGCTTTGGTTAGAGCCTCCCTCTCCTATAAATAGAACATGAGTCCTTTGAAAAAAATAGGAGAATTTTACTATACTAAAGTTATGCTGAAATAATGCTAATTTCTACTATTCTCTAAAATTCTCTCCAAATTGAAGAAATTGGAGCTTCCCTCTTTCTTTAATCTCCATTGGTGACTCCATCAACATACTAAACCAATTGATTGGTTGGGGACCTCTACCGTGAACAAAGAATCAAGCAATTTGTAAGGTAAATGGTGAATTTTGATCTTTTCTATAATTTCTCAATGTTTCTCTCTTCTTCTCAACCCCTCTCAAGCTTGAGAAGCTTAATTGGAATGGTTTTTGAATGCTATTGAAGTTAATTGATGAATGGTAGTAAGAATTACATAAATTTCTATTTATGCTTAATTCTAATTAGGAAGATGCATAAAAGATTGATTTTTAATTCAAAAGTGTCATTCTCATTGAAAATGAATTTATGCATAGGAAGATGCATAAAAGATTGATTTTTATTTTGAAAGTGTTATTCTCTTTAAAATGGAATTTATGCATAAATAGATGCGTAAAGAAATCTTATATCAAATATAAGAATTCTCTTGTATTCTATAAATAGATATTGAGATGTGATAAGATGTGATAAGATGCGTATGGGAAGTGATAGGATGTGATAAGAGGTGTATGAGATGTGATAAGATGCGTATGGGAAGTGATAGGATGTGATAAGAGGTGTATGAGATGTGATAGGATGTGATAAGATGTGTATGAGATGTGATAGGATATGATAAGAGGTATATGAGATGTGATAGGATGTGCTAAGATGAGTTAGGATGTGATAAGATGTGTATGGGATGAGGTAAAAAGTGTATCTGATGGGATAAGATGTATATGGGTTGTGATAGGGCGAGAATGGATGTGATGTGGATGTATGAATGTAGATATGGATGTGAATGTGAATGTGGATGTGTATGTATGGATGTATGGATGTGATGTGGATGTATGAATGTAGATATGGATGTGAATGTGAATGTGGATGTGTATGTATGGATGTATGGATGTGGATGTGTATGTATGAATGAGGATGTGAAAATGGATGTATGTATGTAGATGTGGATGTATGGATGTGAATGTGAATGTGGATGTGGATGTGGATGTATGGATGTAGATACGGATGTGGATGTATGTATGTGAATGTGGATGTATGAATGAGGATGTGAAAATGGATGTATGCATGTAGATGTGGATGTATGGATGTGAATGTGGATGTGGATGTGGATGTATGAATGTATGTGGTTGTGGATGTATGAATGAGGATGTGAAAATGGATGTATGCATGTAGATGTGGATGTATGGATGTGAATGTGAATGTGGATGTGGATGTGGATGTATGGATGTAGATACGGATGTGGATGTATGTATGTGAATGTGGATGTATGAATGAGGATGTGAAAATGGATGTATGCATGTAGATGTGGATGTATGGATGTATGGATGTGAATGAGGATGTGAAAATGGATGTATGCATGTAGATGTGGATGTATGGATGTGAATGTGGATGTGGATGTGGATGTATAAATGTATGTGGATGTGGATGTATGAATGAGGATGTGAAAATGGATGTATGCATGTAGATGTGGATGTATGGATGTGAATGTGAATGTGGATGTGGATGTATGGATGTAGATACGGATGTGGATGTATGTATGTGAATGTGGATGTATGAATGAGGATGTGAAAATGGATGTATGCATGTAGATGTGGATGTATGGATGTGAATGTGGATGTATGGATGAGGATATGGATGTGTATGTATGAATGCGGATATGGGATTGGATGTATGATGTGGATGTACGAACATGGATATGTATGTAGAATAATGAATGTGAATGTGTATGTGAAATAATGTATCGTCGTCGATATGAGTGAATGGAGGAGAATGAGTACATATTAAATGGAATGTGGAATAAGTAATGTGGACTGAGGAGGGATAATGTGGAAAGACGAGAGTTCGATATAGAAACTGTATTTTGTGACTATTTGTAAATGACTGTTTTATGTCAAGAATGCTGGGGAAGCATTTTGACCGTCTTATGGATTAAGGTCATGGAGACCTAACTGATAAAGTTGCAACTGTTGACGGAGAGTCAATGGAGGACGTCTTGCGTAGCAAGGTCGACCGAGGTCTTGACCAGCCTCGGTTCGATTTAAATGGTGAGCTTCTGGTACGGTGGATGAGGGACCAAGGAAGCGGCCTATGAGTGAAGCGCTAGGTCACCTGCGAAGGATCCTAGAGGGTGCTGACCATACGGTGCTCGGGCTTGGGTCGTCGAAGATACCCACACGTGCGTCGTGGAAGATATTGGAACAAGGAGTAAGAGTTGTTTTCTGAAACCGGGCATGGATCTGGTTGATTGACCTTGCTGGTCCACGGATGAGTCCATGGCTCTCTTATATGGATCTGTTGATTGATCTTGCTGATCTTCAACGGGGATTCCATCTTGATTTTTATATGTAAAAATATTGTCGGGTACTATGAGCTAGGAACTATTGAAAAGGCCCCTGAGTGAACAGGTGGTGAGCGTTCTGGTTGCCAATGATGCCATAAGTACACCGATGAATGAACGATTGGAAATATGGATTCAACCAGAGATTTTGAGGATTGTCATCAGTGACATAATGGTTTCATTAAAGGATTGTTTTGATTCAACCAGAGATTTCGAGGATTGTCATCAGTGACATAATGGTTTCATTAAAGTTAGTTGATGCTGAGAAAAAGGCAATTTCATATTGGGTGTGTAAGTGGTGTGACTAGTTTTATGTTTGCATGAACTTCCGGCTAGGGGACCTGGGAACTCTTTTCCCCTGGTACCCGGGACAAAACCTAACCAAATTCCTAATTGGATCCCATCACTACAGTGGTTGGGTGGTTGGCTAACCCATGGGATTGGATGGGGTTAGGCTGGACTGATGGATCCGTAAATCGAGACTCAATTTCTGTTATTATGATAGATAAAGTAAATCCTGGATAGTAATTGTTCTATGGATAGGAATCAACGGCTGTGCCTCTTGATGGGGAAAAAAGCATTGATCCCAATGATCCAAGTGCAAGTTCCTTCCTTGATCTGATCGAGTATCTTTATAGGTACAGTCGGATCAGCTTGATCAGTAATGGTCTTGACTACGTTAGAGTAAAAAGTTATCCTGGTGGAATCGCCCGTGCTTTCCGGGTAAAGGAAGTTTTTTCTGGGTTCGGTTTTGGAAAAACCGACGGATTAGTCTCTTGTCCGGATATCCATGGACGAGGCCCCGAGTGTGGGACCCTGACCCGTGCAAGAAGTGCTACTTCCACTGCGAGCACCCCGAATCCATTGCGTGGTAGGGACATGGATTTCACAGTTGGTATCAGAGCAAATTGGCTAATAAAGATCAACTCAGAAGCCAAAGATGTCAAAAATTTATCAAGAAGCACAAAAAGGTTGTAATTGTGTGATATAATTCATATAATTTGATATTCAAACTGAAAATTCGTAAATTAGTAATTGGGTCTTCAGATGGACGTACCGCAATTGTATGGAACCCTGACTTGCTTGAGGCCTAGACATGATGGTATTTACCTTATAGTTCCAAGTATCATGACTACCCGTATATACCGAGGGTATAACTGTAGCTCTTTACCCCCGGCAGTATATACGAGTAAATCTAAGACTTGAAATTATAAGCATTAATGCTATCCAGATGATAATTTCGAATGTGGTTGATATGATTTTTAATTCTGTTTGAGAATTGATGAGTTGATTTGGATTCTGATTGAAAAATGATGATCCCTGAAAATTGGTTGAAATATAATAACCTGAGCGAAACCACAATGAGGATGAATGGGACGAGTCCCTGTGATGATATTCATAACTAGAATGATAATAATGATTTCAGCAAATCACTATGAGATTAGTGGATTGTGCTGTCAAATTGCTACTATTAACACTTGACATGGTAGATCAAGTTAAGGGATGACAAATTGAGAACTTGCTTGATTGAAATTCCCGTGGAGGAATGTTTAGAAAGAAATTTTTCGGTCTAATGGACCATTATCGTGTTAAAGATATGAATGATATGATCTAAATGAATTGTTATTTAACGATGAGTTCTATATAAGGGATATTTATCCCAGTATTCTGTTGGGTTGACCAGAATATAAGAACCCCAGAATAAATTGGATCTTAAGAAAAAGAGTTGTCCTCTACTTTGCGAGATGAGGACATCTCGCATTTTTAAGTGGGGTAGAATGTAAGATTCCTCCCCCAGCCTTCGAGGTATACAAGAGTAAGAACCTCCCTTTCTGATCTTATAATTATTCCCTCTCTAAAATAAAAGAAAGATTCTATTTAAAAAGGAAGACCCTTTCCCCAGAATACTTTCTTAGGAGCCCTTTTAAAGCTTTGTATGGACAAGATTGCTTAACTCCATTAACTAGATCTGACCCATTGATTAGGGTCGAGATGCCTTGACGACATGGAGCAGCAGATGCAGGCACTTCATAAAGATATAAAAGCTGCCCGGGATCGACAGAAGTAGTATACAGATAAGAAGAGGACAGTCAGAGAATTCAAAGAAGCAGATATGGTCTTCATTCAAGTACAGCCCAAAAGAAGTTCTTTATCTCTTGGGAAGTATAAGAAGTTATCCCCCAGATATTGTGGGCCATAACTGAATTCAAATAAAGTAGGTGACTTAGCCTACGAGCTTCTTCTACCTCCTCATCTCAAAGTTCATAATGTATATGTCTTCTAAAGAATTATGTGCCAAGCCCAAATTCATGGAAAGACGGTAAAACTTCAGTGGCAAGATACACCGTCGGCTTCTAGGTTACGCTAGTTCCTTCTTTTATATAAGTCGTAACTCTTACTTGTCGCTCGCAGTAATCTTACTTCCATCAATCTCCTTCCTTTCTTAATCTCTTTTATGGCTTGGCAGCAGGACTTGGTTTTATCCATGATGATTTCTCACCTTCAAGACGCAAGCGAGTCTGTGAAGAAGGACTTTATAGAACTGTATGAGCGCTTACTTTTCCCTCACTTGGGAACTTCTGTAGCTCAGAGCAAATGGCGGACCTATCGAGACATAACCAGGGTAACACCGTGGGGTCGGCATCACTTTCGTAACAATGTCCACTTGGCTATGGTTATTGAAGCCTTGGGTTTGGGTCCCCGATACTATTGCGTGATGAGATCAAGGCATGGTGGGTTTCTTCTTACTTGCGTGTTTTCTTCCTCACCAAAAGATATGCCTTTATCCCATTTTTGGCTTGCCTCTTAGAGGTCCTTTTATTAGGTCACCTCATACCATTGAGGTAGGCGCTGCAATAACCGGCCGAATTTTCCCATAGATGAGTTACCTTATACGTGTGCTGCTTGTAAGTGCTGCTTTTGTGACCATATGATGGACGGGCTTATGGAATTGTAAAAAGTTCTTCTATCTTGCTGTATATGTTCCAAGAGTGAATAAAGTTGAAATCTTTGTTCTTGTCTTGAGTCTTGCTTTCTTTGAGTCTTTTATTGGTGGTTACTCTTAATTAAATTTTCTCTTAGTCTCATATTCTGGCATCTTGTGGGATTACCCCCAATTTGCGAGATGAGGGCATCTCGCATTTTTCAAGTGGGAGAGAATGTAAGATTTCTCCCCAGCCTCTCAAGATATCCAGCATCTTCCCCCTGTAATCAATTCCCTCTTCAACCAAATCAAAATGAAACCAAACCGAATAAAAAAGGAACCAAACTAGGTCCAAATCTAGTCCAAATTCAACCAAACTGAAATCTAAAAAATTCTAAAAATCAGTTAGCTTTGGTTAGAGCCTCCCTCTCCTATAAATAGAACATGAGTCCTTTGAAAAAAATAGGAGAATTTTACTCTACTAAAGTTATGCTGAAATAATGCTAATTTCTACTATTCTCTAAAATTCTCTCCAAATTGAAGAAATTGGAGCTTCCCTCTTTCTTCAATCCCCATTGGTGACTCCATCAACATACTAAACCAATTGATTGATTGGGGGCCTCTACCGTGAACAAAGAATCAAGCAATTTGTAAGGTAAATGGTGAATTTTGATCTTTTCTATAATTTCTCAATGTTTCTCTCTTCTCAACCCCTCTCAAGCTTGAGAAGCTTAATTGGAATGGTTTTTGAATGCTATTGAAGTTAATTGATGAATGGTAGTAAGAATTACATAAATTGATTGAAGTTAATTGATGAAAGATAGTAAAGAATTACATAAATTTCTATTTATGCTTAATTCTAATGGTTTTTATGTAATTTCTCTCTCTCACTCAAAGAGTGGTCATTCTCATGACCTATTCTCAATCCAAGTGAAGCTTTTCATAAAGCTTTTCCTTAAATTAAGATTAATCTATGCTTGAGGTCAAATTAATGGCTTTTTTCTATGCTTTTAGTTTATGTATTTCTTGAATATTGATGATTCAATCCATTATGGGTTAATGATCCAATTAGGGATCATTCTAATCATTCTCTTAATGTTATGCCTCATTACAAAAAGGCATTCCCCTCTCTTCTCTAGCAAAACCAACCATTCTCTATCCTAGGTGAATGGTTAATGATTAAAGTAAAGTTTTTATAATGTTTGTCTTAAGTGGAAAACGGTTTACTTTAGGATAATTTCAATACTCTTGGTGCACTTTTAATTTGAAAAATGGTCAGCCGCCATACAAAGGAGGTTATGGCGAAACTTTTAGAAATTAGTGAAATAAAATTCATCTTTTATTATTCTAAAAGAGTAATCCTTATGGTTTCTATATTCTAAAGTATCATTTTCATGCGTAGAAGATGCATTTTGATTATGTGTATAAAAGATAAAATTTTATTATAAAAGTGTTACTTTTATCACATTTGATTTTCATGCATAGAGGTATGCATAAAAGATTATTATTTTAATATAAAAGTGTTACTTTTATCACATCTGATTTTCATGCATAGAGGTATGCATAAAAGATTATTATTTTAATATAAAAGTGTTACTTTTATCACATTTGATTTTCATGCATAGAGGTATGCATAAAAGATTATTATTTTAATGCAAAAGTGTTGCTTTTATCACATTTGATTTTCATGCATAGAGGTATGCATAAAAGATTACTATTTTAATGTAAAAGTGTTACTTTTATCATAATTGGATTTCATGCATAAAGGTATGCATAAAAGATTATTATTTTAATGTAAAAATGTTACTTTTATCATAATTGGATTTCATGCATAGAGGTATGCATAAAAGATTATTATTTTAATGTAAAAATGTTACTTTTATCATAATTAGATTTCATGCATAGAGGTATGCATAAAAGATTATTATTTTAATGTAAAAGTGTTACTTTTATCATATTTGGATTTCATGCATAGAGGTATGCATAAAAGATTATTATTTTAATGTCAAAGTGTTACTTTTATCATATTTGGATTTCATGTATAGAGGTATGCATAAAAGATTATTATTTTAATGTAAAAGTGTTACTTTTATCATATTTAGATTTTATGCATAGAGGTATGCATAAAAGATTATTTTTTTATTATAAAAGTATTACTTTTATCATATTTGGATTTCATGCATAGAGGTATGCATAAAAGATATTTTTTTAATACTAAAAGTGTGATTTTCATCATAAATGGATTTTATGCATAAATTAGATGCATAAGAGAAATTCTTTTATTCTAAAAGTGTAATTCCTATTGAATTGAATTTATGCATAGGAAGATACATAAAAGATTGATTTTTAATTCAAAAGTGTCATTCTTATCTAAATTGAATTTATGCATAGGAAGATGCATAAAAGATTGATTTTTAATTCAAAAGTGTCATTCTCATCTAAATTGAATTTATGCATAGGAAGATGCATAAAAGATTGATTTTTAATTCAAAAGTGTCATTCTCATTTAAAATGAATTTATGCATAGGAAGATGCATAAAAGATTGATTTTTATTTCGAAAGTGTTATTCTCTTTAAAATAGAATTTATGCATAAATAGATGCATAAAGAAATCTTATATTAAATATAAGAATTCTCTTGTATTCTATAAATAGATATTGAGATGTGATAAGATGTGATAAGATGCGTATGGGAAGTGATAGGATGTGATAAGAGGTGTATGAGATGTGATAAGATGCATATGGGAAGTGATAGGATGTGATAAGAGGTGTATGAGATGTGATAGGATGTGATAAGATGTGTATGAGATGTGATAGGATATGATAAGAGGTGTATAAGATGTGATAGGATGTGCTAAGATGAGTTAGGATGGTGATAAGATGTGTATGGGATGAGGTAAAAAGTGTATCTGATGGGATAAGATGTATATGGGTTGTGATAGGACGAGAATGGATGTGATGTAGATGTATGAATGTAGATATGGATGTGAATGTGAATGTGGATGTGTATGTATGGATGTATGGATGTGATGTGGATGTATGAATGTAGATATGGATGTGAATGTGAATGTGGATGTGTATGTATGGATGTATGGATGTGATGTGGATGTATGAATGTAGATATGGATGTGAATGTGAATGTGGATGTGTATGTATGGATGTATGGATGTGGATGTGGATGTATGAATGTATGTGGATGTGGATGTATGAATGAGGATGTGAAAATGGATGTATGCATGTAGATGTGGATGTATGGATGTGAATGTGGATGTGGATGTGTGGATGTATGGATGTAGATACGGATGTGGATATATGTATGTGAATGTGGATGGATGAATGAGGATGTGAAAATGGATGTATGCATGTAGATGTGGATGTATGGATGTGAATGTGCATGTGGATATGGATGTATGAATGTATGTGGATGTGGATGTATGAATGAGGATGTGAAAATGGATGTATGCATGTAGATGTGGATGTATGGATGTGAATGTGAATGTGAATGTGAATGTGGATGTGAATGTGAATGTGGATGTGGATGTGGATGTATGGATGTAGATACGGATGTGGATGTATGTATGTGAATGTGGATGTATAAATGAGGATGTGAAAATGGATGTATGCATGTAGATGTGGATGTATGAATGTGAATGTGGATGTGGATGTGGATGTGGATGTATGAATGAGGATGTATGCATGTAGATGTGGATGTATGGATGTGAATGTGAATGTGGATGTGGATGTGGATGTATGGATGTAGATACGGATGTGGATGTATGTATGTGAATGTGGATGTATGAATGAGGATGTGAAAATGGATGTATGCATGTAGATGTGGATGTATGGATGTGAATGTGGATGTGGATATGGATGTATGGATGTGGATATGGATGTGTATGTATGAATGCGGATATGGGATTGGATGTATGATGTGGATGTACGAACATGGATATGTATGTAAAATAATGAATGTGAATGTGTATGTGAAATAATGTGTCGTCGATATGAGTGAATGGAGGAGAATGAGTACATATTGAATGGAATGTGGAATAAGTAATGTGGACCGAGGAGGGATAATGTGGAAAGACGAGAGTTCGATATAGAAACTGTATTTTGTGACTATTTGTAAATGACTGTTTTATGTCAAGAATGCTGGGGAAGCATTTTGACCGTCTTATGGATTAACGTCATGGAGACCTAACTGATAAAGTTGCAACTGATGACGGAGAGTCAATGGAGGACGTCTCGCATAGCAAGGTCGACCGAGGTCTTGACTAGCCTCCGTTCGATTTAAATGGTGAGCTTTTGGTACGGTGGATGAGGGACCAAGGAAGGGGCCTATGAGTGAAGCACTAGGTCAGCTGCGAAGTATCCTAGAGGGTGCTGACCATACGGTGCTCGGGCTCTGGGTCGCGGAAGATACCCACACATGCGTCGTGGAAGATATTGAAACAAGGAGTAAGAGTTGTTTTCTGAAACCCGACATGGATCTGGTTGATTGACCTTGCTGGTCCTTAATGGATGAGTCCATGGCTCTCTTATATGGATCTGTTGATTGATCTTGCTGATCTTCAACGGGGATTCCATCTTGATTTTTATATGTGAAAATATTGTCGGGTACTATAAGCTAGGAACTATTGAAAAGGCCCCTGAGTGAACAGGTGGTGAGCGTTCTGGTTGCCAATGATGCCATAAGTACGCCGATGAATGAATGATTGGAAATATGGATTCAATCAGAGATTTCGAGGATTGTCATCAGTGACATAATGGTTTCATTAAAGGATTATTTTAAAGTTAGTTGATGCTGAGAAAAAGGCAGTTTCATATTGGGTGTGTAAGTGGTGTGACTAGTTTTATGTTTGCATGAACTTCCGGCTAGGGGGCCTGGGAACTCTTTTCCCCTGGTACCCGGGACAAAACCTAACCAAATTCCTAATTGGATCCCATCACTACAGTCGTTGGGCGGTTGGCTAACCCATGGGACTGGATGGGGTTAGGCTGGACTGATGGATCCGTAAATCAAGACTCAATTTCTGTTATTACGTCCTTGTAGATGTACTTCACGTTCCAAATATAACAAAGAATCTGGTTTCAGTTGGCCAGATGATTGAGCAGGGTTTGCAGGTTCGGTTTGACCCTGATGGTTGTTATGTTGAAGATTTCAATGACAAGTGCAGGTTGGTTCAAAAGGCAACAGAGTGGGTAGAATGTTTACGTTGAATGTAAACATGCCTGAAGTGAGTGCTGCGATGTTTGCAAATGGTTCAGGAATTGTTGCAGACACAGACATTTGGCATAAAAGAATTGGACTGTGCAGAGAATGAAGTCTATGCAGACTAAAGGAATTGTGACAGGGCTGCCAAAATTTAAAGTAGAAGATATGCAGAGAATATGTGAAGCATGCCAATTTGGAAAGCAAACAAAACATGTATTTTTGCATAACAAGTATGCGAGCAGAAATGCACTAGATGTTGTGCATTCAGATGTATGGGGTCCTACGAAGACCGTGTCTATGGGAGGTTGCAGGTACTATGTCACATTTATTGATGACCATACAAGGAAAGTGTGGGTATACTTCATGAAGGAGAAGGGTGAGGTGTTCACTCACTTTCAGAATTTCAGAGTTATGGTTGAAAAGCAAACAGGGAAATATGTAAAGTGTTGTGTGTGTGACAGCCATTCTAGAGACTGGCATAATTATAGCGCCAGCTCATTTAGTTGGGTTCACACTATAGAGAACCCTTGTATGTATTGGTTGAGTACCTTTCATATTATGTGTACTCTTATCTTTGTATATAGTGTGTTGAGTGTTGAGTGAAGAGGAAGAAGATTTTCAGTCTCTATCATTACTCACATCAAGATAAAACATGGACAAACCCTAAACTTATCATCATTACTATTGTATTTTATGCCACTTGAAATCATTACTGTGCAGAGAAGATTGTAATCAACAAATAAAGATTAAAACAATAAAAAATAAATAGCAACTTACTGCTCACAACCTTGTTGCTCCTATGAAAATAAACAGCAACACATAAAGAGAAAACATAAACAAATCCTAAACCTATGATCATTATTGTGGTATTTTATGTAACTTCAAAATCAATACTGTGCAAAGAAGATTGAAAGCAACAAATAAAGATTAAAATAACAAGAAATAAATAGCAACTGTGACTGCTTTGATTTACACAACCTTGCTCCTGAGAAAATAAATAGCAACACATCAAGACAAAACATAAACAAATCCTAAACCTATGATCATTACTCACATCAAGACAAAACATAGACAAACCCTAAACATATGATAATTACTCACAAGAATTTGATGCCACTTCACATCAAGATAGCTATCTGTGGTGTAGAGAAGAGAAAGTTTATGTGAGAAAATGGGCATAACTCTCACAGACGTTTTGTCCAAATGAGATGAAATTTAGGAGGAGAGAGCTATGATGGAGAACAACATGTCTATAAATTTTTGTGAAGAAAGAACCACAGTTGCAGAAGATATGGCAAAATTGAATTCCACCTAAAAAAAGGGGGGAAATGAAAAGGTAGTGAAATGCAAAAGGAGGGAATTTAAGTAAAAAGTTAAACATAAAAAATGGAAAAAAATGAAATTCGGTTTTCAAACTTCCATGTGCTGACCACAAGGTACATCTAACATGAAAGATATGGAATCTAACATTTCTCTATTTTTTTAAGATATGGGCTCTATTATTTTATTGTCTTAAAAGATTTGGGCAAAGATATGACAAAAAGATCTATGTTACATAGATCTAGAATCCCAACTCTCTCATTGGTTAGGCCAATCTTTTTTTATTCACTCCTTAAGGGGCAAAATGGAGAGTCCATATTTATACCCCATATTGTGTTGTTGTGGTCATTTTGGGTGTGAAGGTATGTTTCGTTTGAATGAAAAATCTCATGTTTTGATAAATGACCACAATGCAATATTACAGACCAGTCTTGCACCCACTTCTCCCTTTTCCTTCTTGCCTTCCCTGCTTCTAACCCTCCTCCCATGTCAACAAAACATTTTCTATTAGGGTTCATTGGCCTTTTTTGCTTAGATTAGCATCATGGCTAATCATCCCCACCACAACTAAGTAAACCATTGATTTTACAAAAAGTAAGCTTGAGCCCTCTTTTCCAAGACTAAAAAGACATAGCTCTCATTGCTAAAATCTTTGAGTCGCATCCATCATGTCTCCATGCCTATGATTGGGTACTTGCACTTAATAATACATTTCAAAGATGTGAGGTTACTTGGTGGAGGTATTTCACAAGTGGATTTTGATGATAAGAAAGGAACCTCAGAGGTGTTGAAGGGCAACCCATTCCCATTATGGGCTTGAGGAAGATGTTCTTTCTTATAAAGACTATAGTTGAAATAGCTAGTGCATGGAAGAAAGATGTTATTTCTTCTATACACTAGTTATTTTAGCCCTATTGAAGAAGAAAGATGTGGAAGAAAGATATTATTAGAGGTCAACCACCATCGCGCTGTTGTGTTCATGTCTTGTTTTCGTGTTTCTTTGAGAGATGACGTTAGCATAGGTGCTCATCTAATGTAGGTAGATAAGAAAACATTGTATCCACTAAAATGACCATAACAACGTGTTGGGAGGTCATCCCTCAGGAAGTAATCCTCTCTATCGCACCATTGTGGTCGCTTGTGGGGGATATAAAGTTTAAGAGGTGAGGCCCTTTCTATGTACGAAAACTACCACAATAACGCGAGGGGAGGGCATTCTACCGGCGGCAAGTATGTGTCATATCGCATTGTTTTCTAGCAAAGAGAAATGCAAGACGGGAAGTCCTTTCCATCCCCCAAAAGTACGACCACAATGCAACCCTAGGTTATCCTACCAGCAAGTATACCCCATATTGCATTGTTCTGGTCATTTTGGGTGTGAAAGTATGCTTCATTTGAATGAAGATGTTTGAATGCAAAATCTTCTGTTTCGGGAAATGACCACAATAATGCAATACAGACCAATCTTGGTCAAAGGATGACCACCATCGCGTTGTTGTGGTTGTGTCTTGTTTTTGTGCTTCTCTGAGATACAATCTTAGCATAGGTGATTGTCTAATGTAGGTAGCTTAGAAAACATTATATCCACCAAAACAACCACAACAATGCATTGGGAGGTCATCCCCTGGCAATTATACTCTGTATTGTGCTATTGTGGTCTCTTTGGGGATAGAAAGTTTAAGAGGTGAGGCTCCTTCTATCTACAAAAACTACCACAATAACGTGAGGGGGGGTCATTCTACCAGCAAATATGTGTCGTATCATGTTATTTTGGTTGTTTTTGTAGAAAAGAGAAATGCAAGATGGGAAGTCCTTTCCATCCTAGAACTACCACCACAACGTGATGCTAGGTCATCCTTCCCATAAGTATACCCCATATTGTGTAAGTTGTGGTCGTTTTGGGTGTGAAGGTATGTTTTTTTGGAATGAAGTTGTTTGAATGCAAAATCTTATGTTTCGGTAAATGACCACAACAACATGATACAGACCCCAATCTTGGTCAGAGGATGACCTCCATTGCGTTGTTGTGGTCATTTCTTGTTTTCGTGTATTCGGTTCTTCTATGTCATTTACTAAACTTGCTCGTCATCATATCATTATTGTTGTCATTTATAATAGGTTGTAATGTGTTTTTGCGGTTTTACTTGTCATGGCTAGGACGAAGTCCACCGCCCGTCGTACCTCACCAAACGATCCTGGCATAGTGAGACGAATAGGAAAGGACAAGAACATAGATATTATGAATCAAGCTCAGAGGACCCGAAAGAGGAACTGTGCCAACTTGCTAAGAGAGATTCACAAGGTGTAGAAGCACATGTCTGTTGCCATACCAAGACTTCCCTTCAATAGGCTGGTTAGGGGTATCTGTGTGGATTATGGCATGGATATGCATTGGCAAGCTTTTTTCCTAGGATGCCTCCAAGAGTCCGGACTTCCTTGTAGAGTTCTTTCATAATAGCTATGTCGTTATGGCACATGCTCATTGTGTTACCCTCATGCCCCAGGACATGGCTTCTCTTCATCGTCTCCATTTCAGGTACGACAAGACTCTTGAGCCTGTCATTATTCCTGATGATTAGAGAATGAGGGAAATCTTGGAGGTCCCTCCGATTCTGAGGCACAGGGTCAGGGTGGTTGAGCAGGTGCTAATAACCCATAATCGAGACACTCGCCTCAAAGAGCAGGGCTGAAACCCTTGGACGACCAGATGTCGAGAATGCACAAGGAGGAGATGAAGAGAATGCGACTGAGTGGATGCAAGAGCAGGTACAAGACACCCTGTGACAACTAGAGGAGGAGAGGAGGGATGAAGCCAAAAGGAGAAGAGTGCAAGAAAGAAAAGATCGAGAACAAAGGGAGAAAGAGGAGTTGGCTTTTGAGTTTCTTGCGACAAACTCGCAGGCCCTCGAATATCTGAGGCCGTACATTAAAGTACGGGTCTCGATTTGCAATGCTGACTAATTTTTCATTGTCGTCGCCGATGAAGTGAATATTATGTCTGACTCTTCTAGGGAGGTAAACGATGATTTGATGTCCCTCATTCTCAGGTTGGTGGCATTCTAATGTATCTTTTCACTTGTGTGGTCTATTTTTATTTTCTCCAATTTCATGTTCGGCTTGTGTTTACAGCCTTGTCATTTCAAGGCTACTAGAAAATCACCAGTCGTCGGTGTATATGGTGAATTCTTCTTAGTGGTCCTTGCATCCAAGATCACCAACATGATCGATATCTACAACTGGTTCTACACCTGCATCATCAATCTGATGCAAATCGTGTTCTTTTCATACCATGAGGAGTAAGTTGCTTAATTTCTTTCATTGCTACTATTCATGGTTTGGCCCTTAGGTTTGTTTTTCTTATACATAACTCTCAATCCATCCTTTTGTTGCTTGTAGTGCCCATTGGAGTTTAGTGATGTATCACTTGCCGACCAGGAAATGTTACTTGGTCAACTCCACTAGTGGCACTCATGCTAACGTTATGATGGAGTACATGCAATAAAGACAATTCAATTTTTTGGTTATCATATGGACATTGTATTTATATTATTATTATTATTGGGACACAGATCCTTGAGGAAATTCATTGCAGCCCTAGAGGGTGTCACCAAGGATGATTTTGTAAGCTATACATGATATATTAGATGTACGGTTCCACATCAACCAGATGGCAACTCTTGTGGTTGGCATGTCGCATTCTATGTCTTTTTGTGATGCACACTCTGCTTGAAATCCCATCAGAGGTATAGTTTTGTACATCACATTCTAAATACCTTTCTAGTAGTCTTTTGTTTAATGTATGTTATTCATCCTTGACCTTTCTTTTTGTTTTCTGCAAAACCCCCCACCACTGAATGCTTACGAGGAGGACTACGACATTTTCTGGAGAGATCTTATTGAACGTATCCTTTGTGCTTAATTGTAATGCTTTCTTTAAAGTAAGTCTCTCTCTCTAAAAGAGTAGCCATCTTTATGGCTAAATCTCTTGGAAAAGGATGCTTCTCAATGATAAATCTCTTAATTTAAACCTAAACTCTAGGCTTGATGAGCTAGAGGATAAGAATTGATATTTTCATGATTTTGGATTAGTGAAAATAATGGTTAATCCTTTTTAGATTATTTATGAGTAAATAAAGATTACTCTAATTTATTCTAAATGAGAAAAGGATTATCCTAGTACATTGGAAAAAGAGGAATGTCTAAATTAACTTAATCTAGTGGAATAATCATAATTATGTTTATAGTTATGGTTAAAATTATGATTTGAATATATAGTTTGATTTTATGCATAAAAGAAGAACTTCTATCATATTTTCATTACATGCTTTTATTCTTTTAGGGAAAATTGAGAATTATCAGTAATAGCAAGTGAAGCTATGGCAAAATTTTCAGAAAATAATACATATCTTATTTTTATGCATAATGCTAAAAGAGGACTTCCTACCATATTCTAGGATTAGACATCCTATGCAAAAAGAATGATTTTCATCATATTCATGGGAAATAATTTTTTTTGTATTTATGCATAAATATTTAATCAAGAGAAAAGATAAATTTTTGGTAATTTATTTTTATGCAAAAAGAGGAATTCCCATGATAATTGAGATCCAAACAATTAAATGTTAAAAGAGGAATTTTTGGCATAATTCAAATTATGAGTATTTATCAAAAGTGAAATTTTGAGTATTATTATTGAGAAATATGGGTAGAGTTGATTTTTGTAAATCCCATGAATCTTTTATTCAAAAAGAAGAATATTGAATATTTCTTAATTGAAAAATTTGAGAAAGAATGTGAAAATATCCATCGAGAAAACTTGGATAATTCTTATTCAGAAAAGGGAATCTGGAATCCCTGGGAGGATCGAGGATCCAATGAGTAAACGGAAGTTTAGAATTAGTTCTCATTAATGAAGCTTAAGGAATGAAAATACAATACGTGAATTCTCTTTCTGAGTTTTTACTATTCAATTTTGATAAGGTTTATGTTCTCTTTTTAAACCTTCAACAACACTCTGATAATTAATGGGATCGAGAAAAAGTACCTTTAACTAGGTCAAGCAATTGGAAACTTAGAAAAGTCCTATCAGTATCGAAAGCAGAGAAACTGTACTAAAAGTGGATGTGATAAGATGTGATGTGGGATTCTACAGCTAGACTACACTGACTAGTCTACATCTACCCACTCCTCTTGGCGTGTTCATATTATGGACTGCTTGTATATACTCTATTATGTGTGTTACTTACTTTATCTTCCTTGTAGACCTCTTTTGTTATGTGGAGAAGAAGAAGAATTTTCAGCCTCTCACCTTGTATGTTCTCTTCTAGGGTTTGTGTGTGTGTGTGTGTGCTTGCAAGATCTCAAGCTCTCTTCTCCCCTTCGTCTTTTCATGATGGTATCAGAGCCTGGTTCATGCTAAGAGCTGAGTGGAAAGCAAGAGAAGCACATGAAGCGGTACGAGAGTAAGAGCTTCATCTACTCTTTCCCCTTTGTGTTGGCTACTACACCCTTGTCTCGTGGGGAGCTCTTCGCGGGAGGCACCAGCAAAAGAACTCCGATTGAGGAGCTTTCTTCATGGGAGGAGAGCTACAAGGCAAATATATTGTTTGCCGGACTACCTTTTCAGGCTAAAAATGCATTTCGGGCACGTCTAGACCTCCATTTCTTAGTTCACAAGCGTTCACAAGTACTGCAGCACAGGTAAGTTTCAATTCTCTGTAAAACTCTATTTTTAGAATTACACGAAAGGTGATTTGTTGTGGAGACATTGTGTGTACTACAAAGAGGTCTCAAAGTTGCCATTGGGTGTATGTATGCAAAGTAAGGTCACTGGTTGTGACAATTTGGGTGCAGTATAGTACCACTATAGAGAATACATCAATTTGTGTAGGTCAAGCAAGAGTATTGTTGCTGGTAAATTTGTGTTACAAAAAAGATGTAAAATGATGGAATAAACTAGATTCTTGTAGAGAATATTGACAAGAATAACTTTCATGCTTGTAAGTTTAGATTAACCAATTTCCTGATGGGAAAAGGTTACTAGGATTACATTGAAGGTGAACATGAGGAAGCACCAGAGATTAATCCAAGTGCTGTAGATGTAAAAGAGTTCAAGGATTGGAATCAAGGAGCAAGGAAAGTCATGTATTGGCTTTTTATCACAATACAAGACACTATGATTGGGCATATACAGGATGCCAAGTGACCTAAGGAGGCATGGGACACCTTGGTGAAGCTGTATGAAACCAACACCAAGGCACAAAACATTCAGTTAAAGAATGAGCTTCATACTATGGAAAAGAAGAATATGTCTGTGAATGATGATGCTTTGAAGATCAAGGGCATTGTGGAATCCCTTGCATTAATTGGTGTTTCTATTGATGATGATGATAAGGTGGAAGTGTGTTTGTGTGGTCTCCGGCCACAATACAAGGCATTCAAGATGTCTATTCAGACTTGGGAGAATATTTTCAACTTTACAGATTTGGTATCAATGCTGATCATTGAAGAGAAGAACTTAGGTGAAGATCAACAGTCTTCACAAAATAGAAACAGTTCAGAGCAACATGCCTTCTACACAAGTGTAAGTAGAGGACGAGGTAGAGGTCGTGGGGACATGGCCACGATGGTAGACGAACAGATAATCAGAATTATAGTTAAGTAGTAGCAACAGTCCCAAGATTCACAACAATAACATACAGGTGGAAGAGGCTAGTTTAGAGGCAGGGGAAGTCAACGAGGTCGTGGTAATTGGCAAAGGTAGCATAATGATACACGGGGCTGTTTTTATTGTGGTAAGCCTGGGCATGTGTAGGCAAATTGCTATACGAAGCAAAGTGACATGCAAAATGGAAAAGTGCAGCAAAAATAACTATGCATCCTCTAGCAGAAATAATGAGGATAATGAGAGGTTGTTTGTTATGCAACATGTGGTTAATGTTGTATCTAGAAATGATGTAGCAGCATGTAAGGATGATGTATGGTATGTTGATTTAGGTGTTTCGAACCACATGACAAGTTATGGTGAGTGGTTCAAGCAAATGAAGAATCTTGAGAGACCAGGTTTTGTTGAAACAGGGAATGACACTACTCATCCTATTGCCCATGTTGGGGATGTGGCATTATCTATGTAGGATGGTAAGGTGAAGTACCTTGCAGATATACTTCATGTTCCAAACTTTACAAAGAATCTGGTTTTTGTTGGCCAGATGATTGAGCAAGGTTTGTAGGTCGGTTTAACCCTGATGGCTGTTATGTAGAAGACTTTAAAGATAAGTGCAGGTCGGTTGCTATAATATTGATTAGTCAAGGTTGCCAATTCCACTTTTGTATATGGAGAGACAAGGGTGAAGTGCGTGATGGTTCAAATGTAAAGTAGTTAATATTAAAATGGATGGAGTGAATGATGGAATAACTTTTGAGTAGGAATTAGATGACTATTTATATAGTTAAGTTGTAAATTATCCAGCATATATTTTCACAATAGAAAGTTAAGAGATATGTTCTTACATAACTTAAAATGATTACACTTTATTTAAGTAAAAAAACACAAACGTTTGCTTTCAATGAGGATGGATTGTGTGAACAAGACATGCACAAATTGATTACAAAGATTTTCAATCAATATTATTTAAGAGCATTGAGTTTAACATGTTTTAGGTAGCTGATATTTTGTATGTACCATTAACAGCTTGCAACACACCATACAAATAACTAAGGTCTGCACGGAGAGCGTTACAAAGAAACATCTCAACAAGGTAAGCTCCCCACATTCTCTTAAAATCCCCCCCCTCTCTTCTTAGCATTTCGCTCTCACAAAATAGGAATTATGAGACAAATGAGAAGTTACCTTTGGGGAGTGCAAGTTAGGCATAGGAGCAAGCTGTAATGGGCAACAATGGTCCCAACGGGGCTAACGGCCAGCATTTGGGCAAGCCGTGGAACCAGACTAGCTATGTATTTCTCTAGTGAAATACATTTTGGAGCAGCTATGCCAATGTGGGCCTTTGTAATGTTGGATAGAGGGGCTGTAACTTGGGGTGTGAGTGGACATTCTCCTTGGAAAATAAGAGAGGGAGACATGGTTGTTGTAGATCCGTAAGAGCACATTTGAAGAGGCTTTTATATAGTCATGCCCCTTCAAACTGAGAAAATATGAGCAGCTATCATGAAAGCAGAAAAGTTTGGCAAAGATCTACCACCAAGGAAAGAGCCAGCTTTAAGTTTATATGCTAATCAAAATTGCCAAGAAAGGTCCTACGAGGCATTAGGAGCCATTAGAAGAGGCTGAACCATGATAGACCTCTTAAAGAGGTGTTGAGCAGTGGAGGAAGAGGCCCAGTTGGAGGGCAATTGTGAATCAAATGACAAAATAACAAAGATTGGTGTAGACCTCCCTCTATAAGAAGGAGAGACCATAAGTGTGTAGGTAGGACCCAAAAGGAAGAAGTAGGGGATCCCCCTTCTTAGGTTGGACAAAAAGTGTGCATGAAATGGAGTGGGTCCCCTCTGTTAGGTTGGATTAAATATACAGATTAGGAGGAGGGATTCCTCCCTTTGTTGAAAGAGAGGGATTTTGAGCCATGCGAGCCCTCCCGCCTTTAGGGAACGCCCAAGTGGAGACACAAATATTTTTCCCCCCCATCTTGGACAAAAGTGAGCCCTGCAAAGAAGAACATGAGGACCCCTAGATGGTAGGAGGGGGCCATGTGGATGATCTATGAAAGCTCCCCTTTGTTGGGGGAGACAATTGTTGCATAAGTGGGTGTGGCACAAACAAGAGAAGCCCCCCTTTGAGAAAGGAGTCCAATTCGCACATATGAGTGAGAGGCGCCCCTCTCACTATGGGAGGCCTAGGATAGCCCTACAACTACGCCAGCTATGTATTTTACTAGCGAAATACATATGGGATGAGGACACTTAGGCAGCTTTGATCATGATCTTTCTTCAGCTCTCCAACCTTGATCTTTCTGAAGATACGGCTATGGTGAGAGTTGGAGCAAGGTGTAATTAAGCAGCTCTGATGATGATCTTTATGTTGTTCAAGTAGTTAGGGGCCCAATCTATTTCTCGAGGTCTGCTTCCATACACATGACACATGTGACATGGGTCTATGTGCATCTAATCTTCCTTCTAAAATTCCAAATAAAAAGCTTAATATATAAGCTTAAAGGCTTTAATATAAGCCTTATATGTAAGGATTTAAAACCTTGTAGGTTGGCCTTTTTCATATAACATGTGGAGATCAACCAAAAACTGCCCCTCTTGGGTCAGCTATCCCCTTCTCTCACTCCATGCATTTTGCTAACAAAATATACATGGAGTGAGAGAGACCAATGAGAATAGTGACGTGTTGCCTTTTGCGGATTTAGCAACCTTGTTAATGTATTCACCAGCAAAATTTATATGGAGTGCGAGAGAGTCTGCAATAGTGAGGGGTTAACCTTTTGCAGACTTAGTATTTCACTAGTGAAATATATATTTCACTCACTCTATGCTCTCTCTAAGTGCAAGACTTAATGGGGGGATTTTTTTGGCGAGCTTTTTTTGGCGAGCTTTTTGGAGCAATGAACAAGGAGTCCGAGCTTTGCAAAGGACCATGAACTTACTATGAGCTTTGTAAAGGACCAAGAACTTACTTACATATAAATAACAAGCTTTGAAAGATCAACAATATAAATTTCAGTCTTTTGATCCACATCATACTTATTGATATAATTACATATATTCATATATGTAACTAAATTCATGCACCTCATACATATACACATACAAAATATACATATACATACATACATGCAAGAGCTACCTACATACTAACATATATACATACATACATACTTTCTTACTTACTTAAATATAAAAAACAATCCTTTAAAGATAAAAAATGTATATATCGATCTGTAAAGTTTCAAACCATGAAAATCTCGATTACAAAGTCTTTTGATCCACATCATACTTATTGATATAATTATATATATACATATATCTACCTAAATTCATACACCTCATACATATACATATACATACATACATACAAGAGCTACCTATGTAGCACTAACATATATAGATACATTACATACATACATACTTTCTTACTTACTTAAATATATAGATACATTACATACATACATACTTTCTTACTTACTTAAATATATAACACAATCTTTTAAAGATCAAAAATGTATATATCGATCTTTAAACTTCCAAACCATGACAATCTTGAATACAAAGTCTTTTGATCCACAAATTATAGCATTCTAATTATAGCATTCTTCTACGTGTCATCCCGACCTAATGAGAAATCTCCCAGACATGCTTTGGCTACCTCCATGTCATTCTCTATCCCCATATAGTGCCTTTTTAACTCTTGGCATGCACGTCCCAAGCCTCCACATCCCGCAAAAACGTCCAAGACACTATCTCCTTCACTTGAGAAGGTCTCCACTAGCCACCTACAATGAAATACAATCATAAACGTGCATCTAAGTATTTTGAAAAAGTAGCTATGAAAATGAACAGAATGAGAATTGTCTCACCTAAAGAACATAGGAGATCTTTCTGCACCACCTCGAATGTAGCGCTCCAAGACCATCGTGCGCTTCTTATTCTTCTCAAAAATGAAATTTTGTTGAGCGTTGAATAACTTCTTTGAAACATTTTGCCTAGCCTCACGATCAATAATAGGGACATGGCAATTTACTCGATAGAACATACTAAGCGCCAATGTATCCACCTACCATAACGAGAAAACATTATGTTTGGATATCCATACCACATAACATGTATACACAAAGGGAAATATTTCAGAGATTATGACTTACCCGTTCTCCATTGTCATACAAATAACTTGATTCCACATGAACAGACATTGTTCGATGCATGACCAATCCAACTTTCTTTCCCATGGAATATATTTTAGGAAGTTGATCCATTAGACTCAAACACACAAACCAACCCTCATCAGCCACAAACAAACCAACAAAACTGAGTGTGGCACGTATCAATGATGAAGAAACTTGATTCCATGAGGGACACCCATCTGTATCTACATCAACCTGTAAACCTGTAGGAAAGTCAGCCCATACAAGACGAGCCACTGTATCTGAGGGAGCACCTCTATGAGATAGAGCCTTGGGAATCTTCATTAAGAATTCTTCCACACTACATAAAAGATTTATGATGTTTGGTTTTGGTAAGTACAACTTGGAAAACTAATTATATGGTGAAATTATTCTTTTTACCTATCTGAGCCCTCCGAAAGAGTGTGAATGTCTACCAGCAATATGTGTGAAAAACATCTCTCACCTACAAGTAAACAAGATAAAAAATGAGATGCATTTCGAAAGCACACACTTCTCAAAATAAATTTGCAATGGAAAGTACTCTTACTAGTCATGTCCATGATGTCACGTTGTCCTGACACCTCCCCCTCTTGAAGATGCTCTGGAGGGTCTCTCTCTTGATCTTCATTTGTGGGGTCTCCCTCTTGAACATCATGCATAATGTCAAGACATCTCTTTGTTCGCCTCTCACGTTGCACTTGAGATGATGTAGATGTATGCTCTTGGTGTGATTGTGGCACTCCGTGACAGTGGTGTGGATGGTTTTGGGGCCACGCACGAGGATCCAACTCCTGGAGACTGGGTCAAGATTGTTGGCTGCGAGGAAGGTATTCTAGAGTCTTCTTGAGTTGGGGGCTCTCTTTCAAGCTCAGATTGGCAATTATTAAATTCTTCAAGAAATAGATCAAGATAATTAGTAAAAAGGTAAAAATCCCCATACCTTTTTGTATATGTATATGTATGTAGATGTATATGTATCTATGTATATGTATATGTATGTAGATGTATATGTATCTATGTATATGTATATGTACATGTATGTGTATGTGTATATGCATATGTATATGTATATGTATGTAGGTATGTATCTATGTATATGTATAGGTATATATATGTATGTAGGTATGTATCTATGTATATGTATGTGTATGTAGGTATATGTATCTATTTATATGTATATGTATGTAGGTATGTATATATTAAAACTTAACAATGTTTCTTTAAAATCTAACATGCCAAATCTTAAATGTAACATGAACTTTGTATGTATGTAAGAATTTAGTATATAATTTAGTGTATGTATGTAGGTATGTATTTATGTATGCATATGTATATATACATATGCATATACATATGTATTTGTATATGTATATATTTGTATGTATCTGTATCTAATATGTATATGCATATGGATAGTTTACATATGTATAGGTAGGAAGGTTTACATAAACATATACATATACATTTACATGCATATAATTCAGTAGAAAGCAAAAAAGTACCTTTTTCTAGGAGCTCCTCACTTGGAGGCACATGATTTAGAGGATAGTCCAACCACCAAGGACATCTCTTAAATTCCCAATCAGAAACCCCTCTCTCAACCCATTCCTTCGGGTACATTGTTTCCGAGGAATTTGGATCTACCCATTCTTTGATTGCTTCCGTCTCTTCGTCCATTAGACCTTGGCCAATGAGTAGCTGCACCCACCTACATATCCAAAATAAAACAAACAGCACTAAAATATTTTTTTAAATGCGTATATGTATTTTCTACAACAATATAATGGCATTAGAAGATATATACCTATAGACAACCCTCTTTGCGGCATTCTCCACCTCAGGTTGCTTTTGGCCTTCCTTCACTTTTCCAATCTTTGCCTACACCTCATGGAAGGCCCATGGTATGTGTTTCGATCGCTCCTCTTGCACCCATTGCATAAATGGTGGGATGTAGATAACATCATCATATACCAATAAACCCTCCAAAATAGAGTCCGCCTCCCCTATTAGCTCTTCCCAATACAACTCTTTCTTCATATGCAGCAACGTCTTTTTGTTATCCCCAAACATCTCTGAAATTACCTTGTCCTTTGCCCTCCCGGTCATAAGCATTTGAAGCAATTCCGTCTTCCTATTTCAGCATCATACCAAAACCATAAGAGATTAGATGTTAAGGTTAGTTTATGTTAAGGGAGGTTTATTGACATGTGACATACCTTTGAGTTGAAATCCGAGATATATACGAGTTGAAAGAATGCATCACCATTGGATGGGTTTGCAATTATGAGCATCTTGTATGCTCTATCTTGAAATGTTTGCTCTACACCACGTCTGGCTTTCTCACATTTTGTCTCATATTCTTGCAACCCCATGGCATGTCTATCAATGCATGATATAGCTTGCTTCACCGCATTTTCAAATGGTGTCTACGTATAACGAAAAGGACTCATTATCACTCACACGATTAAAAAACATTGATAATCCGTTTATTAATAAAAGATGGGAAATGCAAACACTACCTTCCACACAAGCTGTGCCAAGATTGTAGCTGGAGCATTGTACCATTGCTCTCCACTTCGTCGCTCCAAACTAAGCTCCATTAAAGCCCACCTCCTTACGTCTTCACGAAGGTAGTCCAATATGGATGATTTGTCCGCCATTCCAACGTTGAAACATGAAGATCTCATGTGACAATGTGGGTGTAACACTAGTGCGCACCAATCTGTGTTGTAAAGAGCTAAGAACTTAACTATCACTTCACAATGTCCGTAATTAAGTAGAGAGAGATCACTTACTCATTTTGAGATCGCAAAGCCAATAGCAATTCTCCTTCTTGCTTCTTGTCCACAACCAAAAATTGACATTTGACCCGGACATGGCGTGAGGGGTTACGAGACCAAGATAGAGAAAGCAAATAAAGATATTACAATATATTACTTTTAATGTTGCATAAAATCACTCTATGACATTCAAAAGAACATACCTTCACGCACTCGAGACATCCATGCCTTCACACGATGATTGCCATCCCAAACAAGAAACTTCTTACCACTGAGATCCTCCCACTCAGTTCCTCTGATTTCATCCTCAAATCTGTCATGTTGTACCACCCAGTTTGGTCCCCATTCTTGCAAGTCTATTTGTGTGACTGCGAAATACATAGATCTTCCTGGACGTGTAAGTGAAACTAAAAAAGAAGGAGATGCTTCGACATAACCATGGCAGTCAAAAGAATCATGAAACACCTCAAGTTGGGTAGAAACTGTATGCATGGATTCATTTGGAATCAGCCTGCATAAAGGGACCAATGGGGTAGAGAATTGCGTTGCACCAAAAACTTAGTGAATACATCACCAAGCAATCCCAATTCAATAGATTTTCTAAGAAGCCTTTTATGGGTCTCCCCTTGACCAGTACTAGATTCAGGAATCTACGTGTGAGTTGGAGGAGGTGAGCTCATTTCGTTCTCCAACACAAGCGCTTCTTCCTCATGACCAAGAGAATTATACGCTTTTGTTTCCTCTCTAACAGGAGATACATGTGAGGACACAGGTGTCCGTGATTGAGCTTCCTCGCTAAGAGTCAAACAAACACGCCCAGATCTAAGTAAGTATCCCCTGTTGTCTGTAAGACACACACACCAAGCCCAAGTAAGCATATCTAAAATAGTAAAACACAATCTCAGTAGAATCTTGGCTATTCACATCATATACCTTTCTTAGTCTTTGCCCGTTGTTTTCCTGCTTTTCTTGGAGCCATCTTCCTTTCTTTTGCCCTGAATATGAGTAACAAAAAGTTTGAGCTGAATGACAGATAGAGATGATCAACCTCACACATAAACCCTACTTCATGTCTATAGGAAAACATCAACCTCACACACAAACCTTACTACATGTTTAAGAAAACATTCAGGATGGTGAAAGCTCTAGAGGCTAGCACACAACTTCACCCTTCGTCAACTAATTGTCAACTAATGGATCCACCATGCCCAAACCACCCCCAATGGAAAGCCCAGTGAAAAGATTTAATGGTTCCCCCGACTCTTCCGAGGGCCAGGCATGCTCTACAGAGGGCCATCTTTAGTGCAAACCACTGATTGCAAAGCTATCTTCTCCAACGCAGCCATCTTCTCCACCGCAGCCATCTTCTCCACCTCCTCCACCTCCTGCTGTGGATATAAACTTGTGTATGCCAGCTGCTCCATTGACTGGAGTGCTTACGAAGAATTGCACCCAATTCACCTCCAAGACTCAAGGGCCAATGTGTGGTGGAACGTCTCTGATGGTGAGCCCCTCAACTTCACCTTCTGAGTGGTGGACGGGGATCTGAGCGCCTGCCATCTTCTCTTTGTGAATTTGTTTCATGTTTTTAATTAACCCTTGCTCAACAATGTATATCTTCATCCCTAATGATATATATTGAATTAGAAGTCTACTGAACATGCTTTTGTAAGCTAGCCACATTTAACACATATATGAACCAAGGTTGCACCACCACTAACATCTCCTTCTAGTGTGTGTGTGTGTGTGGGGGGAGAGAGAATAGCGTAGACATGAAGTGAAGCCATGACCACTCTGGTGCATGCATGCCACATGTCACCACCAACTACCATATATGTAGATTTCATGAGAAATCATACTCTACTAAACAATGCACGAAAATTAAAGAAAGCTATGGGCAGTGGAATTCTCAAAGCACGAAAAAGGTGTAGTGCTGCTATGCGTGTGATAGTTCGTCATTTCTTCACTTGATATTTGACTCGGAACCATGGGTCCCAAATCTCGTCTAATATAAGTGTAAAACACTTATATTAGAAACACTTCATCTACTTGAAGTAATTAGAAAAACCATGTCTGCTGAAGGGAGCGGTGCTAGCGTGAAGGTGCTTAATGAAAAGATGCAGGGGGGAAGAGAGCTTGAGCTCTTGCAAGCACACACACACACTCACAAAACCCTAATAGAGAACACACAAGGTGAGAGGCTGAAAATCTTCTTCTTCTCTACTCAACACTCAACACACCATATACAAAAATAAGAGTACACACAATATGAAAGGTACTCAACCAAATACATACACGGGTTCTCTATAGTGTGAACCCGACTAAATGAGCTGGCGCTATAACTATGCCAGTCTCTAGAGTGGCTGTCACACAGCCTATCATCCCACTAGCCGCATATCACCCAAGATCTCACCAACCATGCCAGTGGTGTAAGTGTAGGGCCTATCCCCCAGGCGGGTCATCAGTGTCCACCGCCTCACTAGAGCTCGATATCTCAACACTCCCCCTCGAGCTCAACTCCATCTCATGTACACCAAGTGAAGCCCTGAATCTGCGGAGCTTCTCTATACCCAATGCTTTGGTGAAGATGTCAGCTACCTGATCCTCTGTGCTGACATAAACAAGGTCAAGGTCTCCTGCCAAGACCTTCTCTCTGACGAAGTGGTAGTGGACCTCTATGTGCTTCGTACGAGCATGAAAGACTGGGTTCCTGGCCAACTGTATACTGCTAATGTTGTCACAGAAAATGACAACTTGTCTATCCACTGATAGACCCAAATCTGCAAGTAGCTTTCTCAACCAAGCTACCTCACATGCTGCCATAGCAGCTCCTCTGTACTCGGCCTCTGTACTCGATAGAGCAACCGTAGGCTGCTTCTTGCTGCTCCAAGTCACAGCAGCACTCCCCAAAGAAAACATGAATCCACTGGTAGATCTTCTGTCTGAGATACTACCAGCCCAATCAGCATCTGTGTACCCATGTACACATATCTCTGTCCCAGTCTCATAGAATAGTCCACAATGCAAAGTAGACTTCACATACCTCAGTATGCGTCTCACTGCATCCAAATGCGGTTTCCGTGGAACCTGCATAAACTGACTCACCAACCCAACAGCATAGCTCAAATCTGGTCTGGTGATCGTCATGTAGATCAAACTTCCTACTATGCGTCTGTACATAGTAGGATCCTCCAAGATCTCTCCTGAATCTGCACTCAACTTGCCATTCTGATCCAATGGCACAGAAATAGGCTTACAGCCTGTCATACCATACTTGGACAACATGTCCAAGCCATACTGTCTCTGCAGTAATCCAATACCATGTGGTGACCTAATCACCTCAATGCCCAAGAAATATCTGAGCTCCCCTAGATCCTTCATCTCAAACTTCTGTCTAAGCAAGATCTTTACATCAAGGATCTCTGCATCATGGTCCCCCGTAATGATCAAGTCATCTACATAGATGACAACAAGCACAACTCCTCTATCACCATGTCTCACATACAATGAGAAATCTGCATTGGCTACATGAAAGCCAATAGTGACAAGATATTCAGAAATCTTGTCAGACCATGCTCTTGGTGCTTGCTTTAAGCCATACAAGGCTTTCTTCAACCTGCAAACATGCTCGGGGTGACCCACATCCTCATAACCAGGTGGCTGCAACATATACACCTCTTCTTGCAAATCCCCATGCAAGAATGCATTCTTTACATCCATCTGATGTAAAGACCATTGCTTTGACGCAGCCACTGCTATCACAACTCTCACCGTTGCCATCTTGGCAACTGGGCTGAAAGTTTCCTCATAATCAATCCCATATGTCTGCGCATATCCTTTGGCTACCAATCTAGCCTTGTACCTGTTTATGCTTCCATCACTGTTATGTTTAACTTTGTACACCCACTTGCATCCAATGGCTTTCTTGCCTTCAGGCAATTGCACTAAATCCCAAGTTTCATTTCCATATAGTGCATCCATCTCCTCATCCATAGCTTTCTCCCAACACACATTTCCAATAGCCTCATCAATGCATGTGGGCTCAACAACCTGCACAACCTTTGCCATATATGCATAGTGATGTGCCACATAACCATCATAAGTAAATCTCTGCACAGGGTTCTTCACTCTCTGTGATCTTCACAGCTTTTCATTCATGGCTTCCATAGCCTTCTTTACACCAGGTGTTCTCATAGCTGGGATCCCAAGCTCCTCATCAAGGCTCATATCTGAGCCACTAGACTCTCCATCAACATGAGAATGCCCTGCAGAAATGTCAGGCATACCAAGGGGCTCAACCACTTTCTCTTTTCCTTTACGTGATGTAGTAATCACATTTGCAGGGCTGGTATTATGATGCAGCCTGCCACTCCATGGTCTATCAACAGACCCACTAGATGAGGACTCTCCTGGTCCACTCAAAGACTGTGATTGCTGACCTGCATTCTATGCAACCACACTTCCACTCAAATCAGCCCCAACAACTTCTTTTTCAGCAGCATACCAGCTGCTCATCTCATCAAATACAACATCCCTGCTTACCCTCAACTCACGTGTAGCAGGGTTATAACACCTGTATCCCTTTTGCTCAAGGGAATATCCAATAAACACACATTTTTCAGCTTTCGGATCCAGCTTAGTTCTCAGCTCATCTGGCACATGCACATATGCAATGCATCCAAAGACTTTCAGATGAGATAAATCTGGTTTTCTGCCAGTAAACCTCTCCTCTGGAGTTACATCATGTATGGCTGCAGTTGGAGTCCTGTTCATGATGTATACTGCTGTAGAAACAGCCTCAGCCCAATAGCAATGCGGCATATTCTTCTCTTCCATCAATGCTCGCGCAATCTTAGCAATGTGCCTGTTTTTCCGCTCAGCAACTCCATTTTGCTGCGGAGTATATCTGCATGTGAATTGTCTCCGAATACCATTCTTCTTCAAAAATTCAGAGAACTCATTGGAGAAGTATTCTCCCCCTCCATCTGACCTTAGGCACTTTACATATTTCCCTGTTTTCTTTTCAACCAAAACTCTGAAATTCTGAAAGTGAGTGAACACCTCACTCTTCTCCTTCATGAAATATACCCACACTTTCCTTGTGTGGTCATCAATGAAAGTGACATAGTACCTGCAGCCTCCCATAGATACGGTCTTCGTAGGACCCCATACATCTGAATGCACAACATCTAGTGCATTTCTGCTCACATATCTGTTACGTGGAAACACATGCTTTGTTTGCTTCCCAAATTGGTATGCTTCACATATTTTCTGCATACCTTCCACTTTAAATTTTGACAGCCCTGTCACAATTCCTTTTGTTTGCATAGACTTCAATCTCTGCACATTTACATGTCCAATTCTTTTATGCCATATGTCTGTGTCTGCAACAACTCCTGAACCATTTGCAAACATCGCAGCACTCATTGCAGGCATGTCTACATCCAACGTAAACATTCTGCCCACTCTGTTGCCTTTTGCAACCAACCTGCACTTGTCTTTAAAGTCTTCGACATAACACCCATCAGGGTTAAACCTAACCTGCAAACCCTGCTCAATCATCTGGCCAACTGAAACCAGATTCTTTGTTATGTTCGGTACATGAAGTACATCTGCAAGGTACTTCACTTTGCCATCCTGCATAGACAATGGCACATCTCCAACATGGGCAATTGGATGAGCAGTGTCATCCCCTGTTTCCACAAAACCTGGCCTTTCCGGGTTTTTCATCTCCTTGAACCACTCCCCATGACTCGTCATGTGGTTCGAAGCGCCTGAATCCACATACCATACATTATCTTTTTGTGCTGCATCAACATTTTCAGACATGGCATTCACAACATGCTGCATAACAAACAACCTTTCATTATCCTCATTATTTCTGCTTGAGGATGCATAGTTGTTTTGCTGCACTTTTCCATTTTGCATGTCAGCCTGCTTCTTATAACATTCTGACTGCACATGTCCAGGCTTACCACAATAATAGCATTCACGTGCATCATTATATTGCCTTTGCCAATTTCCACGGCCTCTTTGACTCCCCCTGCCTCTGAATTTGCCTCTTCCACCTGCGTGTTGTTGTTGTTGTTGATTCTGGGACTGTTGTTGTTGCTGCTGCTGCTGGCCATAATTCTGATTACCTGTTCGGCCACCTCCTTGACCGCGTCCACGGCCTCCTCTACCTCGTCCTCTTCCTGAACTCGTGTAGAAGACCTGTTGCTCTGAACTGTTTTTGCTTTGTGAAGACTGTTGGTCTTCACCCAAGTTCTTCTCTTCGATAATCAGCATGGACACCAAATCTGTAAAGTTGGGAATGTTTTCCCGAGTCTGAATAGACATCTTGAACGCCTTGTATTGTGGCCCGAGACCACGTAGACAGACTTCCACCTTGTCATCATCATCTACTGACACACCAATAGATGCAAGGGATTCCACAATACCCTTTATCTTCAGCGCATAGTCATTCACAGACATGCTCTTTTTCTCCACAGTGTGAAGTTCATTCTTCAACTGTATCTTACGTGCCTTGGTGTTTGTTTCATAAAGCTTTACCAAGGTGTCCCACGCCTCCTTGGGGGACTTGGCATCCTGAATGTGCCCAATCATGGTGTCCTGTATACTAATGGAAAGCCAATACATAACCTTCCTGGCTCCTTGGTTCCAGTCTTTAAACTCTTTCACATCTGCAGCAGTCGGATTTATATCCGGTATCTCCGGTGCCTCTTCATGCTCACCTTCTATGTAGTCCCAATAGCCTTTTCCCATCAGGAAATTTGTCAACCTGAACCTCCAAGCATGGAAGTTATTCTTATCCAGCTTCTCAGCCACAATCTGTGTTATGCCATCATTAGACATCTTGCCAAACACACAATTTCACCAGAAACTGCACTCTGGTTTTTCTGCACAACCTGCAGTATTTTCTGCACAGCGGTACTGCAGTACTCTCAAATGTCATAACCAGTGACTTCAATGCACATACATACACCCAATGGCAACTGTAGACCTCTTTGTAGCACCCACAATGTCTGCACAGTCAATCTGTCTTCCTGCAGTTCTTAAAACAGAGTTCTGCAGAGAATCGATGACTTACCCGCAATGCTCGAAATCGCCTGCTTTCTGAAAAACGGAGGTCCAGACGCGCCCGAAACGCGTTTTCGGCCTGAAAATTTCAGTCCGAAGGACTATATAGTTGCCCTATAGCTTTACTCCCGCGAAGAAAGCTCCTCGATCAGAGACCGTTTGTCGGTGCCTCCCATAGAGCTCCCGACAAGGGTGTAGTCACCAACACAATAGGGAAGAGTAGTTGAAGCTCTTACCCTCGTACCGCTTCCTGTGGTTCTCTTGCTTGCAGCTCAGCCCTTAGCACGAACCAGGCTCTGATACCATGAAAAGATGCAGGGGGGAAGAGAGCTTGAGCTCTTGCAAGCACACACACACACTCACAAAACCCTAATAGAGAACACACAAGGTGAGAGGCTGAAAATCTTCTTCTTCTCTACTCAACACTCAACACACCATATACAAGAATAAGAGTACACACAATATGAAAGGTACTCAACCAAATACATACACGGGTTCTCTATAGTGTGAACCCGACTAAATGAGCTGGCGCTATAACTATGCCAATCTCTAGAGTGGCTGTCACACAGCCTGTCATCCCACTAGCCGCATATCACCCAAGATCTCACCAACCATGCCAGTGGTGTAAGTGTGGGGCCTATCCCCCAGGCGGGTCATCAGTGTCCACCGCCTCACTAGAGCTCGATATCTCAACACTTAACAACTGGGTAAGCATGTTTGGCATGAGAGTGATCATTGCCCTCAAGGAGAAAGGCGTGAAGTACGAGTATCAGGAGGAGGTTCTTCCCAACAGCAAGAGCAAGCTATTGCTGGACTCCAACCCTGTGCATAAGAAGGTACGCGTGCTAATCCACAACGGCCAGCAGCCCATATGCGAGTCTCTCATCATAGTGCAGTACATTGATAAGGTATGGCCAGCTGTGGACGGGAGGCATCTTCTCCAGCGCCGCCACCGTCTCCATCGGCTCCGCCCCACCTCGTCCACCTCGTCCACCATATCCGCCTCCACCTCCTCAAACGCCACCGGCTCTAGCTCCTTCACGGCTACTTCAACCGCCGGCCTGCCCAGCCATCTGAGCCCCGTACCCTGCGCCGACTGTGCCAGCTATATGCCTCCTCTCCCTTCTCTGTGTGAGACGCTGTGCTCAACACTAAACCCCGTGGCCCTTTCGCTCCACCTCCTCGACCGGGTCCTTTCGCTCCAAGTGATCCGCCTCCTCGAGTGCCGCGGGAGTGGAAATGCCGGAGCATAGGCGGATGGAGGCGTCTTCTCCAGCGCTGCCTCCATCTCCGCCTCCACCTCCTCAAACTCCACCTCCTCAACGCCACGTCCACCTCCAAGTTTGTCTCCGCCTCCACCTCCTGCACCACCTCCACCTCCTCAAACGCCACCGGCTCCACCTCCTCCACCAGCTACTTTCGCTCCAAGTGATCCTCCTCGCGAGCGCCGCCATGCCTCGAATGGGTTAGCTCCAGCATGTCCACTCCCCCGGCAGAGCCGGGGGAGTGGAAATGCAAGAGGATAGGCGATGGAGGCGTGGCGGCCAGCGCTGCCTCCGTCTCCTCAAACTTCACCTCCTCAACACCATCTCCGCCTCCCCCTTCACCTCCCCAACGAAGCTACAACATCCACCTCCAACGAAGTCGCCGCCGCCGCCGCCGGCACACAAAAAGAAGAGCAGAGAGAAAAATCAAGAAATGAAAAAAAAACTCACCTCTTTTCTTGCATTCGTCTGCCTGCTTGCTGAGTTGAGAGTATCCTTCATGTACCCTAAATACCTCTTTTCCTTCATGTACCCTTAACTATGCCATATATGTGTGTGTGGCCTAAAATATACTTAGCCTAAAAATAGATACATATATACACACACATATATATGTCTAAAAATGTATTAAGCTATATATATTTTATTGCACACACGTACATTTTATAGTTTAGACTATGTAAATATGTATATATATATTGATGTTAATAAATGTGTGTGTGTAGCCTAATAGATATATAATCTAATATATCTATATATCCTGAAATAAGTAAAAGACTAGTCTCTTTGTAAATACACACACACACACTAAAATACATATATCCCTGTCGGGGGATTCTTAGCCTAAAATATATACAATATAATAATATAAATATAAACATGTGTGTGTGCGTATTTACAAAGAGACAAGCCTTTTATAAAAATAATACTTAGAACCAATAAATGTATATATTTGTGTATTTTTTTATATATTTGTAGATACATATATATTTGTATATTTTTTATTAAAAAAATTTATCGTGGTCATTCTCAATCGTGATTGCTCCACCTTGTTTTATCATTTCAACCGCATACATCCTCAATCGTGATTGCTCCACCTTGTTTTATCATTTCAACCTCCTTCATTCTCAATCGTGATTGCTCCACCTGTTCCTTCGTTTTTATATTTTCATTTCACATTTTCGTCTCTCCTGTCCTTTCTGTTTCACATTTTCGTCTCTCCTGTCCTTTCTGCATTTCGTATTGCCTTCCCTATGGAGCACACTGTTACCTTTGATGTCTGTAGCAAAAAATCTCAAACTTTCGTATTGCCTTCCCTATGGAGCACACTGTTACCTTTGATGTCTGTAGCAAAAAATCTCAAACTTTAATACTTCTCCACCAGACCACGCTTGTCAGTCTCACGGATATCTACAAGGGTTTTTGCCTTCTTCACACGCCCTTTCTGGAGTGAAAGCTACTAGGACTGATGGAAGTCTATAGGAAATCATCGCTCAACTTTTGCTCCCAATCAGTCCTATGTCCCTCAACAATCTTTGTGAGTGCTGTGCAGAGAATCTTGTTAGTACTCTCAGCTTGACCATTGGTCTGGGGGGATGATATGGTGCAGAACGCTTGTGAATTACCAGAAATTCTTGAAGTAAAAACTCTATGACCTCATTCACAAAGTGCACACCTTGATCATCACTAACAATTT